>NC_079193.1:301301441-301604441 GCF_029499605.1 Hyla sarda
TAGCCGATGCGGTTCTTACTCAGAAAAACACCAAGGGCAAGACTGTAACTTGTGGTTTCTTTTCCAAGACTTTTTCAAATGCTTAGAGGAACTACTCCCTTGGAGAACGAGAACTCCTCACTATCAAGCTTGCCTTGGAGGAATAGCGACATTTATTGGAAGGGTCTTCTCATTCGGTCAGCATCTACTCAGACCATAAGAATCTTCTGTACCTTCAGTCTGCTCAGCGATTGAATCAGGCAATTCATTCACTTCTGTCCAGCCAGCAAGAACATCAGAGCTGATCCTCTCTCCAGGTCCTCAGACGTCGTACATTTGGACTCCACACCAAAGCATATTATTCCTCCAGATCACTTGATTTCTTCTGCTCCAACCAATATTCAGCAAGTTCCTCCTGGAAAATCCTTTGTGCCCACCAGATTGAGATGCAAGGTTCCGAAATGGGGTCATTCTTCCTTGTTGGCAGGTCATCCTTGTCACGATGCCGGCTGGCAGGTAGTGGACCCTCTGTGCCAGAGAGGGATTGGCGTGGACCGTGCTAGTGGACCGGTTCTAAGCCACTACTGGTTTTCACCAGAGCCCGCCGCAAAGCGGGATGGTCTTGCTGCGGCGGTAGTGACCAGGTCGTATCCACTAGCAACGGCTCACCTCTCTGGCTGCTGAAGATAGGCGCGGTACAAGGGAGTAGGCAGAAGCAAGGTCGGACGTAGCAGAAGGTCGGGGCAGGCAGCAAGGATCGTAGTCAGGGGCAACGGCAGAAGGTCTGGAAACACTGGCAAGGAACACACAAGGAACGCTTTCACTGGCACTAAGGCAACAAGATCCGGCAAGGGAGTGCAAGGGAAGTGAGGTAATATAGGGAAGTGCACAGGTGAAAACCCTAATTGGAACCACTGCGCCAATCAGCGGCGCAGTGGCCCTTTAAATCGCAGAGACCCGGCGCGCGCGCGCCCTAGGGAGCGGGGCCGCGCGCGCCGGGACAGAACAGACGGGGAGCGAGTCAGGTAGGGGAGCCGGGGTGCGCATCGCGAGCGGGCGCTACCCGCATCGCGAATCGCATCCCGGCTGGCAGCAGGATCGCAGCGCCCCGGGTCAGAGGACGTGACCGGAGCGCTGCAGCGGAGGGAGTGAAGCGAGCGCTCCGGGGAGGAGCGGGGACCCGGAGCGCTCGGCGTAACAGTACCCCCCCCCTTGGGTCTCCCCCTCTTCTTGGAGCCTGAGAACCTGAGGAGCAGACTTTTGTCAAGGATGTTGTCCTCAGGTTCCCAGGATCTCTCTTCAGGACCACAACCCTCCCAGTCTACTAAAAAAAAATTTTTCCCTCTGACCTTTTTGGCAGCCAAAATTTCCTTGACCGAGAAGACGTCCGAGGAGCCGGAAACAGGAGTGGGAGGAACAGATTTGGGAGAAAAACGGTTGAGGATGAGTGGTTTGAGAAGAGAGACGTGAAAGGCATTAGGGATACGAAGAGAAGGAGGAAGAAGAAGTTTATAAGAGACAGGATTAATTAGACACAAAATTTTGAAAGGACCAAGATAGCGTGGTCCCAACTTGTAGCTAGGGACACGGAAGCGGACATATTTAGCGGAGAGCCATACCTTGTCTCCAGGGGAAAAAACGGGGGGAGCTCTTCTTTTCTTATCCGCGAACCTCTTCATGCGTGAAGAAGCCTGTAAGAGAGAATTTTGGGTCTCTCTCCATATAATGGAAAGGTCACGAGAAATTTCATCCACAGCGGGCAGACCAGAGGGCAAGGGGGTAGGGAGGGGGGGAAGAGGGTGACGGCCGTACACCACGAAAAATGGGGATTTGGAGGAAGATTCAGAGACCCTGAAGTTATACGAGAATTCGGCCCATGGAAGGAGATCTGCCCAGTCATCCTGGCGGGAGGAAACAAAATGTCGCAAATAATCACCCAGGATCTGGTTAATTCTTTCTACTTGTCCATTGGACTGGGGATGATATGCAGAGGAAAAATTTAATTTAATCTTGAGTTGTTTACAGAGAGCTCTCCAGAATTTAGACACGAATTGGACCCCTCTATCCGAGACAATCTGCGTAGGCAACCCGTGAAGACGAAAAATGTGTACAAAAAATTGTTTAGCCAACTGAGGCGCAGAAGGAAGACCAGGAAGAGGGATGAAATGTGCCATTTTGGAGAATCGATCAACGACCACCCAAATAACGGTGTTGCCACGGGAAGGGGGTAAATCAGTAATAAAATCCATACCAATCAGAGACCAAGGCTGTTCGGGGACAGGCAGAGGATGAAGAAAACCAGCGGGCTTCTGGCGAGGAGTCTTATCCCGGGCACAGATAGTGCAGGCTCGCACAAAGTCCCCAACATCCGTCTCCAGAGTCGGCCACCAATAGAAGCGGGAGATGAGTTGCACAGATTTCTTGATGCCCGCATGACCTGCGAGATGGGAGGAGTGACCCCATTTGAGGATTCCGAGGCGTTGGCGTGGAGAAACAAAGGTCTTTCCTGGAGGAGTCTGCCTGATGGAGGCAGGAGAAGTGGAGATCAGGCAGTCAGGTGGAATGATGTGTTGCGGAGGGAGATCAACTTCTGAGGCATCCGAGGAACGAGAGAGAGCATCGGCCCTAATGTTCTTATCGGCAGGACGAAAGTGAATCTCAAAATTAAATCGGGCAAAGAACAGAGACCACCGGGCCTGGCGAGGATTCAGCCGTTGGGCCGACTGGAGGTAGGAGAGGTTCTTGTGGTCGGTGTAGATAATAACAGGAAATCTTGATCCCTCCAGCAGATGCCTCCATTCCTCAAGTGCTAATTTAATGGCTAGAAGCTCTCGATCCCCGATGGAGTAGTTCCTCTCCGCTGGAGAGAAGGTCCTAGAGAAAAAACCACAAGTGACAGCATGCCCGGAAGAATTTTTTTGTAGAAGAACAGCTCCAGCTCCTACTGAGGAGGCATCAACCTCCAATAGGAAGGGTTTGGAAGGGTCAGGTCTGGAGAGCACGGGAGCCGAAGAAAAGGCAGACTTGAGTCGTTTAAAGGAGTCTTCTGCTTGAGGAGGCCAGGACTTGGGATCAGCATTTTTTTTGGTTAAAGCCACGATAGGAGCCACAATGGTAGAAAAATGTGGAATAAATTGCCTGTAATAATTGGCGAACCCCAAAAAGCGTTGGATAGCACGGAGTCCGGAGGGGCGTGGCCAATTTAAGACGGCAGAGAGTTTGTCTGGATCCATCTGTAGTCCCTGGCCAGAGACCAAATATCCTAGAAAAGGAAGAGATTGGCATTCAAACAGACATTTCTCAATTTTGGCATAGAGTTGGTTGTCACGAAGTCTCTGAAGAACCATACGGACATGCTGGCGGTGTTCTTCTAGATTGGCAGAAAAAATTAGGATATCGTCCAGATATACCACAACACAGGAGTATAACAGATCACGAAAAATTTCATTGACAAAGTCTTGGAAGACGGCAGGGGCATTGCACAGTCCAAAGGGCATGACCAGATACTCAAAGTGTCCATCTCTGGTGTTAAATGCCGTTTTCCACTCGTCCCCCTCTCTGATGCGGATGAGGTTATAGGCGCCTCTTAAGTCCAATTTAGTGAAGATGTGGGCACCTTGGAGGCGATCAAAGAGTTCAGAGATGAGGGGTAAGGGGTAGCGGTTCTTAACCGTGATTTTATTAAGACCGCGGTAGTCAATGCAAGGACGTAGGGAGCCATCTTTTTTGGACACAAAGAAAAATCCGGCTCCGGCAGGAGAGGAGGATTTACGGATAAAGCCCTTTTTTAGATTCTCCTGGACGTATTCGGACATGGCAAGAGTCTCTGGGGCAGAGAGAGGATAAATTCTGCCCCGGGGTGGAGTAGTACCCGGGAGGAGGTCGATAGGGCAATCATAAGGCCTGTGAGGAGGTAGAGTCTCAGCTTGTTTTTTGCAGAAAACATCCGCGAAGTCCATATAGGCCTTAGGGAGACCGGTTACTGGAGGAACCACAGAGTTACGGCAAGGGTTACTGGGAACCGGTTTTAGACAGTTCTTGGAACAAGAGGACCCCCAACTCTTGATCTCCCCAGTGGACCAATCCAGAGTTGGGGAATGAAGTTGAAGCCAGGGAAGTCCAAGGAGAATCTCCGAGGTGCAATTGGGAAGGACCAAAAGTTCAATCCTCTCATGATGAGATCCGATGCTCATAAGAAGGGGCTCCGTGCGGAAACGTATGGTACAGTCCAATCTTTCATTATTTACACAATTGATGTAGAGGGGTCTGGCGAGACTGGTCACTGGGATGTTGAACCTGTTGACGAGAGAGGCCAAAATAAAATTTCCTGCAGATCCAGAGTCCAAGAAGGCCACTGTAGAGAAGGAGAAGGCAGAGGCAGACATCCGCACAGGCACAGTAAGACGTGGAGAAGCAGAGTAGACATCAAGGACTGTCTCACCCTTGTGCGGAGTCAGCGTACGTCTTTCCAGGCGGGGAGGACGGATAGGACAATCCCTCAGGAAGTGTTCGGTACTAGCACAGTACAGGCAGAGGTTCTCCATACGGCGTCGTGTCCTCTCTTGAGGTGTCAGGCGAGACCGGTCGACCTGCATAGCCTCCACGGCGGGAGGCACAGGAACAGATTGCAGGGGACCAGAGGAGAGAGGAGCCGAGGAGACGAAACGCCTCGTGCGAACAGAGTCCATATCTTGGCGGAGTTCCTGACGCCTTTCAGAAAAACGCATGTCAATGCGAGTGGCTAGGTGAATAAGTTCATGTAGATTAGCAGGAATTTCTCGTGCGGCCAGAACATCTTTAATGTTGCTGGATAGGCCTTTTTTGAAGGTCGCGCAGAGGGCCTCATTATTCCAGGACAATTCTGAAGCAAGTGTACGGAATTGTACGGCATACTCGCCAACGGAAGAATTACCCTGGACCAGGTTCAACAGGGCAGTCTCAGCAGAAGAGGCTCGGGCAGGTTCCTCAAAGACACTTCGGATTTCCGAGAAGAAGGAGTGTACAGAGGCAGTGACGGGGTCATTGCGGTCCCAGAGCGGTGTGGCCCATGACAGGGCTTTTCCGGACAGAAGACTGACTACGAAAGCCACCTTAGACCTTTCAGTGGGAAACAGGTCCGACATCATCTCCAGATGCAGGGAACATTGGGAAAGAAAGCCACGGCAAAACTTAGAGTCCCCATCAAATTTATCCGGCAAGGATAAGCGTATCCCAGGAGCGGCCACTCGCTGCGGAGGAGGTGCAGGAGCTGGCGGAGGAGATGACTGCTGAAGCTGTGGTAGCAACTGTTGTAGCATAACGGTCAGTTGAGACAGCTGTTGGCCTTGTTGCGCTATCTGTTGTGACTGCTGGGCGACCACCGTGGTGAGGTCAGCGACAACTGGCAGAGGAACTTCAGCGGGATCCATGGCCGGATCTACTGTCACGATGCCGGCTGGCAGGTAGTGGACCCTCTGTGCCAGAGAGGGATTGGCGTGGACCGTGCTAGTGGACCGGTTCTAAGCCACTACTGGTTTTCACCAGAGCCCGCCGCAAAGCGGGATGGTCTTGCTGCGGCGGTAGTGACCAGGTCGTATCCACTAGCAACGGCTCACCTCTCTGGCTGCTGAAGATAGGCGCGGTACAAGGGAGTAGGCAGAAGCAAGGTCGGACGTAGCAGAAGGTCGGGGCAGGCAGCAAGGATCGTAGTCAGGGGCAACGGCAGAAGGTCTGGAAACACTGGCAAGGAACACACAAGGAACGCTTTCACTGGCACTAAGGCAACAAGATCCGGCAAGGGAGTGCAAGGGAAGTGAGGTAATATAGGGAAGTGCACAGGTGAAAACCCTAATTGGAACCACTGCGCCAATCAGCGGCGCAGTGGCCCTTTAAATCGCAGAGACCCGGCGCGCGCGCGCCCTAGGGAGCGGGGCCGCGCGCGCCGGGACAGAACAGACGGGGAGCGAGTCAGGTAGGGGAGCCGGGGTGCGCATCGCGAGCGGGCGCTACCCGCATCGCGAATCGCATCCCGGCTGGCAGCAGGATCGCAGCGCCCCGGGTCAGAGGACGTGACCGGAGCGCTGCAGCGGAGGGAGTGAAGCGAGCGCTCCGGGGAGGAGCGGGGACCCGGAGCGCTCGGCGTAACAATCCTGGAGTACGTAAGACTTTTCTTCTAATCTCTCAGCCGCAGCTTGAACGTGATGTTTCCGATTTTTTTGTTCCTGTGACACTTTTGCCAGAGACAATACTCCTCGACAGAAACCGCTGGACTCTTACAGCCTTTACCCATTCCTGAGACTCCCTGGTCCCACATCGCTATGGATTTTATCACCGATCTGCCACCATCCCGTAATAACTCTGTGATTTGGGTCGTGGTTGATCGGTTTTCCAAGATGGCTCATTTCATCCCTGTACAAGGTCTCTCATTTGTTCCACAATTGGCAAAGTACTTTTTGCTACATATCTTCCGTCTATATGGCCTTCCTCAGCATATTGTTTCGGACCACGGTGTTCAGTTTGTTTCTAAGTTCTGGAGAGCTCTTTGTTCCCATTTGGCAATTAACCTGGACCTCTCCTCAACCTACCACCGTCAGTCCAAAAGACAAGTGGAGAGGGTTAATCAAATTCCGGAGTCTTATCTTCATCATTTTGTCTCTGCTCGTCAAGACGATTGGGTCGACCTTCTTCCTTGTGCAGAATTCTCATATAATCATAAGGATTCAGAGACCACGAGGTCTTCTCCTGTTCTGTTGTTTACGGACTCCATCTCGGTCCTCCTCTTCAACAGCCAGTTTCTTCTGATGTGCCAGCTGTTGATGAGCTTGTCCGTGACTTTTCTTCCATCTGGCAACTAGCTCAACAGTCTTTATCTCTTGCTTCCTCAAGCATGAAGGCACAGGCTGATAAGAGTAGAAGACCTCCTCCGTCCTTCTCTCCTGATGACATGGTTTGGCTTTCCTCCAAATACATTCGGTTCAGGATTCCCTGCTTCAAGCTTGGTCTCCGCTTTCTAGGACCCTTCCAGTTGTTGCAAAAGATTAATCCAGTCTCCTGCAAACTCTGTTTACCTGCTACTTTACGCATTCCTAATTCTTTCCATGTTTCTCTCCTCAAGCCTCTAGTCATCAACCGGTTTTCTCAGAAGAATTTTGTCCCCACGCCAGTCTCAGGCTCTTCTGATGTCTACAAGGTCAAGGAGATTCTTGCTTCTAAGACCATGAGAGATAAACAATTTTTTCTGGTTGATTGGGAAGGTTATGGTTCAGAGAAAAGATCTTGAGAGCCGGAGGAGAATATCCTGGACCATTACCTTCTCAGGAAATTTCTGCACCACAAAAGGAGGGGGAGACCAAAGGGGGGGTACTGTTATGATCCGCTATATGGCCGCTTGTGCTGGCCATGAGCGCATTGCCCCACTCTCTCCTCCTGCCGGCGGGGCAGGGATTCGCATCGCAGGACACACCCGCATGCGAGTCCCAGCCCGTCACTTAGCTTGTTCCTCTGCTGTCTCCTCCCCTGCCTCTCAGCTCCGGCATGCGCACCAGAGCTGTAAGATTTAAAGGGCCAGTACGCCTATAATTAGTTTTTACACCTGTGCCTCACTTATAAATTCCTGCTCCTCCCACACATCTCTGCCGGATCTTTGTTGCCTTGTACCATTGAGAAAGCGTTATTTTGATTTGCCTTGCCGTGTTTCTGACCCCTTTGTTCTGTGACCTGACCCTGCTCCTGTGCCGCCTGCCTACTGACCTCCTGCTACATTCCTGACTACGCACTTGTGCAGTAGCCCTGACCTTCTGCTATCCTGACTATGAGTTGATGTATCCCTCATGTGCCCTGAATCTCCTCAGCCACATGTGTGGTCGAGTCGTGCCAGGGGTAGCGACCTTGGTGCCGCCTGCCTCAGCAAGACCATCCCGCTTTGCGGCAGGCTCTGGTGAAAACCAGCGGCACCATAGACTCTGTTCCCTGGCATAGCCCGTGTCATCTGCCACACAGGTCCAGCAGATCCACTACCTCCAGTGTTCCTGTCTTCCAACCGTGAGTGTTACACACACTTTATTAAAAATGTATTAAAATCATGTTATAAAAACTAAAAATGTTGTTAAATAAATTTTTTCGCATTCCTACTGCATGTTTTTTTTTTTTTGTTTTTTTTTTGGTACCCAACAAATTTTGAAAAAACCACCATAGGGGCCAAAAATGCAATTTCCACTCAAATGCAAAAATGCCAGAAAAAACACCAGAAAAAAACATCAGATGCAGGAAACTGCACTGGAATTTTTTCAGGTGTTTTTTTCTGTGAAAAAACCCATGGAAAAAAAACAAGTGGAATCCTAGCCAGATAGAAAGGTCTATCTACCTAAAAAAACGAAAAAGGTCTACCTTATGGGGGGGCTACCTACCTAAATAAGGAGCTATCTATTTAATGGGGGGCCACCTATTTTTTAAAAGAAGGAGCTATCTACCCAATGGAGGGGCCACCTCTCTAAAGGTGAGGTTTAGACATGTGCACGAGAACATTTTTCGTTTCGTTTCATTTCGTTTAGTTTTTTCGGTATTCGGGGGTTCGAGTTTTGATTTTTTTTTTTATACATTCGGTATTCGGGTACATTCGGGTAAATATTTTTTAAGCAGGGGACCATTATGGAGAGCGTGTGCAGGAAAAGAGGGCAGCCGCAGAGATCGGAACATATAATTTTATGTGATTTATTAATACATGATGTAATGTTGAATGAATTAATGAATGCTGTATGAATAATTGATGTGTTTGATCGATGTGTTTGATTGTCGGGTGATTTATGTATAACATGTCATGTCACTTGCGCTAACACAGTGTTTCTGTTACTGTTACCAGGGTGCCTTCAGCTGTTGCAAAACTACAACACCCACCCAGCATGCCCTGACAACCAAAGGCTGTCTGGGCATGCTGGGAGTTGCAGTTTTGCAACAGCTGGATGCCCCATTGTTCGTTGGCAAACATGCGCTATGTTATATTTCTGTTCAAACATGCGCTTACCTATATTTCTGTTCTTTCATTGTTACTGTTACCTCCAGCTGTTGCAAAATTCCAACACCCACCCAGCATGCCCTGGATAATTGCCGTTTAAAACGTTTGGGGTACCAACGTTCTAAACGGCAATTATCCAATTAAGTCTGCGGTTTTATGAATAAAAAATTTTCCCACAGCAATTACTATGCATTTCATTGACCTAATAACCCAGTTCAGAAAAGAGAAAGGGGAATTTAAAAATGAAAGAACTGAAATATAGCTTAGCGCAAGAAACAGTAAGGAGCATGTATATAAACCCCCATTGGTTAAAGATCCAGGAAGTAACAAAGGGAGTTAGTACAGAGATTAGAGAATTCTGGGATATAAATAAAGGGTCGGCAGACATCCTAGTAGTATGGGACACACTAAAAGCTTTTCTGAGGGGGTTACTTATTAGAAATATCGCCAGGTTCAAAAAGAAATGTAGGGAAAGGGAGAAGGTTGTATTGGAAAAAGTAGCAATAGCCGAAAGAGAGTATGAGAATAACCCTAATGAAGAGAACTGGCTTCAAGTTAAACAGACACAAGATACGTATAGAAAAATTATGCCCAACATGCTATCTTCTTTAGGAAGCAAAGACACTATGTTGAAACAGGCAAACCGAATAAGACTCTCATGGGAATTATTAATCAGAAAAAGAACAAAGCAATAGTTGGGATAAAGGACAAAGAAGGAAGGGAATGTACGAAACAGGAAGAAATAACAAAGGTGGCAGTCCAATTTTTTCAGGACTTATATTTTAGGGAAAGCTATGTGACAAGTGGGGCTTCCTCTTCAAGATAGTAGAACATATGAACCTGGGAGAATATTTTCTGCAAGGGCTGAAGGCCCTATATAATGCCCCCAGTGCAAGGATTAATATAACTAATATAGTGTCTCCGGAGGTAATCTGGTTGCAAAGAAGAACAAGGCAGGGCTGCCCCCTGTCGCCGCTCCTCTTCTCCCTCTTCATCGAACCACTGGCACAGTTGATTAGGGGCTTCGGGCTGTTTGGGGGGTTCAGTGTCGAGGGAGAGGAGGAGAAAATATTGTTATATGCGGATGACGTGGTATTGTTTGTAATAGATCCTAAAAGAAACTTATCAAGGATTATTAAGTTGATTAGTGATTTTGGTAGTTACTCTGGCTTCTGGATTAACTGGAGGAAATCGGGGTTATTATTACTATCAGATGAGAATCATGATTTCCAGGAAGAGAAACATGTTCTGCGGGACAATGAGGCCCTGGAATACTTGGGAATCAAAATATCCAGAAATTTAGAGGATTTTGTTCAGTTAAACCTTATCCCATTGAGACAGAAAGTAAGAAATAAAAAATTGCGCTTAGTTAAAAACTATTATTTTTCCTATGGTTTTGCATTTGATAAGAGCAGCACCTATTTGGTTAGGGAAACACCACTTTAATAGAATACAGAGTGAAATTAATGGGTTTTTATGGGAGGGAAAACAGACACCTAAGAAACACACTTTTTTGAGCTCTCCTCTGAATAGTGGAGGTTTTGGTTTACCAAATCTGCAATTGTATTATATAGCTGCACAGATTGAATATATGATTAAGGAAGATGATATGTTAAAAAAATTTTTTGCTAAATTAGGTAGAAGGGGAGGTAGTACACTAAAGTTAATTGAAGGCGGTAGATGTATGCGCACTGAATTGGAAAAAATTCCCATTTGTAATATGCTTAATAAGGTATGGAGATTTACAAGACGGTTATTAGGGATTAAGGGGAGTATGCACTATACACTACTGTGGGATAATGGATATTTCCCAGAAATGTTGAAATTGAAAGAATATGTAGACTGGAAAAAAAATGGGGTAGTTAGAGTTAATGACTTAGTGAAAAAAAAAATACACTGAAAGAGTGGAGAACAACTAAGAGGGAATTTAGCATAGAACAGAATAAATATTTCTCATATGTACAAATTAAAAGCGCATTTGAGAAGGAGAAGAATAACGCCAGATGG
The DNA here is from genome assembly GCF_029499605.1 of Hyla sarda. NCBI lineage: Eukaryota > Metazoa > Chordata > Amphibia > Anura > Hylidae > Hyla > Hyla sarda. Next base: position 301,312,417 of record NC_079193.1, read on the forward strand.
ACAATAAATAGACACAAACTAATGGATTACATATTTGGGTCACGATCTGTTTCTACAAAAGTACTGGGTACAGTATACAAGGGCCTGGTTAGATCTTCTATAGAAAGGAACCCCTTAAAAAGCAGGGCCAAATGGATGCAAGATGTAGGTCAGATAGAGGGAGGAGAATGGGGAGAGGTGTTCCCTAATATTGTACATTCGTCCCTAAATATGAATCATAAAATCTCAATGATAAAATTGATACATAGGATACCATGTACACCTGGGTTCCTGCACAGAATAGGAAAAAGATTGGACTCAAAATGTCCAAAATGCGATATGGAAGAAGCAGAGTTGGTCCACATGGTGTGGGCATGCCCAAAATTACATTCTTTTTGGAAAGAAGTTTATAAAACAATAGAGACGAAATTGAGAGTAAAAATAACATTTGATATTAAAACTGCAGGAGGAGAATAGCGTTATTATTATTAAAGTCTTTGGTTTAGCCAGAATATTTATTCTTAGGAAATGGTTTGCACCCGAGGGTCCAAACTGTGCTGAATGGCAGAAAGAAGTAGAACAAATGAGAAGATTTGAGGATATCTACTATAGAGGGAGAAAGCTGGGCCCAAAAATAGAAAAGGAATGGAAGAAATGGGAGGAGGTAGCTTAGCTGGTAGTGGGTTGGGGGAAGGGAGGGGTAGGAGGGTAAGGGGAGAGGTTTTTTAGGACTATTTGTATATTTATTTGTGTTATGTAATGATGTATTCTTATTTCATAAAATAAAAAATTTTGGAATAAAAAAAAAATGAAAGAACTGAAATATAGCTTAGCGCATGTTTGCCAACGAACCAGGGGGCCTCCAGCTGTTGCAAAACTGCAACTCCCAGAATGCCCAGACAGCCTTTGGCCCTGGTAACAGGCCCTGGTAACAGTAACAGAAACAGTGTTAGCGCAAGTAACATGACATGTTATACATAACTCACCCAACAATCAAACACATAGATCAAACACATCAATCATTCATACAGCATTCATTCATTCATTCATTCATTCACTCATTCATTCATTTATTCATTCATTCAACATTACATCATGTATTAATGAATCACATAGAATTATACATTATCTTACCTGTCTTAATGTTCTGATCTCCACGGGTCTCTTCTTTTCCGTGCACCCGCTCCCTTGCTTCAAAATGATAAGAAATTTTGTTTTAACAAAAATAAAATTAGTTTTTCACAATTTCATAGGCATGTACAATTCGTTTTGTTCGGATTTCGGATTCATTAGGATATAAATATTTTGTACATTCGGATCAATCCGAATGTACGAAATATGAACAATTCGGACAAAAACGAATTACATCCAAAACGAAATGCACATGTCTAGTGAGGTTATCTATCGAAGTAAAGAAAGTAAGGGGAGAAATAGTGCATGCACTATTTCACCCGTTACCTCTCCCGTCACAAAAAAACGTCCGGTATTAATAACGGACTATGACAGGTTAAAACAGGTTATTTAAAAATCCCATAGACAATTATGGGAATTTTTTACGGCTGTTTAACCGGTTTTGTTAACGGGTCATTATAACGGATCTTTAAAACTGAGAATTCTATAGTGTGAAAGCAGCCTAAGTGCAAAGCCAAACAGGTCTGAATATTGTTCAAGATACAGGTAACACAGACTTAATACAGGAACAAAACTAGACTTCAGGTTAGGAGCAAAACAGCAAGCTATGGATCAGGGCCTAAAACATGGACAAAAATACAAAGACAAACAGGCCTGAATCAAGTCTACGAGTCTTAATACAGGGTCACACAACAGATAAAAACTAGACAGGTTAAAACCAACCATAGTACAGAAAGTATAACTGGTTAAACAAAACAAGTCTAAAATAGATAAACTGGTAACTACAAAGCCATAACTAACACAAAGTTATATGTGTGAACAGGCACAGACAGGGTTGACAATAAAACTGAAGTGATACTGAAAATAAAGATCCTAGCTAGAAGGCTGAAGAGGATTCAAATACTCCTCCTCAGCTGCTGATTGGTCCAGGCCTGTAGCTCTTACTAGACCAGATAGTAACATGCACAACCTGGCCAGGTGCAATTGTTACACCATGGATGCTTGACCTTGCAACTTACAGGACTAAAAGGATCTGCTGCTTTAGTCTTAGTGCCAGATAGCTCAGGACACCTACAGAATTCATGTGGAGTCCATTGCTGGCTTTATGGCTGAGAGCTTTTTAAGTGGCATTATGGGGTCCTACATAAAATTGGGCAGGTGGTTTAATGTTATCTCTAAACAATGTATATCACAAATAACAGACAGAAATAGTGGATGTGATCATATTGATCTTGACCAAGCAGATCTCGCTCCTAACCTAGAACATATTATTAATACTTAGTTGGATACCGCAAAGGCTATAGTTTGTTGGAAAGGCACCTGAATTAGGTCACTTTTATGGCACAGATGCATTTACTGTGCCAAAAAAAAGTGATGCTGTGAATCGATTGCTTCGATTGATCACAGCATCGAAAACGGGAGAATACTTATCCCGGCTAGCCCAAACAGCTAAGAGGACAGCGAGAGGGTCTTTATCTGCCTCCTCGCCATCCGATTGGTGCCTCGATGCTCCAGTCAGCCATGGCAGGCTGGAGCAATCGAGCACTGATTACTCTGGTCAATGGTATGTTATGGTATAGCATTTTTCAGTGTATGCAAACCAAGGATTGCATGTAATAGTCCCCTGTGGGGACTAAAAAATAGTGTAAAAAAAAAAAAGGAAACAAAATTGTAAATAAATGTGATTTAACCGCTTCCCTAATAAAAGTTTGAATCAACCCCCTTTTCCCATTAAAAAATATGTAAACAAAAATAAATATAAACGTATGTGGTATCGTGTATAATATTAATGAAACTGCATAGTCAATGGCGTATAAGTAAAAAAAAATATCAAAGTCCAGAATTGCATATTTTCACGGCGCAAAAAGTGAGCCCTCACACATCCCCGTATACAGAACAATAAAAAAATGTATGTCATTACAAAGTACAATTGGTGGCGCAAAAAAACAAGCCCTCATATGGGTCTGTAGGTGGAAAATTAAAAGCGTTATGATTTTTAGAAGGTGAGGTGGAAAAAACAAAAGTGCAAAAATGAAAAAACCTGTGGTCCTTAAGGGGTTAAATCAGTGGTGTTAAACCTTTTGGCTCCCCAGGTGTTGAGATTTTAAAACTATTTACATGGATTTCGACAGCCACAGATGCCTAAAAATCCATATTGCTATACATAGTGAGAGAGATTTGCTCTTGTATATATGTTTGAATAGATTTACATATATGTAAAGTATACTAATGTAACCCTAATACTGTGCTGGTCTAACCTTCACATATATTGGTCCATTAATGAACTCATACAGTAATGAAAGAAATCTATCCTTAAAAAGGTTTCCTGTTTTATCAAATACATCTCTGATCCTCCTGTCAATACAATCAATAAATTAAGGTCGACCTAATCAAATAAAGAAAATCAATGCAAATTATTTTTATTATTATGAAAAACCGGACATCTTCACAGCTTAATCATTTCTATCATCTAAACTGATTACATTTACCACTGGTTGTATCTAGGAAATCATTAGAGAAACGCTTTATATGCCCCACAGGTAATGATGACCTTATGAATATGTTTGTTCCTTATGTTGGTCCATATGGAAAGTGTGTGCTAACTCCTTGGAGGGAGGGATATTTGAGTGTCACCTGCAACAGATTCATTCTATGAATTGCCTTCATTAGGATGGACCTGGTCAGACCATAATTTACATTAGACTTGTGCACAAGAAAATTACTTGTTTTGTTTTGTTTTTTCGTTTTGGATAACATTTTCGGTTCGGTAATATTTTTGGTTTAGATTTTTCGGATACATTCGGTATTCGGGTGTTCGGTTTGATTTTTCGGATACATTCGGTATTCGGGTTTTTAGTTTCTTTCGGATACATTTGGTATTCGGGTACATTCGGGTAAATCTTTTTTAAGCAGGGGACCATTATCGGGAGCATGTGTGTGCAGGAAAAGAGGGCAGCCGCAGAGATCGGAACATTGGAAGACAGGTAAGATAATATAATTTTATGTGATTTATTATTAATACATAATGTAATGTTGAATGAATGAGTAAATGAATGAATGAATGAATGCTGTATGAATGATTGATGTGTTTGATCGATGTGTTTGATTGTCGGGGGATTTATCTATAACATCCTGGGAGTTGCAGTTTTGCAACAGCTGGAGGCACACTTTGGCAAACATGCGCAAAGCTTTTTATTTCATTTTCAAATTCCGCTCGCTTTTTTCAGAAATGGGTTAGTAGGTCAATGACATGCATAGTAATTGCCGTGGGAACATTTTTCATTCATAAAACCACAGGCTTAATTGGATAATTGCCGTGTAGAACGTTGGGACCCTAAACGTTCTAAAAGGCAATTATCCAATTAAGTCTGCGGTTTTATGAATAAAAAAAATGTTCCCACGGCAATTACTATGCATTTCATTGACCTAGTAACCCAGTTCAGAAAAGAGTGAGGGATATTTAAAAATGAAAGTAGTTAGAACATAGCGCATGTTTGCCAACCACCCACGGTGTCTCCAGCTGTTGCAAAACTGCAACTCCCAGCATGCCCAGACAGACTTTGGCTGTCAGGGCATGCTGGGTGGGTGTTGTAGATTTGCAACAGCTGGAGGCACCCTGGTAACAGTAACAGCAACAGTGTGTAGCGCAACAGTGTTAGTGCAAGGACCAATAAAAAAATTAGAATTAATTCTTTACTTTCGTTTACGAATAACGAATGCATTTGTTATTTACCACATGCATTCGGTAAATAATGAATGCATTCGTTATTTTGCTATTCGTATTATCGTGGCTATTGTGGAATGTTCAAAATATGTTTTCGTGCATTCGGTTCGGTCCGAATGCCCGAAAACGGTAAAATTCGGTAATTTAGACATTCGGCCATTTATGTGAATGACTGCTGCAGTGGAAAAGTTTGACCGCTTGCAGCTTTCCACACTGATAGTCATTAGTCATCAGGGTTTTCTTAAACCCTGTCGCCAGCAAAACCCTTTGATATAATATAGATAATACCATTAGATGTATATTTGTAATATACATTGATTAAAAAATGTGTATATTTTTGGGTGAAAAAGTGCTGTCCCTGCAGCTATTGCCTGTGTTTGTCTATGAGGAGTCAAAATACAGGAAGTGGGGGCGGGACAAGCAGGGCTCTGTGCAGGCTCCTGACTTGTCAATCATCCAGCTGTGTGAGACAGGGGCTGTCATAGAGCCTCGGTGCACAGAGCCCTGCTTGTCCACCTTCACTTCCTGTATTTGGACTCCTCATAGAGACACACAAGCATAAGCTGTAGGGACAAAAATATACACATTTTTTAACCAATATATATTACAAATATACATATAATGGTATTATCTACATTATATTAAAAGTTTTTGTTGACGACAGGTACACTTTAAGCCAGATCCACATTAATCTGCTAGTTGCTAGGGAAAGTACTTCACATTGTTGTAGCTGTTAACAGTAATGTGTCAATACTAATGTTTTTGTATTGATTCCTTTAATATTACTAGATTGTTTAGTGTTGTCTATATTGTTTTACTACATGAACTTATTAGCATTATAGTTGGCAAGTTACATCTGTCAGAGATCATGCTATGCTTTCAGCAAAGCTTGCTTTGCAAAGACCAGAGACACCTGTCATTGACAGAAGTCCATGCCCCTTGCATACTTTCTGTGGTGCTCTACACCAATAGCTTAGTCCATGTTCCTGTAATGTAGCTTACCCTGATAGGTTTGCTTAGCCTACAACTGTATCAGGAGAGGCAGAGGGTTTTTTGCTCAGGAGCAGAAGGTTGCCCTAATCTGGCACAGCATCTGCTACTAAGTAGGAAATCTCGTTCATCATATGATACAGCCATAAGCCCAGCAAATGTTTATAATTAATCCAGCAATACATATAAAATCCAGCCAGGTTTCTTTCAACAAATCTGATAGATTTGCCAGGCTGGGAACAAAGCACTGGCCCCAGCATATCTACTAACAGTAAGTCAGTGATGCATTCAATGTTACAATGTTTTATTGCCATTGCCTCACATTGTAATTTCAATGATATATGAATTTCCATATACTGTTCATATGATTGAATACAACAAATTCTGGTATTATGCTGACACCTAAAGGGGAAACTTTGTAAGCACATGTGAGCTAGGTCCCCATTTCACTAACATTACACCACATAGCATTGTAGAACACTCTTCTGTTAGAAGCTAGAGGAAAGGAATCTGGTTTATTCGCATATTCGAGGAAGGAAACAGTGAGGGGGTGTTGGCAACTTTACTATTGGTTGCTAGGGATGTTGTTGATAACCTCTGACAAGTGTATTTGCATCATTCTAATTGGCCCACAAGTGAAAAGACGGAATATGCGAATATTCAAATATGCGCATATGCGGAAAAAAGTGAATATTCGTAATTTTGAATATATAACGAATATATTCACAATATTCACAAATTTGCGATATTCGCGATAAAAATTCGAAATGCAAATATTCACGCCCAACACTAGTCAGGTCTAGTGAGATTGCTCCATCCTCAATTAGCTAGCTTCTGCCCTACCTGGAACCACATGGGGTTAAGAACTGGACTCCTGGAATGAGCCAAAATATCATGGAGCATACACAAGTCTTATCTGAAGATACGGTATTTCAGATTTTTCAGATATTTCAGGATTTTTCAGACTATAAGGGGTAGGTGTATAATTGCCACCTAGCACATCGGAGACCTGCAATACGCTTTAGGCCGGGCTCAGAGCATTGACATGACAGCCACACATTTATTCCAAGATCTGAATCCAGCAGTAGTATATACTGCAGCTCTAGTAGTATAAGTACCATATTTCTACTGATTTTACCCACTGAGAGCTTACCAGTGCAGTGAAGTTAATTCAGAACAAGCACCTAAATAAAAAGGCTATACAAGTGAATATACTGTCTTGAATCTCCACACACATCCTACTGCAGTCTGCCAAAGGGTCATAACTGCTATTGTACTACCGTATTTTCTCTGTATTAAAAAAAAATTGCACCTCCATTTTCTGTAGAAGATTCAGTAGGGACTCATTAGGGATATAGGTTGAACTTGATGGACTTTGGTCTTTTTTCAACCTTATGAACTATGTAACTAAGGTTTTCTTTTTCCTTCAGTAAATCTTCTTAAGTTATCCTATGTTTTTGTGTAAGGCCACCATATTGTACTCGTAACACAAAAGGAACCCCACCTTCTTTCCATCAGATATACTACACAGAATGTACACCAAGGAAAGACACTACTACTACAACCATTAGACTTGTGTACAAGAAAAAATGTTGTTTTGTTTTTTGTTTTGGATAAAATTTTCGGTTTGGTAATGTTTTAATTTTTTTGGATACATTCAGTATTCGGGTGTTCGGTTACATTTTTCGGATACATTCAGTATTCGTTTTTTTATTGTCTTTCGGATACATTTGGTATTCGGGTACATTCGGGTAAATCTTTTTATTCTTTTTTGGACTTTAGCGATCCTAAAAAATTATGGAGATACCTTTTTTATAAAAATTTCGTAGGGTACCATAAAAAAAAATAATAAAAATGATATAGCAGTGATGGAAAAAATTGTATCTAGCGAAATGTATCTTTTTTTTATTATGAAATGTTTATAAATTTTTAAACAGGGATCAATTTATGTGAGCCGGTAAAACACAAAAAATGTAGCCGACAATAATAAAAATGTAGTGTGTGCGTGCTTTTCCCTATTTTTTTTTTTTTTTTTACATTTTTTATGTAGTACTACTACTCCCAGCATGGAACACACTATTCCATGATGGGAGTAGTAGTACCTGTACTAATTGACAGTTCGCCGGGGTCCCCTGCAATCCTCTTGTATAATGTAGAGATGCGGCGGCCGCTCTTCTATGGTCCCCTGCACTGCCGTTTATATACACATATTCATATTTCCCGCAGAGCTGTGATTGGCCAGATGGTTCCAGCCAATCACAGATCTCTGTGGGAAATAGGAACATGTGTATATATACGGCCGTGCAGGGGAACATAGGAGAGCGGCCGCCGCATCCATACATTATACAGGAACATCACAGCGGGTGTCAGGAGTGTTACCTGCAGTGATCTTTCCTTAACTACAAATACTACTACTCCCAACATGGAGTACACTCTGCTCCATGCTGGGAACTGTAGTACCTGCATTATTAGACAGATCGCAGTGGGTGTCAGAAGTTACACTCGCTGCGATATGTCTATTAATGCAGGTACTACAGCTCCCAGCATGGAGCAGAGTGTACTCCATGTTGGGAGTAGTAGTACCTGCAGTAAGGGACAGATCACAGTGGATGTCACTTCTCCTGACACCCGCTGCGATCGTTCTTATGTGAATGTCGGGATCAGCTGTTCTCAGGGCTACAGAGCCGGGAGAACAGCTGACGCTGAGCCGTAGGTATACATCGTATATCTACTGCCCAGCAAGAACTTACAGTGAGCCTGCAATATGTATACAGTATACACATTGCTGGCTCACTTAACCCCTTGCTGAGCTGTGCGCTATGTGCAAGCCCAGCAAGGAAAGAGTTAACTTACATTGTTGGACAGTGTAGGTTAACCCTTTGGGTGGTATCCACTATATACAGCTATCTATAGATAGCTGTATATAGTGTATACAGAAGACGACGTCCGCTTACTTCCCTCGAGTCCCGGGCAGGTCCGTGTAGCTCTGCCCCTAGTGATGATGTCATTAGGGGGCGGAGCTACAGACCGGATTAAGGCTAGTCTGAAGCTCTGTTCACATTGTCCGTTTTGGATAATGGGAACAGACCCTTCTGCCAGTGTCTACCCAGACAGGGAGACTCCAGCTGTTGCTAAACTACAACTCCCAGCATGCCCAGACAGCCGAAGGCTGTCTGGGCATGCTGGGAGTTGTAGTTTTGCACCAATTGGTGGCTCCCTGTTTGGGTAGACATTGCATCATGGGTGCTCTCCCCAGCGGACAGCGCCAAAAATGTCATAACCAATTTTTGTGTTTTTTTCTTCTCGTTTCAGATCCCTGTATGCAGAGGATTACGGCGGATTACATTTTTTTATTTTAATAAAATGGTTAACGAGGGCTGTGGGGGAGTGTTTTTTAAAATAAAATAATTTTTCCAATGTGTTGTGTTTTTTTTTATAGAATTTTCCGGCTTAGAAGTGGAAGCGGTCTTATTGACGGAATCCATTACTAAGCCAGGGCTTAGCGTTAGCCACAAAAGCAGCTAGCGCTAACCCCCAATTATTACCCCGGTACCCACCGCCACAGGGGTGCTGGGAAGAGCCGGTACCTACAGGCCCGGAGGGTCAAAAATGGCGCTCCTGGGCCTAGCCGGTAACAGGCTGGTATTATTTAGGCTGGGGAGGGCCAGTAACAATGGTCCTCGCCCACCCTGGTAACGTCAGGCTGTTGCTGTTTGGTTTGGTATTGTGCTGAGAATGAAAATACGGGAAACCCTATACGTTTTTTTTTATTTAAATAAATAAAATAAAAAACGCATAGGGTTCCCCGTATTTTCATTCTCAGCATAATACCAACCAAACAGCAACAGCCTGACGTTACCAGGACCATTGTTACTGGCCCACTCCAGCCTAAATAACGCCAGCCTGTTACCGCTTAGGCCCATGAGCGCCATTTTTGACGCTCCGGGCCTGTTGGTACCGGCTCTTCCCGGCACCCCTGTGGCGTTGGGTACCGGGGTAAAAATTGGGGGTTAGCGCTAGCTGTTTTTCGGGCTAGCGCTAAGCCCTGGCTAAGTAATGGGTTCCGTCAATAAGACCGGCTTCCACTACTAAGCCTGAAAATTCAATTAAAAAAAAACACAACACATTGGGAAAAAAAATGTATTTAAAAAAACACTCCCCACAGCCCTCATTAACCATTTTATTAAAAGAAAAAAAAATTAATCCGCCGTAATCCATCGAATCCGCCGTAATCCTCTGCATACACGGATCTGAAACGAGAAGAAAAAAACGCAAAAAGTTGGTTATGACATTTTTGGCGCTGTCCGCTGGGGAGAGCACCCATGATGCAATGTCTACCCAAACAGGGAGCCACCAATTGATGCAAAACTACAACTCCCAGCATGCTGGGAGTTGTAGTTTAGCAACAGCTGGAGTCTCTTTGTCTGGGTAGACACTGGCAGAAGGGTCTGTTCCCATTATCCAAAACGGACAATGTGAACAGAGCTTCAGACTAGCCTGAATCCTGTCTATAGCTCCGCCCCCTAATTACATCATCACTAGGGGGCGGAGCTACACAGACCTGCCCGGGACTCGAGGGAAGTAAGCGGACTTCGTCTTATGTATACACTATATACAGCTATCTATAGATAGCTGTATATAGTGTATACCGCCCAATGGGTTAACCTACACTGTCTAGCTGTGTAAGTTACCTCTTTCCTTGCTGGGCTTGCGCATAGCGTGCAGCTCAGCAAGGGGTTAAGTGAGCCAGCAATGTGTATACTGTATACACATTGCAGGCTCACTGTAAGTTCTTGCTGGGCAGTAGATATACGATGTATACCTACGGCTCAGCGTCAGCTGTTCTCCCGGCTCTGTAGCCCTGAGAACAGCTGATCCCGACATTCACATCAGGAGGATCGCAGCGGGTGTCAGGAGGAGTGACATCTGCTGTGATCTGTCCCTTACTGCAGGTACTACTACTCTCAACATGGAGCACACTCTGCTCCATGCTGGGAGCTGTAGTACCTGCATCAATAGACATATCGCAGCGAGTGTAACTTCTGACACCCGCTGCGATCTGTCTATTAATGCAGGTATTACAGCTCCCAGCATAGAGCAGAGTGTACTCCATGTTGGGAGTAGTAGTACTTTTAGTTAAGGAAAGATCATTGCGGAAACGTCCTGTATAATGTATAGATGCGGCGGCCGCTCTCATATGGTCCCCTGCACGGCCGTATATACACACATATTCCTATTTCTCACAGAGAGCTGTGATTGGCTGGAACCATCTGGCCAATCACAGCTCTGTGGGAAATATGAATAGGTGTATATATACGTCAGTGCAGGGGACCATAGAAGAGCATCCATCGCATCTATACATTATTCAAGAGGATCGCAAGGGACCCCAGCGATCTGTCAATTAGTACAGGTAACTACTAGTCCCATCATGGAACAGTGTGCTCCATGCTGGGAGTAGTAGTACTACCTAAAAAAAAAAAATTTAAGTGAAAAACACGCACACACTACATTTTTATTATTTTCGGCTTCACTTTTAGTGCTTTACCCGCTCACATAAATTGATCCCTGTTTAAAAATTAATAAACATTTCATAATAAAAAAAGATACATTTCGTTAGATAGAATTTTTTCCATCACAACGGTATCTTTTTTATTATTATTTTTTTATTAGAATGAATTATTTAGGTTTGTTTACGGATAACGAATGCATTCGGTATTTACCGCATGCATTCGGTAAATAACGAATGCATTCGATATTTTGCTATTCGTATTATCGTGGCTATTCGGGAATGTTCAAAATATGTTTTCGTGCATTCTGATCGGTCCGAATGCCCGAAAACGGTAAAATTCGGTAAATTAGACATTCGTGCCGAAACGAATTGCACATGTCTAACAACCATCAACTCACCCCCTACTACTGTGCTGACTTGGAACCACTACTGCCACTGCCACTGACTTTCCAAACCAGAGACCTGAAGTTCTAATACTCCTACCATCCACGGCCACCAAGAAACAATTGTTAACATACTACACCGTGAATAACTGAAATCCTGCATTCTCCCTGCACAAAAAAGCACATGTATAGGCCCATCTGAAGTTTTCCAATGAATATCTGGATGATTAAGATTTTCATTGGCAAACTTTAGACAGGCCTGTACGTGTGCTTTCTTAAGCAGAAGGGCCATAAGGAGACTTTAGCACTTACCTGCCAGACAGTAATGGACATGCTTAGAAAGGATCTGTGCGTGTCTTTGGGCTAAACGGCTATGTTTTGAGTCCACCATAACACTGCTTCCTTTTGTGAAATGTGGGAAACGGCTACTTTCTGTTGGAGTTTCCTCCCTCCATCTACAAGTCTCATGATCCCTTGTTTGTAAGTGTGAGGTCCCTTTTCTCCCTCCCACACATCAGTCACCCCACCCTCTGCAGCACAGCTATTCCACCTATTGAAGCAGACAGGCTACCTTTCAACGCCTGACGAGTAATGTAATGCCTTGGGCTGCACTCCAACCTGGGAAAACCTGAGATGACACTAATTTTGTGTGCTGGTAAAAATAAGCATTGGGGCAAAGATCATATAAGAATAGTAAGACCAGTCATTAAACACAGGTATAGATACTATATTATGAACTACACTGATTTTACAGCCTCTGTAGCACGGTCAAATAAAAAAAATTCTGCAATACCCCTTTTAACAATTGTTTTCTTGGTGACCATAGTCCCAGCTGTCTTGAGATCAGTTAATCTGTATAAAAGGCACCTGTCCGCAGAAGTAATCAGATTTCAAACTCTCCACCATGACCGAGATTGAAAAGCTGTTCAAGAATGTGAGGGACAAGATTGCAGACCTACGCAAGGTTAAAATGGACTACAAGACCATCACCGCACAGCTTGGCAATAAGTTTACAGTAGTATGGGATGATTTCTCACAGTTCTCATGATTGTTAAAATTCTACAAGGTAAGATATTGCATGGAGCCCCCTGACCGAGGGAGATTGACAGCTATTTTGTGTTTCTTCCATTTGCTAATAATAGCACCAATGGTTGTAAACTTATTGCCAAGCTGTGCGGTGATGGTCTTGTAGTCCATTTTAACCTTGCGTAGGTCTGCAATCTTGTCCCTCACATTCTTGAACAGCTTTTCAATCTCGGTCATGGTGGAGAGTTTGAAATCTGATTACTTCTGCGGACAGGTGCCTTTTATACAGATTAACTGAGATTAGAAGCACTCCCTTTAAGAGAGGGCTCTGAGGCCAGTTTCACACCAGCGAATTTCCAAGCAGAATTCCATGCTGGCAATGGGATTCTGCTGCACATATTACGAATATGCGAATTTAGCGAATATATGACGAATATTTGTCCATATATTCGCGATATATCGCAAATTCGAATATGGCCTATGCCACTCAACACTAAAAACCAGCCTGCTGTGTGAGGCAGGGGCATGTCACAGAACCTCAGTGCACAGAGAAGCCAGTGAGGGTTGAAGTTCCCACATGAGAAGTGTAAGCAAGGGAATACTCACTTGAACTAAAGAGCTTTTTTTTTATTATTTTTTTTATTTTTTTTGACAGGTACACTTTAACTTTTTCTAATTGTTTAACATGTATAAAATTAAATAGTTGGGTCTTGATCACAAAGCCCTGAGACAATTGTTGATTTCACACTTACGGACACAAAAGAATGGAATTATTCACATTAACTACATGTGTGATGCATGTAATGAATAAGGCTGGGTTCACACTAGGTTTTGTAACTACGGAGTGAACCGCAGCCTCTGGTTGGCTGCTTTTTCGGCCGTATGCGGTTTCCTGACCATAGGCAAAAACGCGGTCGACCACATTTTTGCCTGCGGTCGGGAAACCGCATACGGCCGAAAAAGCAGCCGACTGGAGGCTGCGGTTCACTCCGGTCGGCTCATAGACATGCATTAAATACGGTTCCCCTATACAGCTGAGTGCAGGTGCCGTGATTAAGCCCCGCCCCCCCTCCTCCCAGCCATATACGGTAACCGTAGTTACAAATCGTAGTGTAAACCCAGCCTAACTTAAATATTATAATAGGTATAATAGGCACCAGTATAAACTTATATATACTCTTGTATATATGAATATGGAGCAGAAGATAGAATCACAGTGACTCCCTGCTGAGAGAAATTCCAATAATAGAAATATAGTAAGGAACTTCTTATTTATAGTCCTTAATAGGAAAGTGTACCAAAGGTAAACCTGCACTTTTAATATCCTGTGTCTATATCAGTTCTTTGTAAAACACAATTCCTTCTAGTTGACCTGAGTCTTTTGGTTCCATTAAAATGAAAATCGGAATTTTATACTTACCATTAGAAGAAAAAAAAAACTTTCAAGGATGAATATACTTTATTCAATGTGCCCTATGTGGCTTAAATTTTTTTTATTTTAAAGGAATGTATCATAAGACTTTTCTTTGTAGAATGTGATAGATTTCCTATGGTAACAGCTGGCAGTGCTGATTTAATAAGAGCACTTGATCTCAGCGGTGATGCCTGGGCCCAGTAATGTGATAGCTATAATCTTTATGTCAAAAATAAAATGTAACGTGTAGGCTGAAGTGATAAACGGAATGTCTGTCTATAATCTATGTGAGTGTAGAAATTTCAAGAATTCTATTTTTTTTTTTAATTCATACTTTACGTAAATTCCTAGCCAGGTTTACATGATGTCAGAATGATTTATTTTTATACATTTCATCAGATATTCTAGAAAGAGGTGTTGGACAATTATTTACAATCTGATTATTGAGGGAGATTTATCAAATTCTGTAAAGAGGAAAAGTTACTGAGTTGCTGTCACGATGCCGGCTGGCAGGTAGTGGATCCTCTGTGCCAGAGAGGGATTGGCGTGGACCGTGCTAGTGGACCGGTTCTAAGCCACTACTGGTTTTCACCAGAGCCCGCCGCAAAGCGGGATGGTCTTGCTGCGGCGGTAGTGACCAGGTCGTATCCACTAGCAACGGCTCACCTCTCTGGCTGCTGAAGATAGGCGCGGTACAAGGGAGTAGGCAGAAGCAAGGTCGGACGTAGCAGAAGGTCGGGGCAGGCAGCAAGGATCGTAGTCAGGGGCAACGGCAGAAGGTCTGGAACACAGGCTAGGAACACACAAGGAACGCTTTCACTGGCACAATGGCAACAAGATCCGGCAAGGGAGTGCAGGGGAAGTGAGGTGATATAGGGAAGTGCACAGGTGAACACACTAATTGGAACCACTGCGCCAATCAGCGGCGCAGTGGCCCTTTAAATCGCAGAGACCCGGCGCGCGCGCGCCCTAGGGAGCGGGGCCGCGCGCGCCGGGACAGAACAGACGGAGAGCGAGTAAGGTACGGGAGCCGGGGTGCGCATCGCGAGCGGGCGCTACCCGCATCGCGAATCACATCCCGGCTGGCAGCGGAATCGCAGCGCCCCGGGTCAGAGGATGTGACCGGAGCGCTGCAGCGGGGAGAGTGAAGCGAGCGCTCCGGGGAGGAGCGGGGACCCGGAGCGCTCGGCGTAACAGTACCCCCCCCCTTGGGTCTCCCCCTCTTCTTAGAGCCTGAGAACCTGAGGAGCAGACTCTTGTCTAGGATGTTGTCCTCAGGTTCCCAGGATCTCTCTTCAGGACCACAACCCTCCCAGTCCACTAAAAAAAAAGTTTTCCCTCTGACCTTTTTGGAAGCTAAGATCTCTTTGACAGAGAAGATGTCCGAGGAGCCGGAAACAGGAGTGGGAGGAACAGATTTGGGAGAAAAACGGTTGAGGATGAGTGGTTTGAGAAGAGAGACGTGAAAGGCATTAGGGATACGAAGAGAAGGAGGAAGAAGAAGTTTATAAGAGACAGGATTAATTTGACACAAAATTTTGAAAGGACCAAGATAGCGTGGTCCCAACTTGTAACTAGGGACACGGAAGCGGACATATTTAGCGGAGAGCCATACCTTGTCTCCAGGGGAAAAAACGGGAGGAGCTCTTCTTTTCTTATCCGCGAACTTCTTCATGCGTGATGAAGCCTGTAAGAGAGAATTTTGGGTCTCTCTCCATATGATGGAAAGGTCACGAGAAATTTCATCCACAGCGGGCAGACCAGAGGGCAAGGGAGTAGGGAGGGGGGGAAGAGGGTGACGGCCGTACACCACGAAAAATGGGGATTTGGAGGAAGATTCAGAGACCCTGAAGTTATACGAGAATTCGGCCCATGGGAGGAGATCTGCCCAGTCATCCTGGCGGGAGGAAACAAAATGTCGCAAATAATCACCCAAGATCTGGTTAATTCTTTCTACTTGTCCATTGGACTGGGGATGATATGCAGAAGAAAAAATGTAATTTAATCTTGAGTTGTTTACAGAGAGCCCTCCAGAATTTAGACACGAATTGGACACCTCTATCCGAGACAATCTGCGTAGGCAACCCGTGAAGACGAAAAATGTGTACAAAAAATTGTTTAGCCAACTGAGGCGCAGAAGGAAGACCAGGAAGAGGGATGAAATGTGCCATTTTGGAGAATCGATCAACGACCACCCAAATAACAGTGTTGCCACGGGAAGGGGGTAAATCAGTAATAAAATCCATACCAATCAGAGACCAAGGCTGTTCGGGGACAGGCAGAGGATGAAGAAAACCAGCGGGCTTCTGGCGAGGAGTCTTATCCCGGGCACAGATAGTGCAGGCTCGCACAAAGTCCACAACATCCGTCTCCAGAGTCGGCCACCAATAGAAGCGGGAGATGAGTTGCACAGATTTCTTGATGCCCGCATGACCTGCGAGATGGGAGGAGTGACCCCATTTGAGGATTCCGAGGCGTTGGCGTGGAGAAACAAAGGTCTTTCCTGGAGGAGTCTGCCTGATGGAGGCAGGAGAAGTGGAGATCAGGCAGTCAGGTGGAATGATGTGTTGCGGAGAGAGTTCAACTTCTGAGGCATCCGAGGAACGAGAGAGAGCATCGGCCCTAATGTTCTTATCGGCAGGACGAAAGTGAATCTCAAAATTAAATCGGGCAAAGAACAGAGACCACCGGGCCTGGCGAGGATTCAGCCGTTGGGCAGACTGGAGGTAGGAGAGGTTCTTGTGGTCGGTGTAGATAATAACAGGAAAACTTGATCCCTCCAGCAGATGCCTCCATTCCTCAAGTGCTAATTTAATGGCTAGAAGCTCTCGATCCCCGATGGAGTAGTTCCTCTCCGCTGGAGAGAAGGTCCTAGAGAAAAAACCACAAGTGACAGCATGCCCGGAGGAATTTTTTTGTAGAAGAACAGCTCCAGCTCCCACTGAGGAGGCATCAACCTCCAATAGGAAGGGTTTGGAAGGGTCAGGTCTGGAGAGGACGGGAGCCGAAGAAAAGGCAGACTTGAGTCGTTTAAAGGCGTCTTCTGCTTGAGGAGGCCAGGACTTGGGATCAGCATTTTTTTTGGTTAAAGCCACGATAGGAGCCACAATGGTAGAAAAATGTGGAATAAATTGCCTGTAATAATTGGCGAACCCCAAAAAGCGTTGGATAGCACGGAGTCCGGAGGGGCGTGGCCAATCTAAGACGGCAGAGAGTTTGTCTGGATCCATCTGTAGTCCCTGGCCAGAGACCAAATATCCTAGAAAAGGAAGAGATTGGCATTCAAACAGACATTTCTCAATTTTGGCATAGAGTTGATTGTCACGAAGTCTCTGAAGAACCATACGGACATGCTGGCGGTGTTCTTCTAGATTGGCAGAAAAAATTAGGATATCGTCCAGATATACAACAACACAGGAGTATAACAGATCACGAAAAATTTCATTGACAAAGTCTTGGAAGACGGCAGGGGCGTTGCACAGGCCAAAGGGCATGACCAGATACTCAAAGTGTCCATCTCTGGTGTTAAATGCCGTTTTCCACTCATCCCCCTCTCTGATGCGGATGAGGTTATAGGCGCCTCTTAAGTCCAATTTAGTAAAGATGTGGGCACCTTGGAGGCGATCAAAGAGTTCAGAGATGAGGGGTAAGGGGTAGCGGTTCTTAACCGTGATTTTATTAAGACCGCGGTAGTCAATGCAAGGACGTAGGGAGCCATCTTTTTTGGACACAAAGAAAAATCCGGCTCCGGCAGGAGAGGAGGATTTACGGATAAAGCCCTTTTTTAGATTCTCCTGGACGTATTCAGACATGGCAAGAGTCTCTGGGGCAGAGAGAGGATAAATTCTGCCCCGGGGTGGAGTAGTGCCCGGGAGGAGGTCGATAGGACAATCATAAGGCCTGTGAGGAGGTAGAGTCTCAGCTTGTTTTTTGCAGAAAACATCCGCGAAGTCCATATAGGCCTTAGGGAGACCGGTTACTGGAGGAACCACAGAGTTACGGCAAGGGTTACTGGGAACCGGTTTTAGACAGTTCTTGGAACAAGAGGACCCCCAACTCTTGATCTCCCCAGTGGACCAATCCAAGGTTGGGGAATGAAGTTGAAGCCAGGGAAGTCCAAGGAGAATTTCCGAGGTGCAATTGGGGAGGACCAAAAGTTCAATCCTCTCGTGATGAGATCCGATGCTCATAAGAAGGGGCTCCGTGCGGAAACGTATGGTACAGTCCAATCTTTCATTATTTACACAATTGATGTAGAGGGGTCTGGCGAGACTGGTCACCGGGATGTTGAACCTGTTGACGAGAGAGGCCAAAATAAAATTTCCTGCAGATCCAGAGTCCAAGAAGGCCACAGTAGAGAAGGAGAAGGCAGAGGCAGACATCCGCACAGGCACAGTAAGACGTGGAGAAGCAGAGTAGACATCAAGGACTGTCTCACCTTTGTGCGGAGTCAGCGTACGTCTTTCCAGGCGGGGAGGACGGATAGGACAATCCCTCAGGAAGTGTTCGGTACTAGCACAGTACAGGCAGAGGTTCTCCATACGGCGTCTTGTCCTCTCTTGAGGTGTCAGACGAGACCGGTCGACCTGCATAGCCTCCACGGCGGGAGGCACAGGAACAGATTGCAGGGGACCAGAGGAGAGAGGAGCCGAGGAGAAGAAACGCCTCGTGCGAACAGAGTCCATATCTTGGCGGGGTTCCTGACGCCTTTCGGAAAAACGCATGTCAATGCGAGTGGCTAGGTGAATAAGTTCATGTAGATTAGCAGGAATTTCTCGTGCGGCCAGAACATCTTTAATGTTGCTGGATAGGCCTTTTTTGAAGGTCGCGCAGAGGGCCTCATTATTCCAGGACAATTCTGAAGCAAGAGTACGGAATTGTACGGCATACTCGCCAACGGAAGAATTACCCTGGACCAGGTTCAACAGGGCAGTCTCAGCAGAAGAGGCTCGGGCAGGTTCCTCAAAGACACTTCGGATTTCCGAGAAGAAGGAGTGTACAGAGGCAGTGACGGGGTCATTGCGGTCCCAGAGCGGTGTGGCCCATGACAGGGCTTTTCCGGACAGAAGGCTGACTACGAAAGCCACCTTAGACCTTTCAGTGGGAAACAGGTCCGACATCATCTCCAGATGCAGGGAACATTGGGAAAGAAAGCCACGGCAAAACTTAGAGTCCCCATCAAATTTATCCGGCAAGGATAGGCGTAGCCCAGGAGCGGCCACTCGCTGCGGAGGAGGTGCAGGAGCTGGCGGAGGAGATGACTGCTGAAGCTGTGGTAGTAACTGTTGTAGCATAACGGTCAGTTGAGACAGCTGTTGGCCTTGTTGCGCTATCTGTTGTGACTGCTGGGCGACCACCGTGGTGAGGTCAGCGACAACTGGCAGAGGAACTTCAGCGGGATCCATGGCCGGATCTACTGTCACGATGCCGGCTGGCAGGTAGTGGATCCTCTGTGCCAGAGAGGGATTGGCGTGGACCGTGCTAGTGGACCAGTTCTAAGCCACTACTGGTTTTCACCAGAGCCCGCCGCAAAGCGGGATGGTCTTGCTGCGGCGGTAGTGACCAGGTCGTATCCACTAGCAACGGCTCACCTCTCTGGCTGCTGAAGATAGGCGCGGTACAAGGGAGTAGGCAGAAGCAAGGTCGGACGTAGCAGAAGGTCGGGGCAGGCAGCAAGGATCGTAGTCAGGGGCAACGGCAGAAGGTCTGGAACACAGGCTAGGAACACACAAGGAACGCTTTCACTGGCACAATGGCAACAAGATCCGGCAAGGGAGTGCAGGGGAAGTGAGGTGATATAGGGAAGTGCACAGGTGAACACACTAATTGGAACCACTGCGCCAATCAGCGGCGCAGTGGCCCTTTAAATCGCAGAGACCCGGCGCGCGCGCGCCCTAGGGAGCGGGGCCGCGCGCGCCGGGACAGAACAGACGGAGAGCGAGTAAGGTACGGGAGCCGGGGTGCGCATCGCGAGCGGGCGCTACCCGCATCGCGAATCGCATCCCGGCTGGCAGCGGAATCGCAGCGCCCCGGGTCAGAGGATGTGACCGGAGCGCTGCAGCGGGGAGAGTGAAGCGAGCGCTCCGGGGAGGAGCGGGGACCCGGAGCGCTCGGCGTAACAGTTGCCCATAGCAACCAATCAAATCGCTTTTTTCATTTTTGAAAAGGCTTCTGAAAAATAAAAGAAGCAATCTGATTGGTTGCTATGGGCAACTCAGCAACTTTATACGAAATGTTCTGCACGCTCCACGCTGTCTGTGTCACTCCCTGACCTGCATGCGTCTTTCTGCAACTGAAGAATAAAGTTACCCCATTCTATGGTGAGTGCCGTCTCCTCGTCTCTTCTGTGTTAGGAAATAGTAACATGTTACACATGTGTAGTACATACCCCTCCTGATACAGTGGAATCTCCTGGCCTCGCCAATCTCCTCCTTGGCCAACAGACAGACTAGACAAGGATATATTACATATATAGAAAACTAGCTTTTGCCCGCGGCTTCGCTCGCGTTAAATTTGGGGTAACATAGATCTACTTTTTACGATCCTATACTAATGAGACTGCTCTGGGTAAAGTCTGCGGGCATCCAAACAACCCGAATTCTAACAAACATTACATCTGCTGTTCCATGGAATTGAAGATCGACATCCTTTGAGGATTTCTACCGAGTCTGAATGCAGGGCCTTTGGATTGCTGAAATAGGACAACAATTAGGAGACGCCTTTAGAGGAACCTGCATTGTACGATTCTCCTTTATAGCTGCAAGAATTATTTATAGTCAGAATAAAGAAAGAAAAAGGGGGAACCCGCCTTCTCCCGCTGCTTATATACTGTCCGGGTGCAGTGTGTGCATGTCGCATTTATAATGAGGGGGCCCGCCTTCTCACGCTGCTTATATACTGTCCAGGTGCAGTGTGTGCATGTCGCATTTATAATGAGGTGGCCCGCCTTCTCACGCTGCTTATATACTGTCCAGGTTCAGCGCGTGCATGTCGCATTTATAATGAGGTGACCCGCCTTCTCCCACTGCTTATATACTGTCCGGGTGCAGTGTGTGCATGTCGCATTTATAATGAGGTGGCCCACCTTCTCACGCTGCTTATATACTGTCCAGGTGCAGTGTGTGCATGTCGCATTTATAATGAGGTGGCCTGCCTTCTCACGCTGTTTATATACTGTCCAGGTGCAGTGTGTACATGTCGCATTTATAATGAGGTGGCCCGCCTTCTCACGCTGCTTATATACTGTCCAGGTGCAGTGTGTGCATGTCGCATTTATAATGAGGTGGCCCGCCTTCTCACGCTGCTTATATACTGTCCAGGTGCAGTGTGTGCATGTCGCATTTATAATGAGGTGGCCAGTCTTCTCACGCTGCTTATATACTGTCCAGGTGCAGTGCCTGCAAATTTTTACATGTTTTGAATGATTTTTCGGAGGATTATTATTATGTAAATACAGATACAGACAGACGTTGTTTTTATTTAAGATGCAAATTAAGGTGCAAATTTTCGAATTCAAAAATCAACCTAATCTTAATTCATACAAACTTTGAACTCCCGTTTCACCCCTTCAGGGGTGGAATTTTAGAAAATGTTAAAACACGTGTTTCTTTATCTCTAATTGTTAGCCTACAAAAAAGTTTCATGCTTCATGCTTCAAAAATGAAGGACTTCCATACAAACTTTCAACCGCTTTTTTTCACCCCCTTAAGGGTTGAATTTCGAAAAAGAATTTCTTATTCCTCGTCTACGTCTTAAAAACAACACTTGTGCAAAAATTCAGCTTTCTAGGTCCAAGGGTTTAGGCTGGGCGTTGATGAGTCAGTGAGTCAGGCCTTCTCTTTATATATATATATATATATATATATATATATATATATATATAGATGAATTAAAAAAGTACTAAGGTGGGTCAGGGGGGATTAACCACTTAAGGACCTAAGGCGTATGCATACGCCTTGACGTCCTGGTACTTAAAGACCCAGGGCGTATCCATACGCCCGTGGGAATTTCGGTCCCCGCCGCGCCGGGCAGGGATCGGACCGAGGTGACTGCTGATATCGATCAGCAGGCACCCCACGCAAATGCCCAGGGGAGTCATCAGACCCCCCCATGTCGGTGATCGCGGCAGATCGTTGGTGAATTTACACCAACGATCTGCCGCGATTCCGGTCACACGGGTCACGTGTGACCCGCTGACCCAAAGATACAAGGTGATCGGGGGTGTACAATACACCCCCTATCACCCACTGTATCTATGGGGAGGCAGCGATTTCATCACCCCCCCAGGAGCGCTGCTATTGGCTGGACGATGGTCCAGCCAATAGCAGCCGACGTGGGAGGGGTTAACTGCATCTTCTCGCAGCCCTGCCCGTTAGCTGAGTTCAGTCAGCGGGCAGAGCTGCTCGAGGTTGCCAGGGACCCCCCCCACTCTGTGAAGATCGGAGCCCCCTCAGGACCGACGATCCCCCATAGAGCAGGGACAGAGAAACCCCCAGGAAAAGGTAGGAGAAAATAGTGTAAAAAAGTAAAAAAAAATAAATCCCCCCCCGGACCCCCTAATAGGTCCACAAGGGTCTGCCGGAGATTTTTCAGCTTGACCCGCGCCCTGTTAGGGGTTCAGGGTGCTGCATTTGCCCCACCCCCTCCATTTTTTGGGGGGCCGCAGCTTTTTATTTTTGTTCATATAACGGTGTGTGATTTCTAATCACACACCGTTATGTATAGTATACAACAAGCACACACACTATATACATCCCTGCCACCCCCACACACACACCCTCCGCCACCGCCCCCCCCCCCCCTGCCACCATAGAAAAAGGCGATGGCCCGCCGGGCATTTTCGGTAGCGGAGGCATACACTTTTCTTGACTCCGACTCCGAATCTGTAAGTGAGGACGTTTGAAGATCCTACATTCCTGTACTGATGAAGAGCCCCCCAGAAGGTGGCGGAGATGCCCCCCATGAAAGTGCCCCAGTGGCTGGCACTAGTGTGAGTGGTGATGCCGCTCGTACTAAGAGTCCGACCCCCCCAGGCGATTTTGCCGGCGCCCCCTTCCGGTGAACCTGTCTGGAGACCCCCAGAGGGTTATCAGCCACGTATTCCGGAGTTTGTTGGCGACTCCGGAATCTGGATTGACACGGCTGGGTTCACTGAATTTGACTTTTTCAGTAATTTTTTCAGTGACAGCTTTGTCAATCACATGGTGGAGCAGACGAATCTCTACACCAGGCAGTTCATCGCCAACCACCCTGATTCTTTTTGGCCAGGTCCAATGAATGGTACGCCATCAGTGCAGCCGAAATGAGGACATTTTGGGGCCTTGTGCTGCACATGGGCCTGGTCAAAAAGCCAAGTGTCAGGCAGTATTGGAGCGGGGACATCCTTTACCAGACCCCACTGTACAGTATGGCCATGGCACGGAAGCGGTTCGAGGCTATTCGGAAATGCCTGCATTATGCAGATAATGAGGCATGTCCAAACACGTGTATGGTACAAGTGTATGGTACAAGTTGCGGTCTACTTGGTACAGGTTGCCATGTACAACTCTTTTGTACTGTACCAGAACGCTGGCAACACAGTGACATACCTTCAGTTCCAAGAATAAGTATGGGACCCCCCCCCCCCCTCTGTGAAGATCGGAGCCCCCTCTGGACCGACGATCCCCCATAGAGCAGGGACAGAGAAACCCCCAGGAAAAGGTAGGAGAAAATAGTGTAAAAAAGTAAAAAAAATTAATCCCCCCCCGGACCCCCTAATAGGTCCACAAGGGTCTGCGGGAGATTTTTCAGCTTGACCCGCGCCCTGTTAGGTGTTCAGGGTGCTGCATTTGCCCCCCCTCCATTTTTTTTTGGCCGCAGCTTTTTATTTTTGTTCATATAACGGTGTGTGATTTCTAATCACACACCGTTATATATAGTATACACCAAGCACACACACTATATACATCCCTGCCACCCCCACACACACACCCTCCGCCACCGCCCCCCCCCCCTCCACCATAGAAAAAGGCGATGGCCCGCCGGGCATTTTCGGTAGCGGAGGCATACACTTTTCTTGCCTCCGACTCCGAATCTGTAAGTGAGGACGTTTGAAGATCCTACATTCCTGTACTGATGAAGAGCCCCCCAGAAGGTGGCGGAGATGCCGCCAGGCGAGGCCACGCACCCCCCATGAAAGTGCCCCAGTGGCTGGCACTAGTGCGAGTGGTGATGCTGCTCGTACTAAGAGTCCGACATCCCCAGGCAATTTTACCGGAGCCCCCTTCCGGTGAACCTGTCTGGAGACCCCCAGAGGGTTATCAGCCACGTATTCCGGAGTTTGTTGGCGACTCCGGAATCTGGATTGACACGTCTGGGTTCACTGAATTTGACTTTTTCAGTAATTTTTTCAGTGACAGCTTTGTCAATCACATGGTGGAGCAGACGAATCTCTACGCCAGGCAGTTCATCGCCCACCACCCTGATTCTTTTTTGGCCAGGTCCAATGAATGGTACGCCATCAGTGCAGCCGAAATGAGGACATTTTGGGGCCTTGTGCTGCACATGGACCTGGTCAAAAAGCCAAGTGTCAGGCAGTATTGGAGCGGGGACATCCTTTACCAGACCCCACTGTACAGTATGGCTATGGCACGGAAGCGGTTCGAGGCTATTCGGAAATGCCTGCATTATGCAGATAATGAGGCATGTCCAAACACGTGTATGGTACAAGTGTATGGTACAAGTTGCGGTCTACTTGGTACAGGTTGCCATGTACAACTCTTTTGTACTGTACCAGAACGCTGGCAACACAGTGACATACCTTCAGTTCCAAGAAGAAGTCATAAAGGTCCTGAACTTTGCTGACCGGGAAAGAGCAGGCCGGAGTTCAGAAGGAACTGAAGTAATAGATGCCAGGATCGCCCCAGGCCAACACTTTCCAGGTTAAGTCCCCCACACTGGAAGAAGGGACGATCTCAGAAAAAATGCAGAGTGTGTAAAAGGAGGGGGATTCGGAAGGACACCACCTATCAATGTGACACTTGCCCCGATCATCCGGGCCTCTGTATTAAAAACTGCTTCAGGGAGTATCACACTGGTATTGTGCCAAGGGACTGGCGCAAGGCGAATGTGGTGCCAACTGTTACGCCGAGCGCTCCGGGTCCCCGCTCCTCCCCGGAGCGCTCGCAGCGTTTTCCTGTTCGCAGCGCCCCGGTCAGACCCGCTGACCGGGAGCGCTGCGATAATGTCCCTAGCCGGGATGCGATCCGCGATGCGGGACGCGCCCGCTCGCGATTCGCATCCCGGACCGCTTACCAGACTCGTTCCCCGTCTGTTCTGTCCCGGCACGCGTGGCCCCGCTCCCTAGGGCGCGCGCGCCGGCTCTCTGCGATTTAAAGGGCCGGTGCGCCGCTGATTGGCGCCTGGTTCTAATTAGTTTGTTCACCTGTGCACTTCCCTATATAACCTCACTTCCCCTTCCCTTCCTTGCCGAATCTTGTTGCCATTGTGCCAGTGAAAGCGTTTCTTGTATGTCCCAAGCCAGTGTTCCAGACCTCTTGCCGTTGCCCCTGACTACGATCCTGCCTGCCCTGACCTTCTGCTACGTCCGACCTTGCTCTTGCCTAATCCCTTGTACTGCGCCTATCTCAGCAGTCAGAGAGGTTGAGCCGTTGCCGGTGGATACGACCTGGTTGCTACCACCGCTGCAAGACCATCCCGCTTTGCGGCGGGCTCTGGTGAATACCAGTAGCAACTTAGAACCGGTCCGCCGGCACGGTCCACGCCAATCCCTCTCTGGCACAGAGGATCCACCTCCAGCCTGCCGAATCCTGACACCAATCTTCAAGAAGGGCTCTAGGTCTTCGCCAGGCAATTATAGACCGGTAAGTTTAACGTGCATTGTGGGTAAATTGTTTGAAGAACTTATACGGGATTACATACAGGAATACATAGGGGATAATAGTATTATAAGTGATAGCCAGCATGGGTTTACTAAGGATAGGAGTTGTCAAACCAATCTAATTTGCTTTTATGAAGAGGTGAGTAGAAGCCTTGACAGAGGAATGGCTGTGGATATAGTGTTTCTGGATTTTGCTAAAGCATTTGATACTGTCCCTCATAGACGTCTGACAGGTAAGTTAAGGTCTTTGGGCTTGGAAACTTTAGTATGTAACTGGATTGAACACTGGCTCATGGATCGTACCCAGAGAGTGGTGGTCAATGAGTCGCACTCTGGTTGGTCCCCGGTTGTTAGTGGTGTACCCCAAGGTTCTGTACTGGGCCCGCTGTTGTTTAATTTATTTGTCAATGATATAGGGGATGGTATTAACAGCTCTGTTTCTATCTTTGCAGATGACACCAAGCTTTGTAGCACAGTACAGTCTATAGAGGATGTGCAGAAGTTACAAGATGACTTGGATAGACTAAGTGTCTGGGCATCCACATGGCAAATGAGGTTCAATGTGGATAAATGTAAAGTTATGCATCTGGGTACTAATAACCTGCATGCATCGTATGTCTTAGGGGGGATTAAACTGGCAGAGTCACTGGTAGAGAAGGATCTAGGTGTACTTGTGGATCACAGACTTCAGAATAGCATGCAATGTCAGGCTGTTGCTTCCAAAGCCAGCAGGATATTGTCATGTATAAAAAGAGGCATGGACTCAAGGGACAGGGACATAATACTCCCCATTTATAAAGCATTGGTACGGCCTCACCTGGAATATGCTGTTCAGTTTTGGGCACCTGTACATAAAAGGGACACTGTGGAGCTGGAAAGGGTGCAGAGACGCGCAACTAAACTAATATGGGGCATGGAACATCTTAGCTATGAGGAGCGATTAAAGGAGTTACAATTGTTTAGTCTTGAGAAGAGACGTTTAAGGGGGGATATGATAAACGTATATAAGTATATAAATGGCCCATACAAAAAATATGGAGAAAAACTGTTCCAGGTTAAACCCCCCAAAGGACGAGGGGGCACTCCCTCCGTCTGGAGAAAAAAAGGTTTAGTCTAAAGGGTCGGCACGCCTTCTTTACCATAAGGACTGTGAATTTATGGAACAGTCTACCTCAGGAACTGGTCACAGCAGGAACAATTAACAGCTTTGAAACAGGGTTAGATACATTCCTGGAACAAAATAACATTAATGCTTATGCAGAATTATAAAACTACATCCCTTCCCCTTATCCCCTTACACCCTTCCCTTCAATTCCCTGGTTGGACTTGATGGACGAATGTCTTTTTTCAACCATACTAACTATGTAACTATGTAACTTCCATGCAGTACTACATTTTCCCTTTTCATTTAAATTTTCCATAATTTGACCCCAATGTACCAAGTCCAGAGTACATTCCAAATTTAACCCCATGAAACCACTAAATTGCCCAAAAAAACTCTCATAAAAAAAAAAAAAAAAAAAAAACCTGATAAGACCTCTGGGGGTATTTTTTTTCTCTGGGTCATGGGTCACTGAGTCACTATCATCGAGGAATTTTTAGGTTGCCTCAAATGTGCAGAGCTCTCTCTCCACCTGAGCGGGTGCGCATTTGAGGCAATAGGTTAGGGACGGCCACACACATCACATTCCCAGAATGATGATTCAGAGCATAGGGTTTGGGGTGGGCATATTTTTTAGTTTTGGCTATGTTCTAGGTCATCATTCAGGGAACATAACCTGTTTTATAAATTTTATGTCCCACTGTACCTCTTGTTAGTAATTAGTGTACCCCATGTAATGCCCCTTGAGGGGGGGTCCCACTGTTCTGGCTCCATAGGCAGAAGCTTAAGGCCCCTGACTGTCCTCCTGTTCCTCCGTGACCAGTGTGCACCCGGAGATCCGTTTTACGCCCAGAGATGAGGTATGTCCTTTCTCCCCCATTTCTGCAGAATTTGCAAATGTGACTCCTCTTCTGAGCATTGTAGTGCGCCAGCAGAACCCTTGACGTTCACACATGGGGTATTTCCATATTCAGAAGAGATGGGGTTACAAATTAGTAATAGTGAAAAAAAAAATAATTTACACATTCCTTGAGGGGTGTAGTTTCCAAAATAGTATGCCATGTGTTTTTTTTTTTTGTTTTTGTTTTTTGTCCTGGCACCATAGGGGCTTCCTATATGCAACATGCCTCCGAAAAACCATTTCAGCAAAATTTGCTTTGCAAAATCCAAATGTGACTCTTTCTCTTCTGAGCATTGTAGTACGCCAGCAGAGCACTTGACGTCCACAAATGGGGTATTTCTATACTCAGAAGAGATAGGGTTACAAATTTTGGGGGGCATTTTCTCCTACTACTCCTTGTAAAAATTAAAAATTTGGGGGAAAACTAGCGTTTTAGTGGAAAAAAAATTTATTTACACATCCAACTTTAAGGTAAAGTCATCAAACACCTGTGGGGTGTTAAAGCTCACTTGACCTGTGGGGTGTTAAAGCTCACTGGACCCATTGTTACGTTCCTTGAGTGTAGTTTCCAAAATAGTTGCCATGTGGGTTTTTTTTTTTTTTTTGCTGTACTGGCACCATAGGGGCTTCCTAAATGTGACATGCCCCCCAAAAACCATTTCAGAAAAACTAACTCTCCAAAATCCCACTGTTGCTCCTTCCCTTCTAAGCCCTCTACTGCGCCCTCCGAAAACTTTACATACACATATGAGGTATTTCCTTACTTGAAAAGAAATTGGATTACAAATTTTAACAAAATTTTTCTCTTTTTACCCCTTGTAAAAATGCAAAAACTGGGCTTACAAGAACATGCGAGTGTAAAAAATTAAGATTTAGAATTTTCTCCTTCAATTTGCTGCTATTCCTGTGAAACACCAAAAGGGTTAACAAACCTTTTGAATGTCATTTTGAATACTTTGAGGGGTGCAGTTTTTATAATGGGGTCTTTATTGGGGTATTTCTAATAAGAAGGCCCCTCAAATTCACTTCAAAACCTAACTGGTCCCTGAAAAAATCCGCTTTTGAAAATTTTGTGAAAAATTGGAAAATTGCTGCTGAACTTTGAAGCCCTCTGATGTCTTCCAAAAGTAAAAATATGTCAACTTTATGATGCATCGACAACATTTTACCACTAACATAAAGTAGAATATGTCACGAAAAAACAATCTCGGAATCAGAATGAAAGATAAAAGCATCCCAGAGTTATTAATGCAGATGTAAAATAAATGGCCAGGTCCTTAAGGTATATTTGGGCTGGGTCCTTAAGGGGTTAAAGTGATGGATCCAAACCTCCCACAGTCCCAAAAACTTGTCCATTTTATGTTCTTGTCTAACAACATCTTCCTCAAAGATGAAGTTATTATATATTAACCATATGTATGATTTCAGCTATTAATGGAACATTACAGGATTTCCACTTCCTCGCAATGAGGAGTCTAAAGTTGTATAAGACATGGCAAATAGGAATACGTATTCTAGTAGGGATATTTTCGATACCTATCATTAAAAGTGCTAACTCAATAGGGATATCATGGAAGGATGGTGAAAGGGTCTGTAAAAGATTTAATAAATCATATCTGATTTTAGATAGTTTTGGACACTTCCAAAAAATGTGGGAGAGTGAACCAATCATGCCACAATTTCTCCAACAGTTGGAATCTTGGTCGGTATAAATTGAGGCGAGTCGTTTAGGGGTGTAGTACCACCTGTAGTACAATTTTTCCAACTATTCCCCATGATTGCAGCACCTTGAAAAACTCGGCCCAATATATATAGTGCTTTTTGCCAGGCTACGGTTGGGAAATTCTTGCCTAATTCTTTTTCCATTTCATTGTTTTTTTTGCGTTCATGTCGCAATTGAAAAAGGGGTAGAGGTGGCCTAGGCCTGGCTTCTGTTTGTATGTTATGTTATGTTTCTGAGAATGTTTTTTCGTAACATATTCTACTTTATTTTGGTGGTAAATTTTCGGCATTACTTGCATCCTTTTTTGGTGAAAAATCCCCAAATTTCATGAACATTTTGAAAATTTAGCATTTCTCTACCTTTGAAGCTCTCTACTTGTAAGGAAAATTGATATTTTGTTAATATATAAATTTTATTTTTCTTCACAAATACAATATGTCCACTTTATGTTTGCATCATAAAATGGACATATTTTTGCTTTTTGAAAAAATTTGAGGGCTTCAAAGTAGAGCAGCAATTTTCAAAAATGTCATGAAAATTGCTAAATCTGAAGGGACAGATGTTACAGAACTACAACTCCCAGCATGCCTGGGCAGTCTAGGCATGCTGAGAATTGTAGTTTGGCAACATCTGGAGGGCTACCGTTTGGGCACCACTGTAACAGTGGTCTCCAAACTGTGACCCTCCAGATGTTGCAAAACTACAACTCCCAGCATGCCCAGAAAGCCTTTGGCTGTCTGAGCATGCTGGGAGTTTCAGTTTGGCCTTCCTAGTGGTTGCCACAGTAAAGATCACTTTACTTTCACTTTCAATTCCCCCCCCCCTCCCCCTCACCGTCGCTTCCCTACCTGAGCAAGGATCCAGCAGTCTCCAGCAACGATCAGCTGTTCCCAGGCATCTTCAGGTAAGGTACCTGGCCTCCATCTTCCTTCCACGATCCCCTCGACATCCAGGGGTGGCCAGAACTGGGGGTTGCCATGGCAACCCACTGACCTGCTCTGCAATTGGTCAGAATCAATTCTGACTAATGGCAGGGGATAGGAGGAGATCGCAGCATTGCGACTTCACTCCTACCCTGCAAGATGATCAGGGCTGTCACTGACAGCTCCGATCATCACAATTTTCCGGGTGATCGGGTCACCAGAGACCCGATCAGCCCGGAATAGGAGAAAATTGCATGTCTGAATTGAAATGCGATTTTCTGCGATCGCCAACATGGAGGGGGGGGGGTCCCGGGACCCCCCTCGGCATTTGCACGGCATGCCTGCTGAATGATTTCAGCAGGCATGCCGTTCCGATCTCCGCCCGGTGAGCGGCAGAGATTGGAGAACGCCATGACGTACTCATACGTCATGGGTCCTTAAAGCCCAGGGTGCGGAGATGTACGCATACGTCATGGGTCCTTAAGGGGTTAAGGTTTTATTTTAACTTATTGTCTGTAAGATTGTGCCAGTCATGAGACTAGTACAGAAAGTATTTCCATAGCCAATACCCTTTCTTCACTGGAATGTCCCATTCGAATAGGAGACGTACCATTTAAAGAGTACCTGTCACCAAATAAAACTTTTAATATAGTGTTCCTTGTGTATTAGCAGACACGTTCCCATTCACTTGCTTTTAAAAATGGCCACTAGGTGGCTGTGTTCTGTTCCCTGTCACCATTAATACAGTGAGTTTGGTCTCTTCCCAGCCTGGCAGGAGACCAAACTGAGGAAGTGTTTCTCTGCACTGAGCTTGATTGACAGCTGCACAGAAAGTGAAAGCTCCACAGATTCTCACTTAAAGCTGCACAGACTGTTTCAGTCTGAGGTCTTCTATTCATCACAGCACTGCAACCATGTGAGGGTGGAAGTGGTCCCCCAGTAGGCTTCAGTGATGTCATGCCTGCTGGGAAATGCCCACTTTCACCTGTTGGAAAATTGCACTATGTGAGAAAGAAGAAAGGTATGATACACAGCTTTTTATAGCTCTGAAATTTTTAAGGGCTGGAGGGGTGTTAGGAGTAGTTAGGGAACATAGCCTGAG
The DNA here is from genome assembly GCF_029499605.1 of Hyla sarda. Lineage (NCBI taxonomy): Eukaryota > Metazoa > Chordata > Amphibia > Anura > Hylidae > Hyla > Hyla sarda. The sequence continues at coordinate 301,344,202 of NC_079193.1, forward strand.
GTAGTTTCAAACTGTTTATTTGGTGACAGGTACTGTTTAATTTTTTTTATTTCAGCCAGCAAAAATATATTACGTGGAGTTAATGTTTCACTAATCATAGTTGCAGAATGGGACACAGTCAGGTATAATACACAATTATATCAGGGACTTCCAGGTAAAGTCTTCTCTGTAGTCCTTTTTAGCCCAGACCACCATGACTTTTTCCAGCTATATCTATCTCTCTGCGTCTGACATCAATGATTCCTTACTTTGTCAGCTGATCCTCATCCTTTAAAATCAACTGGTGCCAGAATGTAAATTACTTCTATTAAAAAATCTTAATCCTTCCAGTACTTATCAGCTGCTGTATGCTCCAGAGGAAGTTCCTCTTTTTGAATTTATTTTCTGTCTGACCACAGTGCTCTGTCCTGACACCTCTGTCCCTGTCAGGAACTGTCCAGAGCAGGAGCAAATCCCCATAGCAAACCTCTCCTTCTCCAGAATGTTCCTGACATGGACAGAGGTGTCAGCAGAGAGCACTGTGGTCAGACTAAAAAGAAATTCAAAAAGAAAAGAACTTTCTCTGGAGCATACAGTAGCTGATAAGTACTGGAAGGATTAAGATTTTTAAATAGAAGTAATTTACAAATCTGTTTAACTTTCTAGCACCAGTTGATTTGAAAAAGATGTTTGGCACTGGAGTACCCCTTTAATACACCAGGTGCCATGACATACAGGTGCTGAGGCGTGGAGGAACACATGGAGGAATAAATAAATAAAAATTGCAAAAACTGCCTGATATTACTTTTAAACCTTTGTCCCTCTAATTTAAAACTATGTCCTCTTGTGGTAGTTTTTCTTCTTTTAAATATGCTCTCCTCCTTTACCGTGTTGACTCCCTTTATGTATTTTAAAGTCTCTATCATATCCCCTCTGTCTCTTCTTTCTTCTATACATGTTAAGGTCCTTTAACCTTTCCTGGTAAGTTTTATCCTTCAATCCATGTACTAGTTTAGTAGCTCTTCTCTGAACTTTCTCTAGAGTATCTATTAGTGTTGCTCACAAATATTCGCAATTCGAATATTCGCCGCAAATATCGCATATTCGCGAATTCGCGAATATTACGAATTTTGCGATTAAAATTTGCTATTACGAATATTCGTTTTTTTTTTTCAAACTGTTTTAAAAACTGAGCACATTGTAGGGATCTCCTTCGACTGATAAATGCAATGCTTGTATCATTTCATTAAAGACCCAGGGATGAGACTGTGAGGCGAAAGGTTTATGCATTGCGAATATTCGTGGAAATTCCGCCCTACTTATGCCTGTGAGCCAATGAGAGTTCTGCAAGCACAGTTGTCAGAGCTTAGCAACGTCCATAGCAACGTCCCTCGCATGATGTTATAGCGCGCATGCGCAGACGAGCGAAATTTCGCAATTAATTTCGAATTCGCAGTAGCAAAATTTCGCAATTCAAAAAAACATCACGAATATAACGAATATTCGAATTTCACGAATATGGAACGAATATTCGTCCTCATATTCGCGAAATATCGCAAATTCGAATATGGCAAATGCCGCTCATCACTAGTATCTATATCCTTCTGGAGATACAGCCTCCAGTACTGCGCACTATACTCCAAGTGAGGTCTCATCAGTGTTCTGTACAGCGGCATGAGCACTTCTCTCTCTGTAAAAGGTCTTCAGAGATATATTAGAATAAATAAATTAATATTGTATTAAGTTTCCTCATCACCAGCATGAAGATCTCCAAAACGATTTCATATTGATTGTGTGTATTATCATTTCCACAGGAAGACAACTTTGATTTTCACCCGTCCAGTGCAATTTACCAGCCGGAAAATGTCTTAAGTGATTTCCAGCATTACATTGTTTGACTATTGATGTTCATATTACTTTTGACATTATCATGCTTGTTAATGTAACACATCTTATTTAGGTGTCAGCGCTCCTTACTTGCGGCCAGCTCGTAGATATTACAACAATCAATATCGTGTTTTCTGCTTATGGCATTTCTGGGCACCAGGGACTTGTAATGACATATGCAGCTTATGTCACTTCCCTTGTACTGTGACCTATGGAGAAAATAAAGATGCTATAATTGGCTGAAGCATTTAAGAAAAACTAGGGTCAAGTAATGAAACTTGATTTTCTAACTGGATTACAGGGATTCCTGCAGGTGTTTGCCGGGGAATTTAGACATTTATAGGAATCTCAAGTTGTTCACAAAAAGTAAATAAAGGCTCCAAAAAGTAAAATCAACTGGCTCCAGAAAGTTAAACAGATTTGTAAATTACTTCTATCTTAATCCTTTCAGTACTTATTAGCTGCTAAAGTTGAGTTGTTCTTTTCTGTCTGTGCTCTCTACTGATACCTCAGTCTGACCACAGTGCTCTCTGCTGACACCTCTGCCCATGTCAGGAACAGTCAGGAGCAGGAGAGGTTTGCTATAGGGATTTGCTCCTACTCTGGACAGTTCCTGAGACAGACTGAGGTGTCAGCAGAGAGCACTGTTGTCAGACAGAAAATAAGTTAACTTCAGCAGCTGATAAGCACTGGAAGGATTAAGATTTTTAATAGAAGTAATTTACAAATCTGGTTAACTTTCTGGAGCCAGTTGATATGAAAAAACATTTTTTTTTTCATGGAATATCCCTTTAAAATACATTCTGTTGGTCATACAAAATGAAGCAACTTTCTAAATAGCATTTATTCACATTCCATGAAGGCACCCAGGTCTACCATGACTAAAAGAAATAGTAAGACACTTGCAATCACCCGTAGGAGTGTCTGTAGTGTCGGGACGGCCAACAAAAAACAGAGTTCCTAGCGGGGAGCAGGAGACTGCAGGTCGCAGCTACAGGTGCTCCCGCACCTGTAGCTGCGTTCTGCAGTCTCATGCTCCCCGCGAGGAACTTTGTTTTCGCTGTCTGTCCCGATCTTGATGAACTAAACCTATTTGCGCAAGTTACCGGGTGAGTACAACTGTCTTACTATTTCTTCTTCGTCTTACTTTCATACATGCTACAAGTACGTTCCCGTTATCAGCTGGCACCCCCAACAGAGATCCAGACCCCAGGGCTTTCAGAGTACAGACATTCCTACGGTGGATAATAAAGCTGTGTATAGCATTGCCTGGTTACCTTTTCACGTATCTTCGTTACTTCGTCTACAATGACCATGACTGTATACAACCGAGCCAGAGGCTGTACAGAAAAAAAAAAAAACAACTATCTAAATTTGGTATCTCTAACAATACTGTCAAAGAGGATATTTTTTACCACACGATGAGCAGTGTAAATGAAAAACAAACCCAATTTTTTTCATAATCCTTCGCCCGCTCGATCGACCCCCCCCCCCCCCCCCCCACACACACACAAAATACCATTTATCTGCCCAGTATTTGTAAATTTTTCACTATAGGTAGTTCTCTCTCCCAGTGAGCTGCCTATATGTACAAACCTTCTGTGCTTTTTGGTAAATACTGTCCCGGATTAGGGCTCATTTCCATTGTTCTGCTCCATCATATGAAATAATGGCAGTGACAGATTTGTCACATGATGGAAACATGCAGCACCCAACAGACCCGGTCAGGTTTCCATCATGGTGTCCAGCATTTAACCCAAAAAATGTTGTTTTATGCTACACTACATTCTGCAATCAGCTGACAAACGATAAAACGCCCATTCATGAGCTGATCACATCTTTTGTGCAGACAATGAAATCATTGCTATTAGTTCCAAATCACTTAGTGTAAACTTTGTAAAGACTAGGTAAGCAAGGGTGCTGATCAAAAAGATTGGCGCTTGTTAGGCCAGGTTCACACTGTGGAATCTCCAGAAAGAATTTCTGCCAGAGATCCTGCAAGTGGCGCTAGGACCACGTGGACTACATTGCTGTCCCCATAGACGGCAATGCATTTCTGAGTGCATCCGACGAAAGATCTGCTCAGAAATGCATTGCCATCTATGGGGACGCCAAAGCTGTCTCCATAGATGGCAATGCATTTCTGAGGAGATCTTTCGGCGGATGCACTCATAAATGCATTGCTGTCTATGGGGACAGCAATGTAGTCCACGTGGTCCTAGCGTTACTCGCAGGATCTCCGGCAGAAATTCCGTTTGGATATTCCACAGTGTGACCTGGCCTCATTGTGCCCCTGTCGGCCCGTCTTGAGCTCGTCATTTGTTACTACTCACAATGTGGTGGATTTACAGTATAAAGCACTGCAGTTATCTCATTCTGAGTTATCACACAGCGCATACAGTTTGAGAGAGAGAGTGAATCCAGCCATATATGGGTTAAGCTGCATAGGAAACTAAACACAAGAATGCTACTATAAGGGATGCGACACCAGATGATGACTCAAAGGCCTAGGTGTGATTACGGTACTGGGACGCACACATTTATTTTACCTTACGCAAATTCTAAATTCTGAATATATTATCAGGTTGGAGGTTTGGTGACGACTGACGTGCTCTGTGGGAATCACATCAGACTAACACAACATGGCTCACATGGTGTAACTGTGTTCACTAGGTGGTGGAAAATGAATCATTCTAGACACAGGGCACAATGAAATATACGTGTGTGGGAAATCCATAGGAGCAATTCATCCTATGCTAGTACTGCTGCCACTGCTGATGTGTTTACTAAGTCAGTTGAAATTCAATTGTTTAGTTACTGCCCACATACCAAGACATACAAAGCCAGATGTACAACCAGCCAGAGTGAAGGGATAATCATAACCTTACTCCGCTGGCCTAAACTGATAGCAAATAGGTCCCCTATGGAGTGCCCATCTGACCCCATGATCCAGGCTATTTCTACAAATGCTCTGAATAGCTCCACTATAAGAAAAAAGCTCTTTAATTTCAGCTATTTATTAAAACAGGATAACCGTAAATTCAGGAGTTAGTCCGGCGCAGAGAGGAACCATCAGGGAGCCAGATAAAATCAATGGATTTATTAGATGCAACGCGTTTCGCTGCACATGCGCAGCTTCATCAGGCAATGCCTGATGAAGCTGCGCATGTGCAGCGAAACGCGTTGCATCTAATAAATCCATTGATTTTATCTGGCTCCCTGATGGTTCCTCTCTGCGCCGGACTAACTCCTGAATTTACGGTCATCCTGTTTTGATTCTATTTCTACCCAGGAGGGCTGCAGTGGACCTATACATATATTCATTCTACATTTTACCTTGTTGTGTGTGGGCGCACAACCAACTCTGGTAAGCGGCTTGGGAATTACCATCCCCTTCCCCCACTAACAAGACCTGCTGATCCAGCACATGAGGCGCCTTCCTCCCTCTCTCTAGATTTCAGCTATTTGTGTGCATCAAAGCTATTCTGGTTTGGGGCCATTATCTGAAAGTATTTGGCAGCACACTGCCAATATCTGCATGGAGTTTGTACATTCACCCTGTGTCTGCGGTGACTTTCTCCAAGGAACTTCCAAGTTTTCTTTCCTTACATCAACGTATACTAGTAATTTCAGAAATTAAAGGGGTTCTCCGGCCCTAAGACATCTTATCCCCTATCTAAAGTATAGGGGATAAGATGTCTGATCGCAGGGGGCCCGCCACTGAGGACCCCCGCAATTTCTCATTCCGCACCCACCTGTGTGAGCCCTCCGCAGCTCTGGAGGCTCTGAGTCTGAAGTGCTACGACCACGGGGCCGGAGTATCACAACGTAATGATTCTACCCTGTGTGATGTCATGCCCTGCCCCCTCAATGTAAGTCTATGGGAGGGGGCATGACAGCTGTTATGCCCCCTCCCATAGACTTGCATTGAGGGGGCGCGGCGTGAGGTCACACGGAGGCGGAATCCTGAGCCCCTTTTTTTCAATCACTATGTCAATAAAAAATTTATTTTGCTACTACATTCCCATATAAATTTTTTTTGTAGGTTTTATGTTTGTTTTTGCTACACTAGGACACGCAATACTTGATCAATATTAGAGGCCTAGGGGTTACTTAATATGTGAGACATATACGCATCCCCTATATGGTGGCACTCTAGCTATTGAAAAATAGGTTGATTGTGTAGAAAAGATTAATATACAGCTCCCAGTCTACTCAGTTTTTGCATAACCTCTTAAAGGGGCTGTCTCATCTCTGCTGCTGCCTGCTAACACTGCAGGGATTGCTGGTGGACAAGCTGGGGTCAGAGGTGTATCATCTGCTTTAGTGTCTGATAAGCCTGAGCAGGAAGCCAGATGTGCGCTCAGAAGCTGCTCTGGAATGGCAGTGATGTCACCAATGCTTGTAAAGTAGAGCTGGTGGACGAGAACTACCAGTTGTAAACAAGAGGGTAGATTAAAAAAAAAAAAAAAAAAAACAGCATCTCACATAAGTGAGTACAACCTTCATATTTTTTGAAAATCTTTTGTGGTTTCATTTTATGTGGCAAAACTGAAGAAATGCCCCTCTGCTACAATGTAAAGTAGTGAGTGCACAGCCTGTATAACAGTGTTTTGTGTCACCTCAAAATAACACAGCAATAACACAGCAATTCCTAAAACTTGGCAACAAAAGTGAGTACACCCCTAGGTGGAATTGTCCAAATCGGCCCAATTAGCCATTTTCCCTCCCTCGTGTCATGTGACTTATTAGTGTTACAAAGTCTCAGGTGTGAATGAGGAGCAGGTGTCTTAAATTTAGAAAGCTAGAATGTGATAAGAACCATTCAGCCCATCTAGTCTGTACAATATTCTGAATCCTATGAATAGTCCTTGTCCCTATCTTATATGAAGCATAGCCTCATGCCTATCCTAGGCATGCTTCAAGGAAAACAGTCATCTGTTCACCCACACGTAATCCAATACACTGGGTTATATAGTGTGGGTAAAATGGAGACCGATGAGGGGTTAATGGGTTAAATAGATACCTGTACTCCGGAGATCTGTCCCTCCGAAGATCTTCTTCCATCTTCAGTGAATTGCGCGCTGGAGGCGGGCCCCCCTGGATCAATTTGAATATTCATTGTCGAGGGTCATGTGAGCGCTCAGTCAGCACAGCACTCACATGACCCGCGGCAATGAATATTCATATTGAGCCGGCGGGCCCGCCTCCAGCGCGCAATTCACTGAAGATGGAAGAAGATCTTCGGAGGGACAGATCTCCAGAGTGCAAGTATGTATTTAACCCATTAATCCCTCATCGGTTTCCTGTTCACCCGCACTACAACACAGTGTATTGGGTTTAGTGTGGGTGAACAGATGACGGTTTTCCTTTAAACTCCTTCACTGCATTTACTGCTACCACTTCTACAGGAAGGCTATTCCATGCATCCACTACTCTATCAGTAAAGTAATACTTCCTCATATCACTTTTAAACCTTTGCCCCTCTAATAGAAAACTATGTCCTCTTGTGGTAGCTTTTTTTTTTCTTTTAAATCTCCTCTCCTCCTTTACCGTGTTGATTTCCTTTATGTATTTAAAAGTCTCTATCATGTCCCCTCTGTCTCTTCTTTCTTCCAAGCTATACATGTTAGGGTCCTTTAACCTTTCCTAGTAAATTTTATTCTGCAGTCTATATATACCAGTTTAATAGCTTTTCTCAGAACTCGCTCCAAAATATCTATGGGGGAGATTTATTATTGTTGCTTTGGTAAGTGAGTTCTGTAGGCATTTTTTTTCTTGCCTTTGGTTTTGCTTGTGTGTGACACATTTATTATACTATCATGGTGGGTTGATAAATTTGGCTTACATAAGCAAAAACCAATAAATCACTTTTGAATACCATTTTTTTAGCACACATAAGCAAAAACCAATAAGTTACTGTCACGATGCCGGCTGGCAGGAGGTGGATCCTCTGTGCCAGAGAGGGATTGGCGTGGACCGTGCTAGTGGACCGGTTCTAAGTCACTACTGGTTTTCACCAGAGCCCGCCGCAAAGCGGGATGGTCTTGCTGCGGCGGTAGTGACCAGGTCGTATCCACTAGCAACGGCTCAACCTCTCTGACTGCTGAAGATAGGCGCGGTACAAGGGAGTAGACAGAAGCAAGGTCGGACGTAGCAGAAGGTCGGGGCAGGCAGCAAGGATCGTAGTCAGGGGCAACGGCAGGAGGTCTGGAACACAGGCTAGGAACACACAAGGAAACGCTTTCACTGGCACAATGGCAACAAGATCCGGCGAGGGAGTGCAGGGGAAGTGAGGTATAAATAGGGAGTGCACAGGTGAACACACTAATTAGAACCACTGCGCCAATCAGCGGCGCAGTGGCCCTTTAAATCGCAGAGACCCGGCGCGCGCGCGCCCTAGGGAGCGGGGCCGCGCGCGCCGGGACAGGACCGACGGAGAGCGAGTCAGGTACGGGAGCCGGGGTGCGCATCGCGAGCGGGCGCCACCCGCATCGCGAATCGCATCCCGGCTGGAGGCGGTATCGCAGCGCACCGGGTCAGAGGATCTGACCGGAGCGCTGCAGTAGCGAGAGTGTAGCGAGCGCTCCAGGGAGGAGCGGGGACCCGGAGCGCTCGGTGTAACAGTACCCCCCCCTTGGGTCTCCCCCTCTTCTTAGAGCCTGAGAACCTGAGGAGCAGACTTTTGTCTAGGATATTGTCCTCAGGTTCCCAGGATCTCTCTTCAGGACCACAACCCTCCCAATCGACTAAAAAAAAAGTTTTCCCTCTGACCTTCTTGGAGGCCAGTATCTCCTTTACGGAGAAGATGTCCGAGGAGCCGGAAACAGGAGTGGGAGAAACAAGTTTGGGAGAGAAACGGTTGATGATGAGTGGTTTAAGAAGAGAAACGTGAAAGGCATTAGGAATACGAAGAGAAGGAGGAAGAAGAAGTTTGTAAGAGACAGGATTAATCTGGCACAAAATTTTGAAAGGACCAAGATAGCGTGGTCCCAATTTGTAGCTAGGGACACGGAAGCGGACATATTTAGCGGAGAGCCATACCTTGTCTCCAGGAGAAAAAATGAGGGGAGCTCTTCTTTTTTTATCAGCAAACTTCTTCATGCGTGATGAAGCCTGTAAGAGAGAATTTTGGGTCTCTTTCCATATGGTGGAAAGATCACGAGATATTTCATCCACAGCGGGCAAACCAGAGGGCAAGGGAGTAGGGAGGGGGGGAAGAGGGTGACGGCCGTACACCACGAAAAATGGGGATTTGGAGGAAGATTCAGAGATTCTGAAGTTATACGAGAATTCGGCCCATGGTAGAAGATCTGCCCAGTCATCCTGGCGGGAGGAAACAAAATGCCGTAAATAATCACCCAAGACCTGGTTAATTCTTTCTACTTGCCCATTGGATTGAGGATGATATGCAGAAGAAAAGTTTAATTTAATCTTGAGTTGTTTACAGAGAGCCCTCCAGAATTTTGACACGAATTGGACGCCTCTATCCGAGACGATCTGCGTGGGCAACCCGTGAAGACGAAAAATGTGTACAAAAAATTGTTTTGCCAACTGAGGCGCTGAAGGAAGACCAGGAAGAGGGATGAAATGTGCCATTTTGGAGAATCGATCAACGACCACCCAAACAACAGTGTTGCCACGGGATGGGGGTAAGTCTGTAATAAAGTCCATACCAATCAGAGACCAAGGCTGTTCGGGGACAGGCAGAGGATGAAGAAGACCAGCGGGCTTCTGGCGAGGAGTCTTATCCCGGGCACAGACAGTGCAGGCTCGCACAAAATCCACGACATCCGTTTCCAGAGTCGGCCACCAATAGAAACGAGAGATGAGTTGCACGGATTTCTTGATGCCCGCATGACCTGCGAGATGGGAGGAGTGACCCCATTTGAGGATTCTGAGGCGTTGGCGTGGAGAGACGAAGGTCTTCCCTGGAGGAGTTTGCCTGATGGAGGCTGGAGAAGTGGAGATCAGGCAGTCAGGAGGAATGATGTGTTGCGGAGAGAGCTCTACTTCCGAGGCATCCGAGGAACGAGAGAGAGCATCGGCCCTAATGTTCTTATCGGCAGGCCGAAAGTGAATTTCAAAATTAAATCGGGCAAAGAACAGAGACCACCTGGCCTGGCGAGGATTCAGCCGTTGGGCAGACTGGAGATAGGAGAGGTTCTTGTGATCGGTGTAAATAATAACTGGAAATCTTGATCCCTCCAGCAGATGCCTCCATTCCTCAAGTGCTAATTTAATGGCTAGAAGCTCTCGATCCCCGATGGAGTAGTTCCTCTCCGCCGGAGAGAAGGTCCTAGAAAAAAAACCACAAGTAACAGCATGCCCGGAAGAATTTTTTTGTAGAAGGACCGCTCCAGCTCCTACTGAGGAGGCATCAACCTCCAATAGGAAGGGTTTAGATGGGTCAGGTCTGGAGAGCACGGGAGCCGAAGAAAAGGCAGACTTGAGCTGTTTAAAGGCGTCTTCCGCTTGAGGAGGCCATGACTTAGGATTGGCATTCTTTTTGGTTAGAGCCACGATAGGAGCCACAATGGTAGAAAAATGTGGAATAAATTGTCTGTAATAATTGGCGAACCCCAAAAAACGTTGGATAGCACGGAGTCCGGAGGGGCGTGGCCAATCTAAGACGGCAGAGAGTTTGTCTGGATCCATTTGTAGTCCCTGGCCAGAGACCAAGTATCCTAGGAAAGGAAGAGATTGGCATTCAAACAGACATTTCTCCATCTTGGCATAAAGTTGATTGTCACGAAGTCTCTGAAGAACCATACGGACATGCTGGCGGTGTTCTTCTAGATTGGCAGAAAAAATCAGGATATCGTCCAGATATACAACAACACAGGAGTATAAGAGGTCACGAAAAATTTCATTAACAAAGTCTTGGAAGACGGCAGGGGCGTTGCACAGGCCAAAGGGCATGACCAGATACTCAAAGTGTCCATCTCTAGTGTTAAATGCCGTTTTCCATTCATCCCCCTCTCTGATGCGGATGAGATTATAAGCACCTCTTAAGTCCAGTTTGGTAAAGATGTGGGCACCTTGGAGGCGATCAAAGAGTTCAGAGATGAGAGGTAGGGGGTAGCGGTTCTTTACCGTGATTTTATTAAGACCGCGGTAGTCAATGCAAGGACGTAGGGAGCCATCTTTTTTGGACACAAAGAAAAATCCGGCTCCGGCAGGAGAGGAGGATTTGCGGGATGGTCTTGCTGCGGCGGTAGTGACCAGGTCGTATCCACTAGCAACGGCTCAACCTCTCTGACTGCTGAAGATAGGCGCGGTACAAGGGAGTAGACAGAAGCAAGGTCGGACGTAGCAGAAGGTCGGGGCAGGCAGCAAGGATCGTAGTCAGGGGCAACGGCAGGAGGTCTGGAACACAGGCTAGGAACACACAAGGAAACGCTTTCACTGGCACAATGGCAACAAGATCCGGCGAGGGAGTGCAGGGGAAGTGAGGTATAAATAGGGAGTGCACAGGTGAACACACTAATTAGAACCACTGCGCCAATCAGCGGCGCAGTGGCCCTTTAAATCGCAGAGACCCGGCGCGCGCGCGCCCTAGGGAGCGGGGCCGCGCGCGCCGGGACAGGACCGACGGAGAGCGAGTCAGGTACGGGAGCCGGGGTGCGCATCGCGAGCGGGCGCCACCCGCATCGCGAATCGCATCCCGGCTGGAGGCGGTATCGCAGCGCACCGGGTCAGAGGATCTGACCGGAGCGCTGCAGTAGCGAGAGTGTAGCGAGGGCTCCGGGGAGGAGCGGGGACCCGGAGCGCTCGGCGTAACAGTTACTTCAGAACGGCACTTTGTCACCCCACCTCAAGTTGCAGCTCTAAAAAAAAAGTGTGATATGTATATATGTGTGTGTATATATATATATATATATATATATATATATATATATTATTTTTGAAGAAAATAAAAACGCATAGGGTTCCCTGTATAACTCCAGCCTGTTACCGCCTAGGCCCAGGAGCGTCATTTTTGACGGGCCTGTTGGTACCAGCTCTTCCCGGCACCCCTGTGGCGGTGGGTATTGGGGTAATAATTGGGGGTTAGCGCCAGCTGTTTTTGGGGCTAACGCTAAACCCGGCTTAGTAATGCACTCCGTCTATAAGACAACTTCCACTACTAAGGAAAAAGAGCACAACTGATCCAGCACTGAAGAAAATTTGCAGCTTTATTCATGTACACGAACACGAGGATACACACAGGTAAAATCAGGTCAGGACAACTTCCACTACTAAGCCTGTAAAGGAAATGAAAAAAAAAAAACACTTTTTAAAAACTTTTATTCATCCGAAGAAGTCCTCTGCATACACGGATCTGAAATGAGAAGAGAAAAACACGGAAATTGGTTTGTACACTTATGGCCCCTTCCTTTGGGAGAACATCCATAAACCAGCGTTTCCAAACAAGAGGCCTCTAGCTGTTGCTAAACTACAACCCCCATCATTTGTAATTTAGCAACAGCAAGCCTCCAGTTTAGCAACAGAGTCTTGCTGTTTCTAAACTACAACTCCCTTGATGGGAGTTGTAGCTTAGCAACAGCAGGAGGCACCCTGTAGCTAAACTACCACTCCCGTAATGGGAGTTGTAGTTTAGCAACAGCTGGAGGCACCCCCACCCACCCCCTAGCTCATTCCCCACCAGCTCATCTCTCCTCCCCCCCACACCCAAGCTCATCTCTCCCCCCTCAAGCTCATCTCCCCCCTCCAGCTCATCTCTCCCCCATTGTCTACGCCCTGCCAAGTAATCTCGCGCAACCCCCCGTTTATCTTTCCTCCTCCGCTCATCTTTCCTTCGCTGCTTATCTTTTCCTCTGCCGCTTATCTTTTCCTCCGCCGCTTATCTTTTCCTCCTCCCCTTATCTTTTTTCCGCCGCTTATCTTTTCCTCCGCCGCTCCTCTTTTTCTCCGCCGCTCCTCTTTTCCTCCGACGCTTATCTTTCCTCCTCTGCTTATCTTTTCTCCGCCGCTTATCTTTTCCTCCGCCGCTCATCTTTTCCTCCGCCGCTGGTCAGCTTCATCTTGCCGCCTGTACATCTCCCTCCCCGCCGCTTGCTGTTACAGGACTATAACTCCCAGCATGTCCTTTCATTGAGGACATGCTCAGAGTTGTAGTTGCAGCGGTGAGACGGACCAGCCAATCACAGCCCAGACCGAGAAATATGAGATTACACTATAGCTTCATATTCCGGGGAGCCGGCCGGCATCTACCACCGACCTGCTCACCGCTGCAAATACAACTCCCAGCATGTCCTCAATGAAAGGAGTTATAGTCCTGTAACAGCAAGCGGCGGGGTGGGAGATGTACAGGCGGCAAGATGAAGCTGACCAGTGGCGGAAGAAAGATAAGCGGCGGGAGATTACCGGGCAGGGGGGAGATGAGCTGGGGGGACTGGCAGAGGGGAAAAGATAACTGGGGGGGGAAGTTTGCGGCAGATGACCAGACAGGGGAGAGATGAATGAGCGGAGGTGAGATGAATGAGCAGGGGTGAGGGGAGAGATGAATGAGAAGGGGTGGGGGGAGAGATGACCGTGGGGTGGGGGGTAAAACAGAGCCCGGGTGGCTCCTGCCGGAGCCATGGTCTCGGCTCCCAGCGGGAAATATGAAGTTCCGCTCTCCAAAGCAAGTTTTGTAAGCCAGCTCCAGACAGGTTTACATTTACGCTGCTTTGAAGGCGGTTGCGACTTTTTGTGCGACTTTCGTACTTGATAAATCCCTGACTACTGCAAAGTGAAAATGAAAATTTGCTTTGGTAAGCTCTTTTGTTCATTTTTGCTTACAGCCAAAAGTCGCACAAAAATTTGCTTAGGCGCACATGCGACTTTTTGTTAGACTTTTGTAAGCAAAAAAACTGCTCTAAATCCCTTGATAAATCTCCCCCTATGTCATTCTGGAGATACGGTCTCCTGTACTGCGCACAATACTCCAAGTGAGGTCTCCTCAATGCTCTGTACAGCGGCATGAGCACCTCCCTCTCTACTGCTAATACCTCTCCCTATATTCTCATGAGCACTTCTCTCTACTGCTAATACCTCTTCCTATACATCCAAGCATTCTACTTATATTCCTGCTGCTCTATGTCATTGTCTGCCTGCCTTTAAATGTTCTGAAATAATGACCCCTAAATCCTTTTCCTCAGATGCTGAGGTTAGGACTATATTTCTTATTCCATATTTTACCCTAGGGTTTTTATGACCAAGATGCATTATCTTACACGTATCCACATTAAATTTCAGTTGCTAGAGTTCTGACCATTCTTCTAGTTTACCCAAATCTTTTTCTATTTGGGGTATCCCTCCAGTAACATCAACCCTGTTACAAATCTTTGTGTCATTAGCATTAATAAAGATATTAAACAAAATGGATTCCAGCATAGATCCCTTTGATGTCATCAAAGGTCTATGAGAGAGGGGGCATGGGAACAAGTTTGTTGGAAGAGGAATGGGAATCTATGAGTTTTGCTTTTGGGTCATTAATTGGCCTATAAACTAACATGTAGCAAGCCACACGTGTGGTCCCACTGTGCTCCCCAAACCTATTTGACTTTAGCCCACACTCAGGAGCAGAGTCTAAGTACCCTGTTGGTCTTCAGTCTTTATCCCACTCCAGGAATGCGGAAGATGGACTTCTGCTACTAAAGGGTACCAGTTTGCTCCACAATCATGGTCCCAATGTGGGTAGTGTCTGGTCCAGGGAACCAGATGGTACCGGTGAGGTACCCTAGCAACAGCCAGAAGGCCAGCAGCACAGGTTCGAAGTCAACAATCTGGGTCACCAACAGGAGAGACAATACAAAACAGGAGGGATTAAGGAGAGATGGAAACTATGAAATGGATATGGGTCAATACAAAAGAAAGCCATATCATGAACAGAACACCTTAACTAATGGAAAGTAGGAAGTACAACAATCCAATACAATAGGGGACAAGTGTCTGATTGCAGGGGGGGCCAACCGCTGGGACCACTCCTGATTTTCTGCACGGGACCCTGGCTCTCCCTGGGAATTGGGCATGTCGACCCCACACGACGTGGCGACAGACACGCCCATGTATCTCTATTGGAGAGATGGAGATACATGGAGGGGGTGTGTCGGCCGCCCCTTATGCAGAGGTCGATGCGCTCCATTGCTGGTGAGAACTGGGGTCCCATGCAGGAGATGGTGAGGGGTCTGACCACTGGGACCCTCCATGATCTAAAACTTATCCCTTATCCTTTGGATAGGGGATACATTTTTCTGCACGATATTTCTCCTTTAAAGGGATACTTCAGTGGAAAACTTTTTTTTTTTTTTTTTTTTTTAAATCAACTGGTGCCAGAAAGTAAAACAGATTTGTGAATTACTTCTATTAAAATTTTTTAATCCTTCCAGTAATAATCAGCTGCTGTATGCTCCACAGGAAGTTCTTTTCTTTTTGGATTTCTTCTCTGTCTGACCACAGTGCTCTCTGCTGACACCTCTGTCCATTTTAGGAACTGTCCAGAGCAGGAGCAAATTCCCATATCAAACCCTAATCTTTCTAGCTCTGAAGTCTCTTTTGTTTGTTTTGGTTGCTGGATTATCCCCAGCTGTCTGGGCTAGGTCAGCTGACGTTGTTGGCTTTTCACCTGAGTGGCTCCCTATTTAAGACTGCATTATACCTTCAGACCCTGCCTGCTAAAGAGCTTACTCGAGTGGCTAGCATTATTTCTTGTATTTCTGATCATCTGGTATTTCTGACTTTCCGACTTGGCATTTTTACTATTCTCCTGTATTTGTGACTTGGCACCTTTTGACAACTCCTGGTAAAGACTCGGCTAGTGGACTTTGACTATTGTGTGAGTGTTTTGTTCAGTTTATTTCTGTTAGTTTTTGTGATTCCATACAGTATCTCGACCTCCGTCTGTTTTGTAGTTTATTTTGTTGACAATGACTTCCATCACATATTTAGGGAGGGACTGTCATCGTGGTTGTCGATTCACTATTTAGGCCAGATAGGCAAGTAGGCAGGGATAGAGGGAGTGGGTGAGATCAATTTTGCACTCCTTCCCTGTCCAAACGTGACAGTAATTGAAATTTAATTCAAATTCATATTTTTAACTATAACCTTTTATTTAAAGCAGCTACAAGTTCCATTTTACATATGTTATTCCTATAATCATGGATCCTACAGCTTCTTGATAGGGATCCAAATTTCTGAAATCTACAGGTATATGCATATAACACATGGTAAGATTCTAGCTGTCCTTTTTTTGGTGCAGACGTAGGCATGAAAGCAGTGACCTTTGGACTACACATCTTACGCACTGGTTTTCTTAAATGGGCCCCAGGGTGATATAATCCTATAAAGGTTGATTTGCTGCACACATTTATTTTTACCAGCACATGTTCCTTGACAGCATGATATTATGTAATTCCCTAAAGCCCACATATCACCTAGCATTACATAATAAACTTCTTGCTGCATACAGCCACCATCATGAGGAGCTAACTGTATACAGATTAAGGTTTACACGTACAGTGTCTGTTTGAAGCTGCAGATTTGATGCTGTGTTCAGTCATTTAGTTTACATTGAAATCTTCAGCTTCAAATCCTGTACATCAAATACTGCACTGTACATGTGAATACACCCTTATACATCCAGCGTTGAACTCAACAGGGGCTCCGGAATTCTGTATGCAGTGAGTTTCAGCTTAATCCCTTAAAAATCCCTTAGCAGTCATGAAAATCCCTTAGCAGCCATGTACCCTGACTCTTTGGTAGGTACACACTGTGTGCTGAACTGGCTTTCCTCTAGTAGGTGGAATTACCAGATTGGCAGTATATATATATATATATATATATATATATATATATAGTGTGTGAATGTAATCTGATTGATGAAAGAAGAACCAAGGAAAGGCAACACCCAAGGGCTAACATTGCAAAGCTTTAAAGGAAACCTGTCAGTGGCTTAATGCTGTCCAAATGAGAGGCAGCCTGATACACAGACAGGGAGCGTGATCCCAACACATGCGGGACAAATGGAATCAGAGGATGCCATTGATGTATGTGACATATTCTTCAAGCTGGGACTGTGTGCCCGCCCAGAGGACAAAAACATCATCCACATAGCGGACCCACAGTCCCAGATTGTTGCTAAATGGATGTGTTGGAACAAATTCTGTCTCAAACATTCATGAGGATATTTGCAAGACGTGGGGCCACAAGGGATCCTGTTGAAGTCTCCTGTTTCTGTAAAAAGAAATCTTCTCCAAACCTAAAATAGTTTTTACATAACACCAGTTCCAGGTGGTCTTGATACAACCCTCTTTGTGAAAGAGACAGACCGGAACCACATGCTGCATAGGGAGAGTGGTCACACACACCAAGTGTTTGGAGGTATACCAAATGGTCAACAAATTAGGACCAAAAAGGATATGTAATACAGAGGAGAAGTACCAAAGAAATAAAGAGGTGCTAATAAAAAAAATTGTTGAGAGAGGATACAACCGGAAAGAAATGGAGAAAATAGGTAAGGAGAATAAGAAGAGAAGAAATAAAGTGGAGAAAAGAAATGAGGTATTATACACTGCTCAAAAAAATAAAGGGAACACTAAGATAACACATCTTAGATCTGAATGAATGAACTAATCGTATGAAATACTTTCGTCTTTACATAGTTGAATGTGCTGACAACAAAATCACACAAAAATGATCAATGGAAATCAAATTTATCAACCCATGGAGGTCTGGATATGGAGTCACACTTAAAATTAAAGTGGAAAAACACACTACAGGGTGATCCAACTTAATGTCCTTAAAACAAGTCAAAATGAGGCTCAGTAGTGTGTTTGGCCTCCACGTGCCCGTATGACCTCCCTACAATGCCTGGGCATGCTCCTGATGAGGTCTCCTGAGGGATGTCCTCCCAGACCTGGACTAAAGCATCCGCCAACTCCTGGACAGTATGTGGTGCAACATGGCGTTGGTGGATGGAGTGAGACATGATGTCCCAGATGTGCTCAAGCAGATTCAGGTCTGGGGAACAGGTGGGCCAGTCCATAGCATCAATGCCTTCCTCTTGCAGGAACTGCTGACACACTCCAGCCACATGAGGTCTAGCATTGTCTTGCATTAAGAGGAACCCAGGGCCAACCGCACCAGCATATGGTCTCACAAGGGGTCTGAGGATCTCATTTCGGTGCCTAATGGCAGTCAGGCTACCTCTGGCAAGCACATAGAGGGCTGTGCAGCCCCCCAAAAAATGCCACCCCACACCATTACTGACCCACAACCAAACAGGTCATGCTGGAGGATGTTGCAGGCAGCAGAGCGTTCTCCATGGCGTCTCCAGACTCTGTCATGTCTGTCACATGTGATCAGTGTGAACCTGTGAAGAGCACAGGGTGCCAGTGGCGAATTTGCCAATCTTGGTGTTCTCTGGCAAATGCCAAACGTCCTGCACTGTGTTGGGCTGTAAGCACTACCCCCACCTGTAGACGTCGGGCCCTCATACCACCCTCATGGAGTCTGTTTCTGACCATTTGAGTGGACACATGCACATTTGTGGCCTGCTGGAGGTCATTTTGCAGGGATCTGGCAGTGCTTCTCCTGCTCCTCCTTGCACAAAGGCAGAGGTAGCGGTCCTGCTGCTTGGTTGTTGCCCTCCTATGGCTTCCTCCACATCTCCTGATGTACTGGCCTGTCTCCTGGTAGTACTTCCCTGCTCTGGACACTACGCTGACAGACACAGCAAACCTTCTGGCCACAGCTCGCATTGATGTGCCGTCCTGGATGAGTTGAACAACCTGAGCCACTTGTGTGGGTTGTAGACTCCGTCTCATGCTTCCACTAGAGTGAAGCACCGCCAGTATTCAAAAGTGACCAAAACATCAGCCAGGAAGCATAGGAACTGAGAAGTGGTCTGTGGTCACCACCTGCAGAACCACCCCTGTATTGGCGGTGTTTTGCTAATTGCCTATAATTTCAACCTGTTGTCTGTTCCATTTGCACAACAACATGTGAAATTGATCGTCAATCAGTGTTGCTTTCTGAGTGGACAGTGTGATTTCACAGAAGTGTGATTGACTTGGAGTTACATTGTGGTGTTTAAGTGTTCCCTTTATCTTTTTGAGCAGTGTATATATCTGTGTACGATGGTCATGCTGATTTGGTTAAACGTACTATTAATAAATATTGGAGCATTTTGTAGGTGGATGAGTAGTACAGGAGACTGTTTCAGCATTGCTGGAGATTTATATACAAAAATGGGAAATCTATTGCTAATCATCTCATCAGAGCAGATATTAAAAAGAAAGAGATGGATAAACAAACAAGAAAGTTTGGTACTTTCCCTTGCCGGTCATATCAGAATTGTTCTAATATCCTTAATGGTAACACAGTTGTACATCTGATGAAAGGTTTCTACACCAACATTATTGACCATAGAATAAATATCAAAGAAATATAGGAAAAATATTCATCTTTATTAGTAACGAAAAGTAGCATAAAAACAAGAAAAAAAACATATAATAGTGGGGTACAACAGAATACACAGGTAGATGACAGCAGGAGGTGAGGGTATGAGTAAACGAATCACATATTTGTACAGGTATACAGCGGGGTGTATGTAATAACTGAAAGCAAGTATAAGGTGAAATTGCAATAATAGAGGGCACACTTATGGTAAATCACCAGTGTGACTGCGTAGGTACACAGATAAATATCAGATAAGTATATAGGCCTCTATGGGAGGGACAACAACTACTCCCCTAGGCAACAATAATATAACATGATGATACAGGGAAAATCAATAATGAATATCAGGACACCTGTACATGCACCCCACAAGCCACCTCTCACCTGTAACCCCGAACGCGTTTTGGCAATGCTGCTTCGTCAGGGGGCCTATATACTTATCTGATATTTATCTGTGTACCTACGCAGTCACACTGGTGATTTACCATCAATGTGCCCTCTATCATTGCAATTTCACCTTATACTTGCTTTCAGTTATTACATACACCCCGCTGTATACCTGTACAAATATGTGATTAGTTTACTCATACCCTGCCCTCCTGTTTTCATCTACCTGTGTATTCTGTTGTACCCCACTAGTATATGTTTTTTACTTGTTTTTATGCTACTTTTCGTTACTAATAAAGATTAATATTTTTCCTATATTTCTTTGATATTTATTCTATGGTCAATAATGTTGGTGTAGATATGTACAGATGGATCATGTAATCAAGGCTCTCGGATAGCCAATATTCGTTTAGATAACTGTCTGATGAAAGGTATGTTGTTCCCGGTCAAAGGTTGGTATACATGTGATACAAAACAAGTGGTATATCTTGTGGCAAAGTGTATATAGAGCAGACGTCAAGATCTATCAAAGTGAGGCTAAATGAGCAAAAAAGTGCAATAAGGAATTATGTAAGGAGAAAGTTTGAAGGAAAAGTACAGGATATAGAGGATAAGTATGGTGAGACTAGTCTAGCGAGACATATTTGTGACAATAACCACCAAGTTAGCGACTCGTCAAGTTAGGGATTCGTCACAAACTTCTCGGCTCGGTGGTTGCTGACTTTAGCCTGCATAAATTAGTTCAGCTTTCAGGTGCTCCAGTGGGTGGATACAGTCCAGAAAAACTCTCTTTCCTAGGACTATATCCAACTTTTCCAGCCCACCGGAGCACCTGAAGGCTGAATTAATTTATGCAACTCAATGCAAGTCAGCAACTGTCGAGCTGAGAAGTTTGTGACGAATCGAATCACTGTAACTTCGCTCATCCCTAGTGGATGGTCTTGAAAGAAGTGGAAGGTACTAATAGCGAACAGGCAAAAAAAAACAGCTCCTCCAGTGGGAGGTCTTTTGGATTCAGAGGCTGAACGCATAGCAACTGCTTGGGATCAAAGAAATGTGCAGTTGGAATGTATTTTTCTATGATTACATCGTATCTTTTACTTTGACTTTTGTATTATTTTAATTACAGACATAAAGCCTCGTGAGAGTTTAGATGTATTCAATGTGCTGATAGATTTGCACCTGAAGACTTGACAAAGGGGGCGGAGGCCCTTGAAACGTCGCTACAAACGTAGGTGTGAGTCTTTCCTCCACAGTGGTTGTGGAGTGAATAGGCTGAAAATACAAAGGTTCCTAATGGAGTGAAGGAAATCGGGAATTTCCAGCCTATAGTAATAGGACTCTGACATGTGCACTTGGGTGAATATGTTACTTGCTATACTGCAAATGATGGAATAATTTGAAATTCTATATAAATGCAAGTTTGCTCAATTTTGGATATATCTGTTTTCATTATATGGACTGATTCGTACTGGGGATATGGAGCCTCCAGCCTACACATGTCCACACCCATTAGTGCAGTTTTAAACTCGTCTCTAGACTGTGTCTGACTAAGATATCTTTGTGTTAGTTGGGGTCTGCTTCCCTAGTCATCCCCTAGTCACCCCTCATCTAGTTAATATGGTGTTAAATTAAGTGTGTAAATACTGTATATAATATGTTATTACCTGCATAGCATCACAGGGCCTTCGGGTCATGTGACGGGGCTTCAGAACTCTATGGTAGGTAAAAGGACCTTTGGTGGTTCATGGGTCATGTGATTACTAATAACACTTTGTAACGGTGAATGACAGATGGTATGGACAAATCCTAAAACAAACGGCCAGCCCCTGCCCATATAAGGGAGCTGCATCCAATAATCTTTCTCTTTCCTCATGGGCTGCTGATGAGAAAAGATCTGCGCGGCTGTCATCGGCAACTACTGGGCCAAAGCCTGCCGGCCTCGGCCTGAATAAAACAGTGAGTTCTTACAACTTCCCCGCAAATGCTTGCAGGATCACTGGACCTAAACAAACCCCTAAATCCAGCAGATCTGTGCTTACAAAATCCTACTAAGTTAAAGAACTTACAGAAGTCCCAACCATACGTCAATCTCTGCTAAGCTGTATATAGACTTTGTTATAAGGACTGTTCCTGTTATCCCATGTTACAGAAAATCTTCAGTAAAGTTTCCGAAAGTTTTCAGCAAAGCTCTGGTTGTGGACATTCCGTTATTCTACATCTCCCTATCGCTTCTGGGAAGGGTGGCGATAGGCCCAGCTATTCAGTGTTAACCCTCACCCTGGCGTCACGACTGACAAGAGTTAATTACGCCCTTGATATACCGCATAGCAACACCCCAACTGCCATACACCCCCCCCCCCCTCAAGGCACCACATTAGTAACTCAAAATGTGAGGCTCATATCCATTTCAAAAGGTAGAGAAAAAAATATACATTTTATTTACTATAAATTGCATTCCTTAGGAACTGTGTAAGAGGGTCTCTAACAACCACACACTGACACTTTTTTTTATCCAATGCAAAATTTTAGGCCTTTTAACACGTTTACGTACTTTCCCATAAAAAAATACACCCTCACCTATCTGGAGCTTTAACAGTCAACAGATTCATACTGCCTGTACCACAGGGCAGTAGGAAACAGGCATGGACCTCCTCACTACAATGCACTCAGATGATCTACGCAGAAACCAGGCAGCGTTTTGGAGAAACAATAGTTATAACAATGAACCAGAAACCAGTTATGCAGTTAAAGGGGTACTCCGTTGGGAAAAAAATTCTTTAAATTAACTGGTGCTAGAAAGTTAAACAGATTTTTAAATAACTTCTATTTAAAAATCATTATCCTTCCAGTAGTTGTCATCCGTTGTATGCTTCACAGGAAGTTTTTTTTTCTTTTGGAAATTATTTTCTGTCTGACCCCTGTGCTCTCTGCTGACACCTCTGTCCCTGTCAGGAACTGTCCAGAGCAGGAGAGGTTTGCTATGGGGATTTTCTCCTACTCTGGACAGTTCCTAAAATGGACAGAGGTGTCAGCAGAAAGAAATCCAAAAAGAAAATAAATTCCTGTGGAGCAATAGCAGCTGATAAGTACTGGAAGGATGAATATTTTTAAATAGAAGTAATTAACAAATCTGTTTAACTTTCTAGCACCAGTTGATTTAAAAAAAAAAGTTTTCCAGCAGAGTACCCCTTTAAGGAGATGTGTCTCCCTGCAATGCTCCCCATCCCGCTCAGCTTGAGTAGCAGATTGTAATCTCAGTTTATTTGTGTTTAGTTTTTTCTGCTTTTGGTCCTGTTCAGACATTGTTTATGTCTGAACAGTTTCTGTGTTAATTCTCCCTGGGATGGAAAGAGTTAACTTTCCTGACTTCCGCACTGGCAGTGGATATAAGCCCACTTCAGCTAATCCAAGTGCTGGTAATTACACCTGTTACTCTGTTACCATGTTTGCATTATGTTCACTATGTCTGTCTAAGCACATTTGTTGAGTTTTAACCATGGTTATCTGACTTGTTTGATATCTAGATTTTAGTTTGCCTTGTTTTAGTATCTTTGTCGGGTTATAGTCTTCTTGTATTGTTCATTCTGGATTGTGTTGCCTAGTCAGAGTTCACACTGTGCGTTTGTTAGTCCTGTTTTGACCTTGTTTGATCCTGGATCTCTTAGGATGGTATCCTGTTTTGAGCCTTGTGCTAGTCCCTCTATCTAGGAGTGAGTTAGTCTTGTGTCTGTACCAGTGTTTGCTTGTATTTAGGATTTTTGTTTCCTCATAGGCTAACATTCTGATCTGCCCACTATCTAGGAGCCTATTTTGCTTTAGTATTGATGTCCCTCCAAGATTGGAGTGGGGTGTCCAGAGTGTTCCTTGTTCGGAGTCCAGTGTGAACAGTGCTCTTTATTTCTTGACCCGTTTAGTGTTTTGACATTTGTAGTAGCCACAGTGTTATAAGAAATACATTATCACTTTGTGATGCCAGGGCACCATTATCCTATACATGGTCTGAGGTTGGAGGCAGCTTCTCCTGGGCCAGACACAGGGAGTAAATGAACACACCAATGTCTGGTTAAGGATAATTGTCTTTACTGAGCAGGGTGCAGATGGTATGGCACAGACAGTTTGGTATGGGGTGAGAGGATGCAGCGTAACCCCTTGGAAGCCCTGTTGCCTTGCTGGGACTTGTGGTGCTTTCACAAAACTGATTAATACTGACTTGTAAGACGGGTAGATAAATCCTGGCAGGTAGGGTTCTGTCAAGGTATTCTAGCCTTGTCCGCCAGCTTAGGACTCATGATACAGATATTTCCCTGTATTGGGGATCCTTGCAGAATAACCAGATGAAGTAGATTTGAGCTAGGCCTTCCCTCAGAGCACACAACACACCTTAATCTTGATCCTGGTTCTTGAACTGTTTGTTAGTATGCTATATCCTGTCTTGTTTATCTGTTTGTAGCTTTGTAGTATTCCTGATATGTTCCTGATTTGTTTCCCGACATGTACAGTTTGGCTTGTTTTGTTGGACTCTTATGCCCATGCATTTTAGCGCAGGAAGGGACCGGCACCCAGTTGTCAATCCATCGTTTAGGGTGGATGGGCAAGTAGGCCGGGAGAGTGGTTTTAGGGACAGCTTAGGACTCATGATACAGATATTTCCCTGTATTGGTGATCCTTGCAGAATAACCAGATGAAGTAGATTTGAGCTAGACCTTCCCTTAGAGCACACAACACACCTTACACCTTTACCACACTGTGGCTCAGCTTAATCTGGGGCAAGAATGTAGGGGTTCCCATTGGCAGGCAGGGTCACGTGTTGTTTACACAGCTCCTCTCTTAAGGGTACAGTAACACATGTATAACATATATACAGATAACAATTGAAAGTCCTTTGGCAGACCCAACACCTTGTGCTGCAACCCTGCCTGAAGCAGTCCGAAGCCACAGGACAGCCATTGGTGCTGGGACACCACACATTCAGTTAACCTGTTCATCCCCTGCATCTCCTGGTTTTGTCTGCTGTATACTTATCTTCATATCTAGTCTTGTTCATATTATCACATCTGCCGTTAATCTTGATCCTGGTTCTTGAACTGTTTGTTAGTATGCTATATCCTGCCTTGTTTATCTGTTTGTAGCTTTGTAGTATTCCTGATATGTTCCTGATTTGTTTCCCGACATGTACAGTTTGGCTTGTCTTGTTGGACTCTTATGCCCATGCATTTTAGCGCAGGAAGGGATCGGCACCCAGTTGTCGATCCATCGTTAAGGGTGGATGGGCAAGTAGGCCGGGAGAGTGGTTTTAGGGACAGCTTAGGACTCATGATACAGATATTTCCCTGTATTGATATAGAGAGAGACCTGTCAATCAAGGCCAGCAAAATGGGGAGCAGCAGTGGAGTGCCGCTTACTTGACTTTATACCAAGTCCCTGGCTTATGGTTTTAATCATAGTGCATTGTAGCTATGGTACCTGTTAGGATTCGGCAGGCTGGATGTGGATCCTCTGTGTCAGCGAGGGATTGGCGTGGAGCGTGTCGGTGGACCGGTTCTAGGGTTGCTACTGGTATTAACTAGAGCCCGCCGCAAAGCGGGATGGTCTTGCTGCAGCGGTAGCAACCAGGTCGTATCCACCGGCAATGGCTCAACCTCGCTGACTGCTGAGAAGGCGTGGGACAGAAGGACTAGGCAGAGGCAAGGTCAGACGTAGCAGAAGGTCGGGGCAAGCGGCAAGGTTCGTAGTCAATAGCAATAGCAAGAGGTCAGGTACACTGGTAAGGCAAACACTGTAACGCTTTCTCTGGCACAAAGGCAACAAGATCCGGCAAGGAAGTGAAGGGGAAGTGAGGTTAAATAGACAGGGAGCAGGTGGAGGCTAATTAGACAGATTGGGCCAGGCACCAATCATTGGTGCACTGGCCCTTTAAATCTTAGAGAGTTGGCACGCGCGCGCCCTAAGGAGCGGAGCCGCGCACGCGCAAGGATGAGACAGCCGGGGACCGGGACAGGTGAGAGACTTGGGATGCGATTCGCGAACAGGCGCGTCCCGCTATGCGAATCACACCACCGCCGGCAGTGTCACTGCAGCGCTCCCGGTCAGCGGGTCTGACCGGGGCGCTGCAGAGAGAGGAACGCCGCGAGCGCTCCGGGGAGGAGCAGGGACCCGGAGCGCTCGGCATAACAGTACCCCCCCCCCTAGGTCTCCCCCTCTTTTTGTCCGGATGTCGCTCCGCATGGGACGAGGACATTGGGAGCGATTGTAGAGTCTCGTTCTGGAGGACAGTGAAGTCCTGGGTATGGTCATCAACGGCAGGCAGTTCAGAAGGAATGGGAATGGGGAGGGGGGCAGAGGGTGAAGCTTGGTACAGGGCAGAGTGTTACCAGGAGGGGGCTATGAGGAGGCAAAGCATAGTCTTGATAGGCCTTGGGTAGACCAGGTGTAGGAGGAGGCACTGAGGCTTGCCTGATGGGACTGGGAGCAGACGTGAGGCATTTTTTGTGGCAAGAAGTACCCCAGCACTTGATTTCCCCAGTGGTCCAGTCAAGGGTAGGAGAGTGGCGTTGGAGCCATGGCAGACCGAGGAGGACTTCAGAGGTGCAGTTGGGCAAAACAAAAAATTCAATTTTTTCGTGATGCAGTCCAATGCTCATGAGCAGGGGTTCTGTGCGGAAACGCACGGTGCAGTCCAATTTAACTCCGTTGACCGAGGAAATGTAGAGCGGCTTGACGAGACGGGTCACAGGGATGTTGAACTTATTAACAAAAGAGGCCAAAATAAAATTTACCGCAGAACCAGAGTCCAAGAAGGCCACAGCTGAGAAGGAGGAGTTGGCAGAAGGAGAAATCCGTACGGGCACAGTGAGACGTGGAGAAGCACACTTCAGACCAAGAGACGCCACTCCCACGTGAGCTGGGAGCGTGCGTGCGTTACCCAGACGTGGAGGACGAATAGGGCAATCCACCAAGAAATGTTCGGTACTAGCGCAGTACAGACATAAATTTTTATCTCTGCGGCGCGTCCTCTCTTCATGGGTCAGGCGAGACCGATCCACTTGCATAGCCTCCTCGGCGGGAGGCACAGGGGTAGATTGCAAAGGATACTGTGAGAGAGGTGCCCAGAGATCAAGGTCTTTTTCCTGGCGGAGCTCCTGGTGTCTTTCAGAAAAACGCATGTCAATGCGGGTGGCCAAATGGATAAGTTCATGCAGGTTGGCAGGAATTTCTCATGCGGCCAGCACATCTTTGATGTTACTGGATAGGCCTTTTTTAAAGGTCGCGCAGAGGGCCTCGCTGTTCCAAGATAATTCAGAGGCGAGGGTACGGAAATGGATGGCGTATTCGCCTACAGAAGAATTTCCCTGGACCAGGTTCAGCAAGGCTGTTTCGGCAGAAGAAGCTCGGGCTGGTTCCTCGAAGACACTACGAACCTCTGCGAAGTAGGACTGTACAGTGGCAGTGACAGGATCATTGCGGTCCCAGAGCGGTGTGGCCCATGACAGGGCCTTCCCAGACAGGAGACTGACCACGAAAGCCACCTTCGACCGTTCTGTAGGAAATTGGTCCGACAACATCTCCAAATGTAGGGAACATTGTGACAGGAAACCACGGCAAAGTCTAGAGTCCCCATCAAATTTGTTCGGCAGGGACAAGCGGAGGCCAGGAGCGGGCACTCGCTTAGGAGGAGGTGCAGGAGCTGGCGGAGGAGATGGTTGCTGCTGTAGCTGTGGCAGAAGTTGCTGTAGCATGGCGGTCAACTGTGACAGCTGCTGTCCTTGTTGGGCGAACTGTTGTCCAAGTAGCTCTATTTGTTGAGACTGCTGGGCGACCACCGTGGTGAGGTCAGCGACAACTGGCAGCGGGACCTCAGCGGGATCCATGGCCGGATCTACTGTTAGGATTCGGCAGGCTGGATGTGGATCCTCTGTGTCAGCGAGTGATTGGCGTGGACCGTGTCGGTGGACCGGTTCTAGGGTTGCTACTGGTATTCACCAAAGCCTGCCGCAAAGCGGGATGGTCTTGCTGCGGCGGTAGCAACCAGGTCGTATCCACCGGCAACGGCTCAACCTCGCTGACTGCTGAGAAGGCGTGGGACAGAAGGACTAGGCAGAGGCAAGGTCAGACGTAGCAGAAGGTCGGGGCAGGCGGCAAGGTTCGTAGTCAATAGCAATAGCAAGAGGTCAGGTACACTGGTAAGGCAAACACTGTAACGCTTTCTCTGGCACAAAGGCAACAAGATCCGGCAAGGAAGTGAAGAGGAACTGAGGTTAAATAGACAGGGAGCAGGTGGAGGCTAATTAGACAGATTGGGCCAGGCACCAATCATTGGTGCACTGGCCCTTTAAATCTTAGAGAGCTGGGGCGCGCGCGCCCTAAGGAGCGGAGCCGCGCGCGCCAGGACGAGACAGCCGGGGACCGTGACAGGTGAGAGACTTGGGATGCGATTCGCGAGCGGGCGCGTTCCGCTATGCGAATCGCATCCCCGCCGGCAGTGTCAGTGCAGCGCTCCCGGTCAGCGGGTCTGACCGGGGCGCTGCAGAGAGAGGAACGCCGCGAGCGCTCCGGGGAGGAGCAGGGACCCGGAGCGCTCGGCGTAACAGTACCTGTGCCTGTTTTCTACTGCCCATAGTACAGGCAGCAAAAAAAAAAACACCTGATAGGTTCCCTTTTAAATTTGTATAATATCCCACAAAAAATATCTTTCTTGCTTTCTTGTGACAGTATAAGACTTCCTCTAGGCCAGTGAGGACGAACCTTTTTGAGCCCGAGTGCCCAAACCGTAATGCACGCCAACTTTTTTTCCCTCAAAGTGACATCACATACATACATCATATAAAATACACACATAATACATTTTAAAAAAATGCTATTTCAGCTACCGGAAAAAGAAAAGTTGCCTCTTTCAAGGTGCTTGTAGTTTAAAAACATCAAACCTTTAATCTGTATGCATTAAAAATAGAAAAAGGTGGACATCAATCATAAAAGAGAAGCGAAACGCCAAAACATTTTGAGCTAAATGTAGCTCTTAATCATGGCTACATGTAGCTCGAAATGCACTGGAGTTTCACTTTTCTTTTATGATGTCACCTTTTTCTATTTTTACTGCATACAGATTAAAGGTTTGATGTTTTAATACTACAAGCACCATTATCCTTGGAAGAGCTGGAGGAAACTTTCTTTTTTCTTTTGTTCTGATTCATCATACATATATACATACGTCATACATACATACACACACATCATACATATATAGCATACATACATAACACACACACACACACATACATATATATATATATATATATATATATATATATATACACACATCATACATACATAGCATACATACATAACACACACACATATATATATATATATATATATATATATACACACACATCATACATACTGCATAAATACAAACATCATACATATTTAATACATACATACAACATACATACATAATATATACATATGCACATCATACATAATACATACACAAATTCATAATATATACATGCACACATCATACATAAATACATCATACATACACAAATCATACATACATAATAAATACATACATAATACACACCATACATACATACCACCCCCCCTCCCGTCCTCGGTCTGTGCACTTTTCTCACCTGCAGCAGCCATGTTGGCGTCAGAGGCCGGGCGCGTTCACTCCCATCTGCTGCACACTTTGGAATGCTGCTCACGCTGAGGAATGGACTCTCGGTGCCAGGAGTTGAGGATAGGATCCTCTCAGGAGGTGGAAGCAGATGTGCGCAGTGTGCCGATAGCGCAGCAGTGTGCACGGCCAGTGAAGGAGGGGAGGAGCAGCCCGGAGGAAGAGGGAAAGAGCGGCCGGAGGAAGGGGGGATAGAGCGGCCAGAAGAAGGGGGGATGGAGTGGCCGGAGGAAGGGGGGATAGAGCGGCCGGAGGAAGGGAGGTAAGAGTGGCCGGAGGAAGGGAGATAGAGCGGCCGAAGGAAGGGGGATAGAGCGGCCAGAGGAGGGGGGATAGAGCAGCCGGAGGAAGGGGGATAGAGCGGCTGGAGCCGCAAATTAAAAAAAATAAATGCATTTTTAAACATTCCGCCAAGACAGATGGCCCACTGGACGGCCCTGCCAACCGGGCATATGCCCGGCCTGCCCGATGGCCAGTCGGTATTGATGGCGAACTATTGCCGCGTGTTCACAGAGGGGGCTCAGCGTGCCACCGGTGACACGCATGCCATAGGTTCGCCATCACTGCTTTAGGCTATTGAAACATCACTAGGTGAGTTTTAAATTCCTCTTAAAGTAATAGCATCACAGTGACCATGTGCTCTCTTTAAAACAGACTGGGAATCAGATAAGCCCCACATTCTGACCAAGGTTGACATTTGAAAGGGGTTGTCCAGTACAGTCATTTTTTTGTATATGGCTGGGGATTAAAAAAAAATAATAATAATCTCTTTGGCTGGGTTCACACTACGGTTTGTAACTACGGTTCCCGTATACGGCTGGGAGGATGGGTGGGCGGGGCTTAATCACAGCGCCCGCACTCAGCCGTATTCGGGAACCGTAGTTAATGTATGTCTATGACTTTTTTTATGTTTGGCTGAAGAAAAAAAAAATCATACTCACCTGCCCCTGTCTTCCACTGTTCCTGGTTTGATGTAATTGGGTCCTTAATCATTCCTGCTAACACCTGCTTTTGAAATGACTTGTCTTAGCAGGAACTGTCCAATCATTGGTCTATGAGCCGACCGGAGTGAACCGCAGCCTCCGGCCGGCTGCATTTTCGGCCGTATGCGGTTTCCCAACCGCAAGCAAACACGTGGTCGACCACGTTTTTGCTTGCGGTCGGGAAACCGCATACGGCCGAAAAAGCAGCCGACCGGAGGCTGCGGTTCATTCCGGTCGGCTCATAGACCAATGATTGGACAGTTCCTGCTAAGACAAGTCATCTCAAAAGCAGGTGTTAGCAGGAATGATTAAGGACCCAATTACATCAAACCAGGAACAGTGGAAGACAGGGGCAGGTGAGTATGATTTTTTTTTTCTTCAGCCAAACATAAAAAAAAGTTGTCCCCAGATAACTCTTCAATATAAATCAGATGCTTACCTTTAATATACGTGCATATCTATAACATTTTACATGTTTATTTTCTAGACTCAAAAGGTCTCTGTTGTATGGTTTATTATATACATTACATGCATTTGAGCAGTTTTCCACACTTAGATATTTTCCTTTATCTCAAAGATCACTCATTGCCAGTTTGACTTTATTTGGCAGTTTGATGTTTAGTACTGTACCAATACCTTCTTAAAGAAAAAGGTCATTGACTTTATTCTGTTCTATGTATAAGTCAAATGATGTCAACCATAAATGTGTAGTACAAAAGTCACACAATGCCTCTCTGTGCATAAAGGTCATTAAATCTGCACACATCTAACCTAGAAATTATATATATGAGAGTATTGCTGAGTCTATGAAGCAGACTAGAACTGCATCTAAATCTACCACAGAATGAACAGTAAAGGAATTCAGGGACCTTTCTTTGAATCTCTTCCTCCACAATGTTCTTCTACTGATCTGTTTTGTATTTCCATACTTGCAGACTAAAACAAGTTAAACCTACAAAAAATCCCACCCTTATAACTACAAAAAATGTCACACAAAAAATGTCCAAAAATGTATCAAAATAAATGTTATTACACAAATAGTAACAAAAATTGACAAACCCCCCCCCCCCCCCAAAAAAAAAAAAAAAAAAACATCTGACAATCAGACAAGATTAAAATCAAGCAGTGGGAGAACACTGAGTAGAATATAATCCATGTAACATTGCAAATATAACTGCCACACAAGACTTTCAATGATACATTACCATAAATAAGTTATAATGGACTAGAAATAACAGTGGACAGTAAATTCCAACAAGTAATACATATAGGATAATTTGCAAACGTGCATATATATCAAATTAATAGCGTGAGATTAATAGCTTACATACATTTGCCAATAGTTGTGCCAAAGGCACATATTGCACGAGCCTGAAACACTATTAAGGCATCAAATAAGCAGTTGCTGCTTTCATTTTGCAGAGGCCTTGTTAAAAATGAAAGAAGCGAGCTGATAGGTTGCTATGGGCAACTGGGCAACTTTTCCTCTGGACAGGTTTTGATAAATCTCCCCCTTTGTGTGTATTGGAACTAAACCAAAAAAGGGAGGAAAAAAAGCAAATTGGACATAATGTCACACCAAACTCCAAAAATGGGCTGGACAAAATGATTGGCACCCTTAACTTTATATTTGGTTTCACACTCTTTGGAAAAAAAATAACTGAAATCAGTCACTTCCTATAACCATCAATAAGCTTCTTACACCTCTCAGCCGGAATGTTGGACCACTCTTCCTTTGCAAACTGCTCCAGGTCTCTATTATTGGAAGGTGCCTTTTCCCAACAGGAATTTTAAGATCTCTCCACAGGTGTTTAATGGGATTTAGATCTGGACTCATTGCTGGCCACTTCGGAACTCTCCCGTGCTTTGTTGCCATTTATTTCTGGGTGCTTTTTGACGTGGGTCATTGTTCTGCTGTAAGACCCAAGATCTCGGACGTAAACCCAGCTTTCTGACACTGGGCTGTACAGAGTGACCCAAAATCCATTGGTAATCCTCAGATTTCATGATGCCTTGCACACATTCAAGGCACCCAGTGCCAGAGGCAGCAAAACAACCCCAAAACATCATTGAACCTCCACCATATTTCACTGTAGGTACTGTGTTCTTTCCTTTGTAAGCCTGATGTGCTTTACCAAAAAGCTTTATCTTGGTCTCATCTGACATTTTCCCAGAAGGATTTTGGCTTACTCAAGTTCATTTTCGCAAAATGTAGTCTTGCTTTTTTATGTCTCTATGTTAGCAGTGGGGTCCTCCTGGATCTCCTACCACAGTGTTTCCTTTCATTTAAATGTCGACGGATAGTTCCCGCTGACACTGATGCTCCCTGAACCTGCAGGACAGCTTGAATTTCTTTGGAACTTGTTTGGGGCTGCTTATCCACCATCTGGACTATCCTGTGTTGACACCTTTCATCAATTTTTATCTTCTGTCCACGCCCAGGGAGATTAGCTACAGTGCCATGGGTTGCAAACTTCTTGATAATGTTGCGCACTGTGGACAAAGGCAAATCTAGATCTCTGGAGATGGACTTGTAACCTTGAGATTGTTGATAATTTTCCACAATTTTAGTTCTCAAGTCCTCAGACAGTTCTCTTCTCCTCTTTCTGTTGTCCATGCTTAGCGTGGCGCACACAGAGGCGCAATGCAAAGACTAAGTAAACTTCTCTCCTTTTATCTGCTTTCTGGTGTGATTTTTGTATTGCCCACACCTGTTACTTGTCCCAGGTGAGTTTAAAGGAGCATCTCATGCTTGAAACAATCTTATTTATCCACAATTTTGACAGGGTGCCAATAATTTTGTCCAGCCCATTTTTGGAGTTTGTTGTGACATTATGTCCAATTTGCTTTTTTTTCCTTCCTTTTTTGGTTTACTTCCAATATAAACAAAAGGAATAAACATGTGCATAGCAAAACGTGTTACTGCAATCCTTTTCTGTGAGAAATACCCCTTTTTTTTGAAAAATTTCAGGGGTGCCAACATTTACACCCATGGCTATATGTAAGGGGTTTTCATTCATGGATTAAGCATTTTAAATATCATGCCTATGGCCACCTTAATAAAGATAAAATAAAAATGTATTGTGTGGCATCCAAGTTCAGTGTCCATGAAGAAGCAGCTTAGTATTTAGATGAGGTAAAGCATCCTTGTCACTTTGGAAAACATTTGCCATGTCTTAAAGACCCTCACCCAACAGTCATTACTTACATCTGGGCGAAGCGCTCGGCCAACCTCTTAGGTCACCGGGTCACTACAATGTCACTGCAGGATACGCACTCCATAGACTTACAAGGAAGACTGTCATCTGCAGTGAGATGGGAAATGCAGCAAACTGGGGAGAGAAGTGCTCAGCCGTGCTGCAGGTAACAGTGGGGGTCTAAACACTAGGACATGTCAAAAGTGATCGTGCCCATTTAATCCTATATGTCTCTTTGCTTCTGCTGGTATTATACTCTGGCTCATGCAAATAATATTTTACAGTGCAGATGGCTATGACCAAGATATATACACCAGTAGGAAGTGAAGAGACAAGAGAGAACTGTGGCCTGACAGGAGCTTAGGTTTCACTCTCACTTTATAATATGCCAACATAAAATACTTTCAGATTTGTGTTACCTATTTAAATTGCACTTAAAGATGCAGTTCGTTTTTACTTAGTGTTTTTGGATTTTTGCTTGTGCATTTTCAATATTCAAACTAGATATAGGTAACAGTGAGCATACACAACAAACAATATGGACACTGAACTTTCCTGTAGTGTAATACATTGTAATGGATAACCAGAAGCAGCTCTAGAATAAGGCCACTTAGACCACCGCCTAAGGCCTCGTACTGATGGGGGCCTCGCTCTTGCCCTGACCACCGTGAGGTTAACATTAACAGTGCTCACAGTGGCCGACCCTGCTCCCCCTCTGTCACTCAAGATGAAGTATTCATGTGCTGCGCACAGGCACATGTATCATCCCTGTACTGTGACATCACTGTGTGTATTATACCTGTACTGTGACATCACTGTGTGTATTATACATGTACTGTGACATCACTGTGTGTATTATACCTGTACTGTGACATCACTGTGTGTATTATACCTGTACTGTGACATCACTGTGTGTATTATACCTGTACTGTGACATCACTGTGTGTATTATATCTGTACTGTGACATCACTGTGTGTATTATACCTGTACTGTGACATCATTGTGTGTATCATCCCTGTACTGTGACATCACTGTGTGTATTATACCTGTACTGTGACATCACTGTGTGTATTATACCTGTACTGTGACATCATTGTGTGTATCATCCCTGTACTGTGACATCACTGTGTGTATTATACCTGTACTGTGACATCACTGTGTGTATTATACCTGTACTGTGACATCACTGTGTGTATTATACCTGTACTGTGACATCACTGTGTGTATTATACCTGTACTGTGACATCATTGTGTGTATTATATCTGTACTGTGACATCACTGTGTGTATCATCCCTGTACTGTGACATCACTGTGTGTATTATCCCTGTACTGTGACATCACTGTGTGTATTATACCTGTACTGTGACATCACTGTGTGTATTATATCTGTACTGTGACATCACTGTGTATTATACCTGTACTGTCCAGACCAAGAACAGACTGTAAAGCACTCAATAGATGATGCCAGGAGGGAGATTTTAATAACTCACAGGAGAATTACAGAGGCATCAGGGAAAGGGAAGAAGAATGCAAGCTCCTCAGAGCTTGTGGATGACGAGTCCATTTCACAGCAGATCGCTTGGTCCAGCCCCTGAGTACTGGGATCTCACAGGAATGCTTTAACCAGTTGGTATTCATCATCGTTTGTCCTTTTCCATATGACTGTAACAATAATTGGCAAGGTTAAATTAAGGAGAAGTTCAAACATAAACAACAGTGACATGTTTTATTGTTGGTCACCATCGATTTTTCCACTGCAGAAATCATTGATATCGGTAAACAATAATGCGATTGGCAAACATAAATGGCACACGTAGAAACATTTACAAGAGGCATTGATTGTGAGCACAGCCAAGCTCTTTGACTTTTCACCGTCTGCTGCATTCTTTCTCCCTGTCCATCAGATGAGGGCCAACAACTTTCCAAACCACTAATGGTTTGTCAGTGTTCCTTTTGTAAATAGGCCTTAAATGGGCACTGTGAGATATAAAAACTTTTTATATGTTGTACATCTCGGCAAAACAATAGTTTTTCTAATATACTTCTTTAAAATATTTTTTACATTTTATTAACCCCTTAACGATGAAGGATATAAATGTACGTCCTGGTGAGGTGGTACTTAACGCACCAGGACGTACATTTACATCCTATGCATAACCACGAGCATCAGAGCGATGCTCGTGTCATGCGCGGCAGGTCCCGGCTGCTGATAGCAGCCAGGGACCCGCTCGTAATGGCGGACAGCCACGATCGCGCGGATGTCCGCCATTAACCCCTCAGATGCCGTGATCAATACACGTCACGGCATCTGCAGCATCGCGGTACTTTGAATGGATGATCGGATCGCCCGCAGCGCTGCCGCGGCGATCCGATCATCCTGCATGGCGGCCGGAGGTCCCCTTACCTTGCTCCAGCCGTCTCCCGGGGTCTTCTGCTCTGGTCTGCGATCAAGCAGACCAGAGCGGAAGATGACCGATAACGCTGATCAGTGCTATGTCCTATACATAGCACTGAACAGTATTAGCAATTGAATGATTGCTGTAAATAGTCCCCTTTGGGGACTATTAAAGTGTAAAAATAAAAGTAAAAAAAGTAAAAAATAAAAGTAAAAAAATGTGAAAAGCCCCCTCCCCCAATAAAAATGTAAATTGTCCCATTTTCCCTATTTCACCTCCCCAAAAAATATTTTATATACATATTTGGTATTGCCGCATGCATAAATATCCCAAATATTAAAATAAATGTTAATGATACTGAACATAAAAAAAAACCCAAAAAATCCAAAATAGCTGCTTTTTTATTACATTTTATTCTCAAAAAAATTTATAAAAAAAAGTATTACAAATTTTATATAAGCAAATATGGTACCAATAAAAAGTACAGATTACGGCGCAAAAAATGAGCCCTCATACCGCCGCTTATACGGAAAAATGAAAAAGTTATAGGTCTTCAAATTAGGGGGATTTTAACCCCTTAAGGACCCGGGCTTTTTCCGTTTTTTCATTTTCAATTTTTCCTCCTTAACTTTAAAAAATCATAACTCTTAAACATTTTCACCTAAAATTATATATAATGGCTTAATTTTTGCGTCACTAATTCTACTTTGTAATGACATTAGTCATTTTACCCAAAAATCTACGGTGAAACGGGAAAAAAAATCAATGTGCGACAAAATTGATGAAAAAACACTATTTTGTAAGTTTTGGGGGCTTCTATTTTTACGCAGTACATTTTTTGTCAAAAATGATACCTTATCTTTATTCTGTAGGTCCATACGGTTAAAATGATATCCTACTTGTATAGGTTTGAATTTGTATCACTTCCGAAAAAAATCATGAATACATGCAGGAAAATTTATACGTTTAAAATGGTCATCTTTTGACCCCTATAACTTTTTTATTTTTCTGTGTTCAGGGCGCTTTGAGGACTCATTTTTTGCGCCGTCATCTGAAGTTTTTAGCGGTACCATTTTTGTTCTGATCAGTCTTTTTGATCACTTTTTATTCACTTTTTTGTGGTATAAAAAGTGATAAAAAATGCGCTATTTTGGACTTTGGAATTTTTTTGCGCGTATGCCATTGAATGAGCGGTTTAAAAAGCGGTATATTTTTATAAATCGGACATTTCCGCACGTGGCGATACCAGATATGTTTATTTTTATTATTATTTACATAATGTTTTTTTTATTTTTGGAAATGCCGGGTGATTCAAACTTTTATTAGGGGAAGGGATAATTGAAAGGGTTAATGATTTTTTTACACTTTTCTTATGCAACATTATAGCTCCCATAAGGGGCTATAACATTGCATATACTGATCTTTTACTCTGATTGATCCATCTCCATAGGAATGGATCAATCAGGGTTTTCGGCGATTGAATGCTCAAGCCTGGATCTCAGGCTTGAAGCATTCAATCGGCGATCGGACAGCACAGGAGAAGGTAAGAAGACCTCCTCCTGTGCTACAGCTGTTCGGGAGGCTGCGATTATACCGCCGTGATCCCGAACAGCTCCCTGAGCTAGCCGGGCACTTTTACTTTCGTTTTTAGCCGCGCGGCTCAGCTTTGAGCGCGCGGCTAAAGGGTTAATAGCGCGCGGCACAGCGATCAGTGCCGCGCGCTATTAGAGGCGGGTCCCGGCTTCACTATGACGCCGGGCCCGCCGCGATATAATGCGGGGTCACCGTGTGACCCCGCGTTATATCGCAGGACCGGGACTCATGACGTATGCATACGTCATGGGTCCTTAAGAGGTTAAACTTACTAATTTGGTTAAAAAGTTAGCGATTTTTTTTAAAGTACAACAGTAATAGAAAACTATATTATCATGGGTATCATTTTAATCGTATTGACCCAAAGAATAAAGAACACATGTCATTTTTACCGTAAATTGTACGGTGTGAAAACGAAACCTTCCAAAATTTGCAAAATTGCGGGTTTCTTTTTAATTTCAGTGTACGTGTGTATATGTAGTGTTTTACTCTTTATTTTATGTTAGTGTAGTGTAGTGTTTTTAGGTTACATTCACACTGACGGCGGATTACACTGAGTCTCCCGCTAGGAGTTTGAGCTGCGGCTGCAGCTCAAACTTGAAGCGGGGAACTCACTGTAATCCGCCGCCAATGTGAATGTAACCTGTACATTCACATGGGAGGGGGGGCCAAAACTACAACTCCCAGCTTGCACTGACAGAACGAGCATGCTGGGAGTTGTAGTTTTGCAACAGCTGGAGGCACACTGGTTGGAAAATACTGAGTTAGGTAATAGAACCTATTACCTAACTCGGTATTTCCCAACCAGTGTGCCTTCAGCTGTTGCAGAATTACAACTCTCAGCATGTAATGATTGCCAAAGGGAATGCTGGGAGATGTAGTTATGCAACAGCTGGAGGCACGCAAGTACAACTCCCAGCATGCTGAGACAGCCATTTGCGGTTCCTGAATGCTGGGAGTTGTAGTTTTGCAAGATTTAGAGGGGTTCAGGCTAGAGATCACTGACAGTGGTCTCTAAACTGTGGCCCTCCAGATGTTGCAAAACTACAAATCTCAGCATGCTAAGACAGCAAACTGCTGTCTGGGCATGCTGGGAGTTGTAGTTTTGTAACATCTGGAGGGCTACAGTTTAGAGACCACTGTCAGTGATCTCTAGCCTGAACCCCTCTAAATCTTGCAAAACTACAACTCCCAGCATGCCAACACAGCAAACAGCTGTCAAGGCATGGTGGGAGTTGTAGTTTTGCAACATCTGAAGGGCCACAGTTTAGAGACCACTCTCCAAACTGTCGCTCTGCAGATGTTGCTAGACAACAGACTCCCGGACACGCGGCGCCATACTCACCTCCACCGCCACCATGATCACAGCCGCCGCCGGGTAAGTGACCCCGCTGCCGCCGCCGCTATTACACGGTTCCCCCACTGTGCCTGGACACCGATGGGTGGGCATAGCGGGGGGAACCGAACTTTAACCCCCCCGCCCCCAGTCTGCTATTGGTCGGCCGCTCCGCCGATCAATAGCAGGGATAGGAGGGGTGGCAACCCTGCCACCTCACTCCTATCTCTTCAAGGGGGATCGAGGGTGTCTCTTCAAGGGGGATCGGCGCCGCCGTTGATGGGCAGGGGGAGAACTGATCACGGCATCTATGGGGTTAATGCTGCCGGGACCGGCGCGATCGCGGCCCCGGCAGCTGCGGTGGGACTCCGGCTGTGATTGAGTCCCACCCGCGATCTCCTGCGCTGCCCGCGGCAGAGCAGGAGATCACTTGGAGGTATGCATACGTCCATTTGCGCGAACGTGTAGTTCGCCTGGACGTATGCATACGTCCAATAGCGGGAAGGGATTAAGGGGTTAAAGAAAACTGCCTTTGTAAATCCCACCACTAGGGGTCCCCATACCTCCTGGGACACTGATGAGTCCCACAGCAGCATGAGGGTGTCCAAGGGTCATGGACACGAGATGGCTGATTGACAAGGCTGCAGGAGGAACACAGCCTGCAGGAACACTGCTTTAACACAGAATTTTACGTCTTATACACTGGGTGTCGTCTTTTACGATGGGTGCTGCAGTCGGCCGGGATGCCCGGCATAAGCATTATCCATACCTGGGCGTCCCGACTGAGATTAACTTCCCCCGTCACATTCGGGACATCCCTGTGTCCCGAAAGATCTTTTCGGGACACAAGGATGTCCCAGTTACCTTTCTGCAGCCCCGCGTTGACTTTAAAAATGCAGGGGCTGCTGGGAGGTAGCGCACGCAGGGACGTCACTGACGTCTCATGCGTGCGCCCATAGCAACGGCAGAGCGGAGCAGCGAGGTCGCGCGGGCATGGTAAGTTACCAGCATGTCATCTTCGGTGCAACGACCACTGCTCCACCGATCCCGGGACCTACCACTATGGCCTATAGGCCATAGCAGTAGATCGTCGACCCAGTGCAGAGGAGCGGTCGTCAGAGCACTGAAGTGGGGCAATACACAGACATACAGCCTCCAGCCATACACTGTATATGGCTGAAGGCTGTATGTCTGTGGGGTCCACTGCCTACCTAATCCGGGGGAACTACAACCTAATGTGGGGGGAAACTATAATGTTAACCTAATATGGGGGAACTACAACCTAATGTGGGGGAAACTATACTACCAACCTAATGTGGGGGAACTATGCTGCCAACCTAATGTGGGGGAACTACAACCTAATGTGAGGAAAACTATACTGCCAACCTAATGTGGGGGAACTACAACCTAATGTGGGGGAAACTATACTGTTAACCTAATGTGGGGGAACTACAATCTAATGTGGGGGAAACTATACTGCCAACCTAATGTGGGGGAACTATGCTGCCAACCTAATGTGGGGGAACTACAACCTAATGTAGGGGAAACTATACTGCCAACCTAATGTGGGGGAACTACAACCTAATGTGGGGGAAACTACTGCCAACCTAATGTGGGGGGACTACAACCTAATGTGGGGGAAACTATTCTGCCAACCTAATGTGGGGGAACTACAACCTAATGTGGGGGAAACTATACTGCCAACCTAATGTGGGGGAAATACAATCTAATGTGGGGGGGATACAACCTAATGTGGGGGAACTATACTGCCAACCTAATGTGGGGGAACTACAACCTAATGTGGGGGGGACTATACTGCCAACCTAATGTGGGGGAACTACACCCTAATGTGGGGGAAACTATACTGCAAACCTGATGTGGGGGAACTATACTGCCAGCCTAATGTGGGGGGGAACTATACTGCCAACCTAATGTGGGGGAACTACAACCTAATGTGGGGAACTACAATCTAATGTGGAGGTAACTGTACTGCCAGCCTAATGTGGGGGGAACTATACTGCCAACCTAATGTGGGGGAACTACAACCTAATCCGGGGAAACTATACTGCCACCTAATGTGGGGGAACTATAACCTAATATGGGGGAACGATACTGCCAACCTAATGTGGGGGAGCTATGCTGCCTACCTAGTGTGGGGTAACTATGCTGACAAGCTAATGTGGGGGGAGCTATGCTGCCTACCTAGTGTGGGGGAACTATGCTGACAACCTAGTGTGGGGGAACAATGGTAAGGTACCGTATCGCGGTAGAGGGGTAGTCTTATACGGTGAATATATCCCAAACTCTATATTTTAATTGTAAAGTTGGGGTCGTCTTATACGGCAGAAAATATGGTACATAATCAGGATAAGGTACTGAGTAACATATAAAATAATTTTTTTTTGAGGGATCTAACAGGTACTTGACATCTACCTAATGTGGCCAGGGCAGACCATGATACATTATGGGTATGTTCACACATGCTGCTTGCTACAGA
Source organism: Hyla sarda (assembly GCF_029499605.1). Classification (NCBI taxonomy): domain Eukaryota; kingdom Metazoa; phylum Chordata; class Amphibia; order Anura; family Hylidae; genus Hyla; species Hyla sarda. The sequence continues at coordinate 301,385,586 of NC_079193.1, forward strand.
TTTGTTGTAGATTTGTTGTAGATTTGCTGTGGATTTTGCTTTTTCTATTGAAATTGAATGGAAAAAATCCATAAAACGTCTGCAACGTTGGGACACACCCTTAAAGGGATTTACTGTAACACTGGAAAGATCGCTGTTGTTCACATCCACAATATTCTTTTTTTATTGTTTACAATGGCCCTGATTTACTATGATTGGAGTTTCTGTGTGGGTTTTGATTTCTGACAGGTATTTTCTCCACGGTATTTACTAATGTTTCCCTAAGTTTTGCACTTTTCCCTACATTTGCTTTTTTCACAATTGCTCTGAGCTGTAGGGTTTCCAGAGCTTAAATCCACCACATTATCTGTGGAAACATTAGTAAATATTTTGGAACACAATGTTATTTTGGAACACGCTCCCCCTTTTTGATGGCCACTAGAGATGAGCGAACTTACAGTAAATTCGATTCGTCGCGAACTTCTCGGCTCGGCAGTTGATGACTTATCCTGCATAAATTAGTTCAGCTTTCAGGTGCTCCCGTGGGCTGGAAAAGGTGGATACAGTCCTAGGAGACACTTTCCTAGGAATGTATCCACCTTTTCCAGCCCACGGGAGCACCTGAAGGCTGAACAAATTTACGCAGTAAAAGTCATCCACTGCCAAGCCGAGAAGTACGTGACAAATCGAATTTACTGTAAGTTCGCTCATCTCTAATGGCCACACACCCTTTTCCCAGGAGGCCACGCCTCTTTTTCAGGTTTTCTATGTAAAATGGAGGTTGGTCAGGTTTTAAACATTTTGGGCATAATTTCTGATGCAGACACAATTTGTGGTGCATTGTGACACAATTTAGCAGACAACTCGACACAACAGGTTGGGTTTACAGTAGTAAATCTGGGCCATTATGTCCTAAACCACTAGTCTCAAACTGTGGCCCTCCAGATGTAGCAAAACTTCAACTCCCAGTATGTTGGGAGTTAAAGTTTTGCAATATCTGGAGGGCCACAGTTTGAGACCACTGTTCTAAAGCATCAGGTAGGCGTTAAAAACATCTGTACAGATTTGTGTTAGATTTTTGAACTTGCTTGTAACCCAAGCAATTTAGTTTTTTTTTATTTTTTTTAATTTTTATTTTTTCATTTACTATAAATATATATATATATATATATATATATATATATATATATATATATATATATATATAATTTCCCTCTGGCCACTAATCCTAACAATATTCTGAAACTTTTTGTTCTATAGGCATCACGTCTCAATAGTCATCTTCTTCTCATGACAGGTAGGATAACCGTGCAAAGTAACATCTCTGTTATGTTAAAACAGATAACAAAAGGTTTACCATTGCCTGCTCCTCGGCCCTGCTTAGTGATGTCGGCCCTGCTCAGTGAGTGAGTTTGGAGCAAAAAACAAATAAATAAATAAAAAATACAACATGAATGAAAGTTATACAGGTTTCCCTCAACTTACAATGGCCTCAACATACAACATTTTCAACATACAATGGTCTTTTCTGGACCATTGTAACTTGAACCAGACTCAACATACAATACTATAGACAGTCCAGATCTGTGAAACCTGTCAATACCCGGAAGAACCGACCAATCAGAATGGGCATTTTATTGGTAAAACACCCGTATTACTGAAGCGTATGCACTGAATTCCTGTCTGGTAGTGCCCCCTACAGTACAGGGCGGTACCACATGTTCTGTACTACTCTTTACCTGTGCCACAGTTAGCTGCTCCTTTGGACACCAGGTGGGGGAGACTCCATTTTACTTTTTTGGGACACTGTGTGTACTGTACAGGACCCTATAGAAGCTCCTGTCCTCTACATAGACAGTGATTTACAGCTTCCAGCAGCTCTTTTTTATTATTATAAGTAAGGACTTTATCTATATTAGTTATCTACTTATTCTTCTTTAATCCTCACTTTTTCCTATTTTTGGATGACATTTTGGTGGCTTCAGAACCAATTACCAGGTTTCCGTAGAGTTCTGGTCTCAGCATACAATGGTTTCAACATACAATGGTCGTCCTGGAACCAATGAATATTGTAATTTGATGGACCACTGTATATGTTTAATATATATATACATATTTATTTAAACACATATAGTCATGGCCGTAAATGTTGGCACCCTGAAATTTATCAAGAAAATGAAGTATTTCTCACAGAAGAGGATTGCAGTAACATGTTTTGCTATACACGTGTTTATTCCCTTTGTGTGCATTGGAACTAAACCAAAAAAGGAGGAAAAAAAGAAAATTGGACATAATGTCACACCAAACTCCAAAAATGGTCTGGACAAAATTATTGGCACCCTTAACTTAATATTTGGTTGCACACCCTTTAGAAAAATTAACTGAAATCAGTTGCTACCTATAACCATCAATAAGCTTCTTAAACCTCTCGGCCGAAATGTTGGACCACTCTTCCTTTGCAAACTGCTCCAGGTCTCTCTTATTGTAAGGTGCCTTTTCCCAACAGCAATTTTAAGATCTCTCCACAGGTGTTCAATGGGAATTAGATCTGGACTTGACCACTTAGAACTCTCCAGCGCTTTGTTGCCATCCATTTCTGGGTGCTTTTTTATGTATGTTTGGGGTCATTGTCCTGCTGGAAGATCCAAGATCTCGGACACAAACCCAGCTTTCTGATACTGGGCTGTACAGTGCGACCAAAAATCCATTGGTAATCCTCAGATTTCATGATGCTTTGCACGCATTCAAGGCCCCCAGTGCCAGAGGCAGCAAAACAACCCCAAAACATCATTGAACCTCCACCATATTTCACTGTAGGTACTATGTTCTTTTCTTTGTAGGCCTCATTCCGTTTTGGCAAGTAGTAGAATGATGTGCTTTACCAAAAAGCTATATCTTGGTCTCATCTGTCCACAAGACGTTTTCACAGAAGGATTTTGGATTACTCAAGTTCATTTTGGCAAAATGTAGTCTTGCATTTTTAGGTCTCTGTGTCAGCAGTGGGGTCCTCCTGGGTCTCCTGCCATAGTGTTTCATTTCATTTAAATGTCGACGGATAGTTCGCGCTTACACTGAGGCTCCCTGAGGCTGCAGGACAGCTTGTATATGTTTGGAACTTGTTTGGGGCTGCTTATCCACCATCTGGACTATCCTGTGTTGACACCTTTCATAAATGTTTCTCTTCCGTCCACACCCAGGGAGATTAGCTACAGTGCCATGGGTTGCAAACTTCTTGATAATGTTGCGCACTGTGGGCAAAGGCAAATCTAGATCTCTGGAGATGGACTTGTAACCTTGAGATTGTTGATATTTCTCCACAATTTTGCTTTTTAATTCCTCAGAAAGTTCTCTTCTCCTCTTTCTGTTGTCCATTCTTAGTGTGGCACAAACAGACACACAATGCAAAGACTGCAAAGTGAACTTCTCTCCTTTTTATCTGCTTTCAGGTGTGATATTTATATTGCTCACACCTGTTACTTGCCCCAGGTGAGTTTAAAGGAGCATCTCATGCTTGAAACAATTTTATTTTTCCACAATTTTGAAAGGGCGCCAATAATTTTGTCCCGACCATTTTTTGAGTTTGGTGTGACATCATGTCCATTTAGCTTTTTTTCCTCCCTTTTTTGGTTTTGTTCCAATACACACAAAGGGAATAAACATGTGTATAGCAAAACATGTGTTACTGCACTCCTTTTCTGTGAGAAATTCATTCACTTTCTAGAAAAATTTCAGGGTTGCCAATGTGGTGCCTCGGTACCGTATTGCATACCGTACCTTGGTTAGGGGTCCCCAAAGTCAGAGTTCCTAGTAACTGTGGGGGTTGGCTTCTTTAGTCATCCCCTAGTCACCCCTCATCTAGTTAATATTTTATTAAATTACATGTAAATGGTGTATATAATATGTTTGCTCACCTTCATAGTGTCGCAGGACCTTAGGTCATGTGATTCGGGTCAGTACTCTATGGTAGATAAAAAGACCTTTGGAGGTTCATGGGTCATGTGATTACTCATAACAGTTTGTAAAGCTGATTGACGGATGGTCTGGACCAATCCTAAAACGGCCAGCCCCTGCCATTATAAGGGAGCTGCAGCCAATAGTCGCTCTCTTGGGTTCCAGATCGTTGGAGAGTCAAGATCTGCGCAACTTACAATAACAAATACTGGGCCAAAGCCTGCCGGCCTCGGCCTGAAGCTAAACAGTGAATTCTTACAACTTCCCCGCTTATGCTAGCGAGACCTCTATATTTCTAACATACATACTCCTCTAAACATACCCCTAAATCCAGCGGATCTGTGCTTACAAAATCCTACTAATCTAAAGAATTTACAAAAGTCCCAACCATACGTCAATCTCAGCTGCGCTGTACATAGACTTTGTTAGAAGGACTGTTCCTGTTATCCCACGTTACAGAACATCTTCAGTAAAGTTTCCGAAAGTTTTCAGCAAAGCTCTGGTTGTGGACATTGCATTTATTCTACATCTCCCTATCGCTTTTGGGAAGGGTGGCGATAGGCCAAGCATCACAGTAGTAACCCTCACCCTGGCGTCACGACTGACAAGAGTTAATTATACCCGTGATATACCTCACAGCAACAGCCCAACTGCCATACACCCCCCCCCCCCCCCCCAAGGCACCACACCAACATTTACGGCCATGACTGTATATATATATGTATATGTGTATATATATATATATATATATATATATATATATATATATATATTCTTTATTAAAAGAACTCAGAAGCTTCAGAATTCTGGATACTCTTGAAGTACTTATGTCTCGCAAGTTCATGTATTCATGGATGGAATGTTCCACAGTTTTATATATAGAAAGGTTTTCTAAGTCCAGCTTCTGTTTTACTTTTAATTAAAGTTTTGGGAATAGAGTCTGTGGTGTGACACTTAAAGCTACTAATGACATTTTATGCAGTCTGCGACTACGATAAATTACACATCATTACAGATGATTTGTATTTTCAAAGATGTCTTCAGTCAGTGTTTAATATCATCTCGTAATAAGGGAAGCTTTATGCACATTTCTCTATCAGAATGCCGCTTAGATCTGTCCTTCCTGATTGATGGTAGCCTAAAAAAGCTGATCGATCTGATCAACAGCGTCAGCCTCTAAAAGACTGGGCAGATAATAATGGCATGCTTGAGTAATAGATTCCCCTTTAAATGTCAAGCTGGCAAGTTAACGTGGGCTAATGCTGTTGCGCAACAATGCAAAAATGAAGACTGATATGATATTTTAGATGAAGAATTTGTTATATATAATAAGGTTATAGTGTTAAACAGCAAGATTTCTAAAGGAGTTCTATATTTTTTTTTTTATTCTGTATTGCGTTTAATTTCCTCTAGGGGGGTATTTCAAAATTATTAGACACATAGATATCATCTGCATTAAATAAATAGCAACTCTAAATACATTATCATTGTCTAAATTATCCTGTACTGCACTTGAGTTACAGATTGTAATGAAAACCAAGTCTGCATTCAAAACACTACTACCGTATATACTCGAGTATAAGCCGAGTTTTTCAGCACGATTTTTCGTGCTGAAAACACCCCCCTCGGCTTATACTCGAGTGAACTCCCCCACCCGCAGTGGTCTTCAACCTGTGGACCTCCAGAGGTTTCAAAACTACAACTCCCAGCAAGCCCGGGCAGCCATCGGCTGTCCGGGCTTGCTGGGAGTTGTAATTTTGAAACCTCCGGAGGTCCGCAGGTTGAAGACCACTGCGGCCTTCAACATCATCCAGCCCCCTCTCACCCCCCTTTAGTTCTGTACAGTACTCACCTTCGCTCGGCGCTGGTCCGGTGCTGCAGGACTGTCCGGTGAGGAGGTGGTCCGGTTGGATAGTGGTTCCGGGCTGCTATCTTCACCGGGGAGGCCTCTTCTAAGCGCTTCGGGCCCGGCCCCAGAATAGTCACGTTGCCTTGACAACGACGCAGAGGTACGTTCATTGCCAACGTACTTCTGCGTCATTGTCAAGGCAAAGCCTCTATTCTGGGCCGGAAGCGCGGAGAAGAGGCCTCCCGGTGAAGATAGCAGCCCGGAACCACTATCCCACGGGACCACCTCCTCACCGGACAGTCCTGCAGGACCGGACCAGCGCCGAGCGGAGGTGAGTACTCAGAACTAAAGGGGGGTGAGAGGGGGCTGGATGATGTTGAAGGCCGCAGTGGTCTTCAACCTGCGGACCTCCGGAGGTTTCAAAACCACAACTCCCAGCAAGCCCGGACTTGCTGGGAGTTGTAGTTTTGAAACCTCTGGAGGTCCGCAGGTTGAAGACCACTGAGGACGGATGATAAGAGGATGATGAAGGGGGGGGGGTGTGGGATGATGACAAGAGGATGATGAAGGGGGGGTGTGGGATGATAAGGGGATGATGAAGGGGGGTGTGTGGGATGATGAAAAGGGGATGATGAAGGGGGGTGTGGGATGATTACAAGGGGATGATGAAGGGGGTGGGGATGATTACAAGGGGATGATGAAGGGGGATGTGTGGGATGATGACAAGGGGATGATGACAGGTGATGATGATGAGGGTCTGGATGATGACAGGCGGTGATGATGATGAGGATGTTAATGACGGGTCTGGATGATGACAGGGGGGATGATGTATTTCCCACCCTAGGCTTATACTCGAGTCAATAACTTTTCCTGGGATTTTGGGTTGAAATTAGGGGTCTCGGCTTATACTCAGGTCGGCTTATACTCGAGTATATACGGTAGTTGCTATTGGAAACAGTTGTTTGTCTAACAACTTAAATGGACTTTTCCGACAATCAAACCTTATATCAACTGTAGAATGAATAGAAATATATTGGTAAATAAAGTTGTTGTTTTTTTAACCACTTCTCTGTGGTCTTTCATGCTTTTCTTGCATGTTCAGTCTGCTCTGTTGTCTTCACTGCTACACCCCCTGTCTCGTGTTCATATGGTAATAGACTTCCTGCTTCTGCTGTATGTTCTAAAATCCAAAATCCAGTCAACTCTACCTCCCACTTTACTTTCTTGACTATAAGCCCGCCTACTACCTGCAAAGGAGCCTCCCACATAGTGGGCAATAGAGTTGGCTGAATTCCAAGCTACAATGTATAGCAGAAACAGAAAGTCAACAGAAACAGGAAGTCATCTGGTACATGGACCGAATTCTGTGCCGGAAGCCCCCATCAATGCCCCCTCCAATCATGTATATGGGAGGAGGTGTGACGGCTGAAATGAAAGAAGCGATCTGATTGGTTGCTATGGGCAACTGGTCAACTTTTCCTATGCACAGGTTTTGATAAATCTCCCCCTAAGTCTTCAGTCAGCTTCAGCTAAGACAAGTCAAGTCTGTAACAAGTAAAGTAACAAGCATACCACAAGTCCCACAATTGCCTTAAAGTCCGTGACAGTGGCTGCTCACCAAGTTCATTGCTTCTGTATAATTTTTACCTCAAGTTTATACTACGATAAAGGGGTACACTCCCCCCCCCCCTTAGACATGTTATCCCCTATCCAAAGGATAGGGGATAGCATGTCTGATCTCCAGGCCGGCGCTTCACCATTCATGAACATGGAAGCCTGGGGCTTCAGTATTCATGATGTCATGCACGCCCCCCTATTTATGTCTATGTAAGGGGGCATGACATCATGAATACGGAAGCCCCAGGCTTCCGTGTTCATGAATGCTGCAGATCAGACATGCTATCTCCTATCCTTTGGATAGGGGATAACATGTCTACGGGTGGAGTACCCCTTTAACTTAGTATAAACTTGAGATAAAATTATACAGAAGCAAGTGAACTTGGTGAGCAGCCACTGTCGCAGACTTAAAGGCAATTGTGGGACTTGTAATACGCTTGTTACTTTACGGCTCCCATCTCATTCACTTGAATTAGCCGGCTGGAGTCAGATAATGACTCTGGTCGGCTCATTTTTGCCCCGTATCCAGTTTTCTGCGGTATGTTGTGGTTTTCAGTCCGGCCAGAAAACCGGATATGGTGCAAAAATGAGCTGACCAGAGTCACTATCTGACTCCAGTCGGCTCATTCAAATGAATGAGATGGGGCCGGGACCGGCTGGGGTACGAGACTGCCCGGTTTTCCCATCTCCCAGCTGGGTCCAGTCCCCATATGGACGAAACGTAGTGTGAATGCAGCCTAAGTTGGGTATCATTTTAATCATATAGACCTACAGAATAAAGATAAGGTGTCAAATTTTGCCCCACAAAGATTTTTTTTTTGTTTCGCCATAGATTTTGTGGTGAAATGATTGATGTCCTTACAAAGTAAAAATGGTGGTGCAAAAAAACAAGCCCTCATGTGGGTCTGTAGGTGGAAAATTAAAAGTGTTATGATTTTTTGAAAGTGAGGTGGAAAAAAAACTAAAGTGCAAAAATGAAAAAAACCTGAGGTCCCTAAGGGGTTAAGAAAAGACACATATTCATCAAGCTCAGCCAAAGGATGTGGATGAAGGGAAGGTTATTGGTAAACCCTTGAGAACTTTGCTATTGATCAGCTATGTCACAGTTGTTATGAATATGTTCAATAACAATGCTTTATTTTTTCATATGGAAAACTGGAGTCAACAGTGCTAATAAATGTGCTCCATTTTTCTTTGAGGTTCGTTTTCCAGTAGCTTAGAATACCATAAACAAGTCCCCACATAAATAACTGATCCCATGCAAACACCAAGAATAAAAACAAAAGAGGTAACAGCGTGTTACAGATCAAATTATATCTTTATTAAATACACCAAAAATTTTAAACATAATACAGAAAACACACAAGAGTCTCCCTATGTGTTAAAAAAAACAAGAGAAAGAAACACCAGAATGAAACTGAAGAAAGGTGAGAGCTCACGCTACCAATAAAGTAAAAGATAGTGACTCCGGGATTAATACGTACTAGTCCCCCAGTACTAAGCTAAAGTGCAGAATGAGAATGAAAAACTATAATATAAAAATAACAAAGGTATCAAGAAGTAATAATTACCAAGTGGTTATAAAAGTAGCTGGATGTGAGCCATCACCACCCGACGTTTCGCCAACAGATGGCTTCTTCCACTAGCTAAAATTGTATATTGAGACTATTAAAACAAACACCTTATCAAAGGATCCCATAAATAGGAACAATGCAGGAACCACCAAAGGTGAAATGTAATGTTACATAGTCGCCATTCAGATGCTTGTTAAGTTTTCTCGTTTCTGGATCATATTTGAGGGGAGTTGCAGCACCTCTTCTAATGTCTACATGCCCAATAGGACAACTTCTTTAAAGTCAGATAGAGAGCATTGTGTGGCATATTCAGTATATCATTAATGAATGATTATTGAAGAATCAACAGACATATCTTATGTATATGGCTGGCTTTAGCCTATCCTTGGTTAACCTGTACAGCCTATTTGATTAATCTAAAATATGAAATAACTACCAAATTAGTCAGAGAGTCATTCACAACCAATGTCTTTAAAGGAGTTATCCAGGAATAGAAAAACAGAGCTAATTTCGTTCAAAACCCGCCCCCTATCTGTCTCCAGGTTGGATGTGGTATTACAACTTGCATTCACTTCAATGGAACTGAGCTGCAGAACCACACCAAAACCTGGAGACAGACAGGGAGCGGTCTTTGAAAGAAATTATCTGTGTTTTTTGAATCTTGGCTAACCCCTTTAACGAATTAAGGACACAGAGCATACCGGTACACCCTGACGTCCTAGTACTTAAGGACAAAGGGCGTACCTGTACGCCGGTGGGAATTCCGATCCCCGCCACTCGCCGGGCGGGGGACTGGACCCAGGATGCCTGCTGAAACCATTCAGCAAGCACCCCATGCAAACCCCTGGGGGGTCCTGATCGTCAATTTGCAGTGATTAAATTAAATTAAATTTTAAGGGCCATTTCTCCTATAACCTCTGGTAAAAATCGTAGATTTGGAGGGGGGGGGGGGGGGAACAGCATTTTAGTGAAAAAAATATATTTGATTTACACACACGAATTTAACGAATTGTCGTCAAACATCTGTGAGGTGTTAAGGCTCACTGTACCCCTTTTTATGTTCCTTGAGGGGTGTAGTTTCCAAATTAGTTTGACATGTGTTTTTTTTTTTTTTTTTTTTTTTGCTGTTATGGCACCAAAGGGGCTTCCTAAATGTGACATGCCCCCCAAAAACCATTTCAGCAAAATTCACTCTCCAAAATCCCATTGTCGCTCCTTTGCTTCTGAGCCCTCTAGTGCACTTTATGTTCACATATAAGGTATTTCCTTACTTGAGAGAAATTGAGTTTAACATTTTTGGGGGCTTTTTCTCCTTTTAGCCCTTGTAAAAATTCAAAAACTGGGTCTACAAGAACACGTTAGTGTAAAAAATTGATATTTTGAATCTTCTCTTTCACTTTGCTGCTATTCCTGTGAAACACCTAAAGGGTTAACAAACTTTCTGAATGTCCTTTTGTATACTTTGAGGGATGAAGTTTTTATAATGGGTCATTTATGGGGTATTTCTAATATGAGGGCCCCTCAAATCCACTTCAAAACTGAACTGGTCCCTGAAAAATTCAGATTTTGAAAATTTTGTAGAAAATTTAAAAATTGCTGCTAAACTTTTAAGCTCTCTGATGTCTTCAAAAAATAACAACATGTCAACTTTTTAATGCAAACATAAAGTAGTGTTACGTTATGCGCTCCGGCCGCACACTGGCCGTGAGCACATTGTTCCGTTACCTGCTGCTGCCGGCAAGGCTAGGACTCGCATCTCGGGACACGCCCGTATGCGAGCACCAGTCCGTCACTCACCTGGTGCTTCTCCTACCCCCGCCTCTGCCTCTCTGCTCCAGGGCGTGTGTCCCCCTCCCCTAGGGTGCACGCGCTCCGGAGCTTTAAGATTTAAAGGCCCAGTGTGCTCATTAGTGTAGTTCACCTGTGGCTCATTGATAAATTCGTCCACCCTCCTCACTTCCCTGCCGGGTCTTTGTTGCCTTGAGCCTGAGAGAAAGCATTCCTGTTATTGCCTTGCCATGTATCTGATCCTTTGCTCCGTGACCTGACCTTGCTCCTCTGCCACCGGCCTACTGATCTCCTGCTAAATCCTGACTACGCTACTGTGCCGCCTGCCTTGACCTTCTGCTATCCTGACTACGAGCTGCCTTATCCCTCCTGTGCCTCGCATCTCCTCAGCTTCCTGTGTGGTCCAGCCGTGCCAGGGGTAGCGACCTGGGTGCCGCCTGCTGCTGCAAGTCCATCCCACTTTGCGGCGGGCTCTGGTGAAAACCAGCAGCACCTTTGACTCTGCTCCCTGGTATGGTCCGAGTCATCTGCCACACAGGTCCAGCGGATCCACATCTACCGGGGTTCCTGTCTTCTGAAATGTGAGTGTTACAAGTAGACATATTGTATATGTGAATCAATATATAATTTCTTTGGTATGTCTATTTTCCTTACAAGCAGAGAGCTTCAAAGTTAGAAAAATGCAAAATCTTCTAATTTTTCATGACATTTTGGAATTTTTCACCATAAAATGATGCAAGTATCGACGAAAACTTACCACTATGGTAAAGTAGAATATGTCACGAAAAAAACAATTCATAAGTAAAAGCACCCCAGAGTTATTAATGCTTAAAGTGACAGTGGTCAAATGTGAAAAAAATGTGCTTCGGTCCTTAAGGTCTTAATGGGCTTGGTCTTTAAGGGGTTAAATACCATTTGTAGCAATGTCTGAAGTAACATGATGTTTGCGGTATATGGTGCAGTTCTCTAAAAGTATACAGTGAAGGATAAAAATATTTTGTCCCCTGCTGATTTTGTACATTTGCCCCCTGACAAATAAAAGATCAGTTGGTGCAAATAATTCAGATGTTCATTGGCAAACTTCAGACAGACCTGTGCATGTGCTTTCTTCAGCAAGAGGACCTTGTGGGTGTTGCAGGATTTTATTCCTTTACAGTATAGTGTCTTACTAATTATTTTCTTGGTGACTATGGTCCCAGCTGCCTTGAGATCATTGACAAGATCCTACCGTGTAGTTCTGAGCAGATTTCTCATGATCATTAAAGCTCCACAAGGTCTTGCATGGAGCCCCTGACTGAAGGAAATTTACATTCTTTTTGTGTGTTTCTTCCATTTCTTGCACCAACTGTTGTAAACTCCTCACCAAGCTGCTTGGCGATGATCTTGTAGTCCATTCCAGCCTTGTAAAGGTCCAAAATGTTGTCCCTGGCATCTTTGGACAGCTATTTAGTCTTGGTGGAGAGTTTGATATCTGACTGACGAATTGCTTCTGAGGACAGGTGTCTTTTACACAGGTAACAGGCTGAGATTAGGAGCACTCCCTCCTAATCTCAGCTTTTTACCTATAAAAAAAAAAAAAAACCCTGGGAGCTAGAAATCTTGCTGATTGATAGAGGGTCAAATATTCCATTATTTACTTTTCCCTTATTCCCAGTAAAATGCTAATTGTGGTCAGTGCTCATTAGTATAGCGAGCCTACCTAACTGAACCTCTTACTAACTCCTGTTCCTTACTAAACCCTGTAACCTATTAAAGGGGTAGTCCAGTGGTGAAAAACTTATCCCCTATCCTAAGGATAGGGGATAACTTTGAGATTGCGGGGGGTCCGACCGCTGGGGCCCCCTGCGATCTCTATGTACGGGGGCCAGGCTCTCCGGCCAGATAGCGGGTGTCAACCCCCGCATGAAGCGACGGCTGACACGCCCCCTCAATACATCTCAATGGCAGAGCCGGAGCTTGCCAAAGGCAGCGCTTCGGCTCTGCCATAGAGTTGCATTGAGAGGGCGTGTCGGCCGCCGCTTCGTGCGGAGGTCGACACGCCCCCTTCCCACGGGCTGTCGGGGCTCCGTACAGGAGATCGCAGGGGGCCCCAGCGGTCGGACCCCCCGCGATCTGCAACATTTCCCCTATCCTTAGGATAGGGGATAAGTTGTTCACCACTGAGTCACCACTGGACTAGTGTTAAGCGGCATAGGCCATATTCGAATTCGCGATATTTCGCGAATATATGGACGAATATTCGTCATATATTCGCTAAATTAGCATATTCGTAATATTCGCCTTTTATTTTCGCATGTGCGAAAATTTGCGTAAGCGAAAATTAGCATATGCGAAAATTTACATAAACCATAATTAGCATAAGTGAAAATTCGCAAATGCGAAAATTAGCATATGCAAAATCCGCACGCCAGTCTCACACAGTAGTATTAGAGCCTTCTTTACACCACACAAGCTGGAACCAGAGAGGGATGATCACTGTGAAAAAAAAAAAATTACAAAAAAAACAAAAACAAACAATATTCGTAATTACGAATATAAAGTGCTATATTCGCGAATATTCGTGAATTCGCGAATATGCGATATTCGCGAATAAAATTCGCATTGCGAATATTCGGGAGCAACACTACACTGGACTACTTCTTTAAGGCAGTTGGTGTTGTGCCATGTACTGACGCGTACGAGTACACCTGAGAAAATAGAGGGCATACCCTGATGTATAATGATAATCACAGAGTAAATGTAAAATTGAGAGAGGGTTGGGTGGGACGTGAGGACCCGTGGCGTGAAGGCCAGGTATGGCCTCGGGTTCTTATAGGGAAACCCCCTCCCCTCCCACAAATACAGGCTAATAAATAAGCCTTCAACTTGTGGTCGGTGCTTATCAGTATAGCGAGCCTACCTAACTGAACCTCTTACTAACTCCTGTTCCTTACTAAACCCTGCAACCTATTAAGGCAGTTGGTGTTGTGCCATGTTCTGCCACGTACGAGTACACCTGAGAAAATAGAGGGCAAAAACTCATAATCAGAACAGAGCGCTATAAATGCGCCACCCCAACGACTGTAATGCACCGTGCATGTCAGAGTTTCGAGGTATAACGTATGTCAGTACAGGACTTCGAGCGTCTCTATTTCTTAACCTTGTGTGCTGGCTCACCATGGCGTGAGGCCGATGCAGCCGCCCTGATGCGGAGAGAGTGACCGGATATAACTAACGGACCCCTACCTAAGGATTTAATGTGAATATGTGCCTGATTGACCAATGACGTAGTAGTGAGTGCCTACCCCACCAACAACACCAGCGACTGACCCCCATTGGATCCTTCACGTGTGAAAGGAAAACTTACAACACTCAAACCGGGCACCACTGGTGGGGTGAGGGAAACTAACATATGAAACAACCTGACAGGGCAATGACGTTTGCTGCTATACCATTTCGATGCATGACCTGATGTAATTTCGACCACGCACCTGTCACGTATGGGCAGGGAAGGAGTGCTCGCTAAGCTCACCCGCGCCCCTGTCCCTGTCTACTTGTCCACCTATCCTAAATGACTGGTCGACAATCCCTTCCTAAATAAGTGAGGGGAGTCAAATGTCAACACAATAAAATACAATCTTGTCAGTTGTCAAGAGCAATAGGGAAACAAGCAACTAACAAATACAAACTAAACATACACACATAAAGTCAATGTCAGTCAAACTGAGTCTAGCCAGGAGTGGGAAGAGGTGCCGAATCGCTATAACAAAAGAGAAGTCAGATAGGAAGCCAGAAGTCAAGTTGCCGGGTATACAAGGAAATAAGGGAATGCTAGCTACTCAGGTAATGACCAGTTTCACAGGCATCTTCCCAGTGTCTGATGCCTGGTAATATAAGGAGATGCACATGTGGTCAATCATAGCTAGCCACTCAGACAGCAGGGCGTAACCCGGCAATCTTGCAACATGCACCATGTCATCACCTGTTAACCCTGCTGGTGCTGACAGTACCCCCCTTTTAAGAGGGGCCACCGGACCCTTAAAACTGGGTCTAGGTTTGTCTGGGTGAGAATCGTGGAATTTCTTAATTAAAGTGGCCGCATGGACAAAAGAGGACGGAACCCACGATCTCTCCTCCGGACCATAGCCTTTCCAATGAACTAAGTACTGGACAGAATTCTGTACCCTTCTGCTATCCAGTATTCTAGCGACCTCATACTCAAGCTCTCCGTCAACCTCAACCCTAGGAGGCAGATTCGGGACTGGAGACTGAGTAGGACGAATCCGAGGAGTCTTAGCTCGGGCACACACATCACAAGAAGCAACAAAAGCTTTCACATCTCTGTTCAGGGTTGACCACCAAAACCTCTTTTGAAGCAATCTCCTTTTACTATGGATACCAGGATGACCTGCTAACGGCGAACAATGAGATTCCTCGATTATACGGAGGCGAAACTGATTAGGTACAAAGATTTTGCCTCTAGGAATCTCTGGAGGAACCAAACCTTGATTACTCAAAATTTCCAATGTTAAATCTGCAGATACTGCAGAGATAACCACACCTTCTGGAAGAATAGTCTCAGGATTAGAGTCTATAGGCTGAGAAGCGCTGAAACTTCGATACAAGGCATCAGGTAAAAGTTCAATAGCACAGACATAATCTCGGTGTGGGGGCAAAGAAGGAGGCATCCTCAGAAAAAACGTCACAAAAATCTGAAATAAATTCGGGTTGAATACTTTTACCCACACCGAGAGTAGCAAGAGAGTCGGTAATGCATTTGATAGAACACTCAGCTCCCCACTTGATAAGTTCCCCTGAGGTCCAATCAAAAACAGGGTTATGATTTCTTAACCAGGGTAAACCCAGAATCACATCTATAGACAAATTTTTAAGAACAAAAATCCGACCAATAATCCCACTTTGGGAGTAGAAAAACTGACACAACCCCCTGATAAGGGTGTATAATCCACTCCAGAAATGGGAATTGGGTCCTCCAACCTTCTCAAAGGTAAATTTAAAGACTTAATACATTTTAGATCCACAAAATTAGCAGCAGAACCAGAATCAACAAAAGCTTTACCAAATATTTTTCTCTTTTGAAAACAACATTTTTGAAGATAAATTCGGAGGTACCTGTGCGCCTAAATGACCTCCCTGATTGTCATTTAGGCGCTGGCGTTTGATGCAATTCTGGAACCGATGTCCTTCATCTCTACAAAAGAAACATGTGCTTTTCTTCCGAATGGATTTTCTCTGCTGAGGGGAAAATTTCCCTATCTGCATAGGTTCCTCGGCAGAGATATGAGGGACAGGAAAAGATGGAAACATGGAGGAAGGAGAGTGAGCAACAGAATTAAAAGTCCGTTCTCGACTGTCAAGTCGTATAGCTAATGTGATGGATAACTTACAAAAGCATCCTTAAATAGCGTCAGATAATCCTAGTCTGAACTGACACCTAAGGGCTGTATCATTCCAACCTGAAGCCGTGCACCACTTACAAAAATTTGCAGAGTACTCCTCTGCTGTTCTCTTTCCCTGCTTAAGATTGACTAGCTGCGATTCTGCAAAGGCTGCACGGTCTGGCTCATCGTAAAGAAAACCCAAAGCAGAAAAGTAAGCCTCCACTGAACTTAATTCAGGAGCTGAGGAAGGTAAGGAGAAGGCCCACTCTTGAGGGTCTCCTTGCAACAAAGACAATATAAGTCCTACTCTCTGGTCCTCTGTGCTAGTAGACTGTGGTCTCATGCGAAAATATAGCTTACAACTCTCTCTGAAGACAACAAATTTCTTTCGGTCACTTGAAAAATGGTCAGGAAGATTAATTTTAGGGTCACTTGAAACAGCTGGAGGACAGACCACTGACTGACCATTAGCTGTCTCCTGAGCCTGAACCCTCTCAGCAAGAGAATGCACTAAATGGGTTAATCCCTGCATTTGCTCTACTAAAGCCGTCATTGCTTCCATCATAGCAGATGCAGGTAGTAGTTTGGGCCTGTGAAAATGTCACGTATGGGCAGGGAAGGAGTGCTCGCTAAGCTCACCCGCGCCCCTGTCCCTGCCTACTTGTCTGCCTAGCCTAAATGATAGGCCAGCAACTGGTCGACAATCCCTTCCTAAATAAGTGAGGGGAGTCAAATGTCAACACAATAGGGAGGAGCGCATGATCAGAACCGCAGCCTCACATATACTAAGACGTGAAATACTGGTGGCCACATACAGTTAAATACAGTTCAACACTGGCCACATGCAGTTTATACATCATATAGCCTGGGGTTAGTGCTCACCCAGTACAACACATGCAATATGCCCAAATATTGTGGTGGGCTGCAGACAGGCCAGTAAGAGTGACCTAGTGGTGTCAGAAAGCGTGAGGACACCGGGGGGGGGGTGGGTTGGGGGACAAAGCAAGTGAGTGCTGACGTGGAAAATCTCCCCCCACCCCCCGACACCACCGGCTCGTGGGGGAGCGAAGTCTCGCAGCAGACATCCGTATGTGACTGCCGGCATGTTCCTCTCATGAGTCTGGCTGCTGGAGCTGACTCGCAGAGCCCGGGAGCGCACACCGAGAACGGGAGCGCCTGCAAAACATCACGTGGGACGCATATCTCTACATTACATGCAACTGGGCCGGGCTGGCCAGGGTACCCTCCGAACCCTCCAGCCCCGGCCACTTACCCATGCGTCGCCGCTCGAAGCTGCTTCTGGTCAGCTGACCCGGAGTGTCAGCTGATCTACGGTCACATGAAGAACATGCGGCGTGGAGGCCAGATATGGCCTCAGATTGTTCTAGGGAATCCCAGCCTCTCCCACAAATACAGGCTAACAAATTAGCCTTCAACTCAATGCATAACGCATTTGAATTGAGTTTTTCTGGATTAATTTTATTTGTTTTTATTCTATCTCTCATTCTTCATATAAACCTACCAGTAAAATTATACACTGATAATGTCTTTGTCAGTGGACAAAAATACAAAAAATCAGAAGGGGGGGCTAAATTTTCTTTCCTTCACTGTATGCATATTAAGGAAAATGTCAATTTTCAAGATTTCTACACTTCTTTCAGCTTTTTGTGTCCCAGAATGTGTTGCGTGTCTGGATAGTTTTTCATTCTTAATTTAGTCTCCCTGCCACGTTTACATATGCATAAGAAATCTTGATTGAAAATTCATGAATGATTTAAAATGTAAATCACGTTGCACCAATGAACTAGACTCTTTAGAAAGAACGTGACATCGGATAAAAAAAAAAAAAGGAAATATGTAAAAATCTATCATTCAGAAGTTGTCGAGTGGCTTTCCTCTCTGGATGATAGATGGGTGTCCCAAGTTGCAGTTCCCTTCTATGATGACTCTGTGTACACTAAAAAGACAGGGGATGTCTGGATGGAACAACAGCAACGTCAAAACGTGAGATTTAGGTGGAATATTAATCATTGGTTTAGAATGAAACAGTAGATCCTAAAACATTGCAAAATATCCTCCTTTTTGACTTGTGATAAAGAAATACTTTTCACTGGGGTATTTATCCAGCAAGGAAAGTTGCATTCTAAATTGGGGAGGGGTGCAGTTATCATTTATAGATTTTTTAGTTTTAAACTATTGTAGGGTATTTTTGTTATCCAGTGATATTTTACATGTATTCAACTCAGTAGTACACTCTTCTACTTTGTCTTATTGCCACAACACATGCATGAGCAGGAAGGCATTAAACTTCTCAATTTCCCAGAGGCCTCCTTGTAGAGTTGTAGGATTATTGTCATTTGCATCCCTTAAAGACTTTATTGAAATTATACAAACAGGCTGAAAACTTAATGGCAAATATTATATTGCTCGGAGAACTTCAACTTTTTTGGCAGGAGGCGACACCAGATTGCTAACAGCAAATGACGTAGATTTTAATTATGTCTTAGTAATGAGAAATTCAAACCAGCCCAGTGTCTCTTGGGAGAAAGGAAATCAGAGGAATATTGCAATGTATGTAAAACATGATCGCGTTTTCTTCAAAAAACATCGTAGATGTTGAATGAATGATAGAAAATAAAATGTTTTCTTTAAAGATAGAGACAAAGCTTCCACAAATTAGATGTATTAGCAAATCAGCTAAAATGCTCAAATTAAATTCATAAGAAATGGGTCCCAGGGGACCCTATTAAAATGTTGAATTTGTTGTTTCAAAATTGCAAACATGTTTTATAGCGGTCTTATTTAGAAATATGTGGGCTTCTTCAAGGTCGATAGGTTACCAATTGGAAAACTTATCATTCTACTTTTAGTAACATTTCACAGTTTAGATCTAGACAGACGGGAATTCATCTCTCCTTCACTGTCATGTAAAATAGCTCTGAATTAGCTTCAGGAAAATGAAAGCTATCTGTCTAGCCCCACCTAATTCCAACAGGTGGCACTAGTGAGACAGCTTTCTCCATCCTGAAGAAGAACTAATCTGCATCCTTTCTTTGCATTCTGCTTCTGGAAGTGTGCATCAAGTATGCTATGGTCAGTCAACAACATGCAACTATAACATTGGTAACATCATAGTCATCATGTTCACAATACAGAACCCTCCTCCTCCTCACAGAAGCGCTACTTCAAAAACCACTCCCCTTCTGTCTCCAGGTTGGATGTGGTTCTGCAGCTCAGTTGCATTGAACTGAATGGAGCCAAGTTGTCATATTACACACAACCTGGGGACAAACGTGAAGCTGTTTTGGATAGAAATAAGCTCTGTTTTTCTATTTCTGCATAACTTTTTAAGGTAAAAAGAAAAAAAAAAGACTTTGACTGTTTTATATTATGTAATGCAATATATTATATTTTGTGTCTGTTAAATTGTATAGGCTTCAAACTGAGACATATCAGATTTATTAATAATAATCCATAACCGCACTAAACACCACACTATAAAGGTTGTATTGGCTCAATAAATGCATAGACCTTTAATCTTCTCTGTGCTTTATTGCAGAGGTCTCCAACCCAGTCCTCAGGGCCCAGCAAAAGTCCAGGATTTGAATTTTTCCCTGTTTTATTCCAACGGGCCTTGAGAAATGGGTTGGGGACCACTGCTTCAACAGTTGCTTTTTTAGTGCTTTCTAACAACAAAGAAAACACATTTTTGGTATGTAAAATGGCAAATAAATGATTGAAACTGAGTTTTATTTGTTTAATCACACAGATTTTTATCAAAATTACTTTTATTCTGGCAAAATGAAATATTTATGTATTTGTTTGTGTTATATGTTTTGGGATCTGTTGAATTATTCATTTATTTTAATTGTGTATGTAGGTGTTGGTTCTCCGTATTGATATCTATGGTTTTATCTATTTCTACTTCTTATGTATCACAAACTGTAGAATAATATTGAGGCCAGGAATAAGTTACATGACCTGATGACCTGTTGTATCACCAGGGGCATTTATTTATTGCCTTAAAGAGGTTCTCCGCTGCTCAGCGTTTGGAATAAACTGTTCCGAAAGCTGGAGTTGGCGCCCGGAGCTTGTCACGGCATAGCCCCACCCCCTCATGATGTCATGCCCCACCCCCTCAATGCAAGTCTATGGGAGGGGGCGTGACAGCCGTCATGCCCCCTCCCATAGACTTGCATTGAGACGGCGGGGCATGACATCATGAGGGGTGGAGCTGTGACGTCACAAGCTCCCAACACTGGCTCCAGCATTCGGAACATTGTGTTCCAAACGCTGAGCAGCGGAGTACCTCTTTAAGTCTTTGTTCTACAAATACCTGACAAAGAGTTCGAAAAAATGTTGTACTCCTTGTGTATAAAGAATAAAACATAAGTGTAAGAAGAATGCTGATGGATGGATGGATTTGTCTTCTCTGCTAACAGTAAGAAGAATCATCTCCAAAGGTCCCATTTCTCCTTGTGTAAACAGTTGCATATTACTGCAGCACTGGAGGCTGCAGCTTGCTACATCTTCTCTTCAAGGCGACCAAACATCTTGTACTCCAAGCACAACAACCTCAAGTGAGTGCACATACTCCCAGGCACCCATCTCTTCTTATGATTAGGCGTCTGCACATGAAGCTCTCTTTGTTTTAAAGGGGTATTCCAGGATTTTTTTTTTATTTGACTATGCTACAGGGGCTGTAAAGTTAGTGTAGTTCATAATATAGTGTCTGTACCTGTGTGTGATGGTTTTCTCCCAATTCTTCTGTGATTTTTACTCCAATATTTATTTTTAACAGCATACAAAATGACTGTTGTCTCAGATTTTTCCCAGGTTGCAATGCGGCAGAGACTTGACTCACTAGTCAGCTGATGAAAGGGAGCCTGTCTGCTTCAATGGGTGGAGGGATCGCTTGGTGGGAGAGAGATCAATCTGCAACTAATGCAACAGCTGTAGGCACCCTGATTGAAAACCACAGGTCTTTTGATTGGATGCAGCTCATTTATGTTTCAATGGGTGGGGTGGCTGATGTGTGGGAGGGAGGAAAATGGAATTGTGGGATTTGTAGTAAAAAAAAGAAAAGTCAAACAGGAAATACTAGTTCACAAACAGCTAGCCACATTGTTTTGGTAATCTCATAGCATAGCCATTTAGCCCCAAGACAAGCGCAGATCCTTCCTAAGCATGTCCATTACTGTCTGCCAGGTACCTACTAAAATCACCTTATGCTGGATAACCCCTTTAATTTTCATATCACATGGTTTCTAGTAAACCAGACAATATATAATAATATAAAGCTAACAATACATTCCAGAATGTTTGCTGTTTGCCATACAATATCAAACTTTTTGTGTATACTTCTAAAAACTGTAACATCATTTTCTAATTATTAGATATGTGGTGTCCTGGCACCGGATTGCCTCCGTTGCCTTGTGGTGGGGTCCCCAAAGTAAGAGTCCCTAGGTGTAGGTGGGGTCCTCATCCTCAGTTAGCCCCTTGTCACCCCTTTTGTAATTAAAATTATTTAGATTTAATGTATATATTTATATAGTAAGTGTACTTACCTAGTTAGCGTTGCAGGACCTGCGGGTCCCGTAATGCGTTCCAAAGACTCTATGGTTTGTAGTTCAAGGACCTTTGGAGGAAGTCAGGTGTTTACCCATCAGGCTATGTATTGGTGAGTGACAGCTGACTTGGACCAATCCAAAATGGCCCTGCCCATTTAAGGGAGCGACGGCCATTGCTCACTCTCTCTTTCCTCGTGGGCTGTTGACAGAGAAGGATCTGCGCTGTTGTCATCAGTGAGTTAGGCCCGAGCCTTGCGGCGACGGCTGATCTTTACAAAACCGTGAGTGTAATCAATCCCTAAGCACTCTGCAAGATCACCGGACCTTATCTAACCCCTAAATCCGGACAGAATTTCACAATTAACCCTAAATTCTGAGGCTTATAACAAAAGTCAAGGTCCGCAACAACTGTCAGTCACTGAAGTGTATGGAGACTGTTTTAATGAGACTGTTACTGTTCATTGGATGTACCGCAAGTCTTTAAGTAAAGTTTATCCAAGTTCAAGTTCAACTACCTTGTGGACCTTCAGTCATTTTTATGCATGCACCTATCGTTACTGTGAAGGGCGGCGATAGGCCGGAGAATTACCTCAGCATACTAGCCCTAAGCCTGGCGTTACGAACAATAGGGTTAACCTTAACCCCTGATATACTGAAGCAAAACCCTGACTACACTACTCCTACCCCAGAGGCCTACCACAGATATAATAACCATCAACATCATAGAAATAGTCATCATTTATTTCTGTAAAGTAACAGATAACCTCTAGCCTGAGTGTATTGCAAAAATAGGAGTGTTCCCCGAGAAACAACAAAACATTGCTCTACAAATACAGTGCCTTGGAAGGACACCATGTGGTGGCACATAAAGTGTGCTTACAGGTCAGTGATACGTTCATTGCTCAGTCACATGACAATGCCTTGTGCGCAAAAGCCTTAGAAAAAAACTTGAAACCTCCGGGTGAACTCAGCAGCATTAAACCAGCTACTTATCAGCTGCCGGACGCAACCATTACTTCATTTTAGTTAGATAAAGAACAGTTAAAAATAATTTTGGGATCATTACTGTGTTTGTAGCCACATAATTCAGTATTATGGTACGGTATTGTGATGAAGTGGAGTAATATTGCAGTGTCCCTACTCTATATTGATTTCTCATTACTGTTATTCTGCACTGATTGGCCACATAATTAATATACATTATATGATGGGAACAGTATTAGTGATTTATGCTTTTTATTAAACAGGTTGTAAGCAATGCTCTAGGATAACTGGATTTTTGTGATGATGGCTGGATTACTTCAATATCTAGATCATATGATTGCCGTATTTTCCACCTTGGGTTTTTATTTTAGCGACCTGCATATTCACTCTTCTATTTAATTGCCCCATTAACTTGGCTGGGTGCGGGCTATAGAATCTTTTCTTCGGCTATCATAATAGCCGGTGGATTTACTGACAGATGAGCTTTTAAGGCCTGACAAAGCATTTTAGATGAAAAGACATAGTAGCTGGTATCTCCGAGAAAGGGAATTCTTGATGTTTTATGTTAAATTATAACTTACCAGGAAAAAATAAAATAGCTCTTAAATGTGTTAAAAGAATAAATCTGATGATGTGTCTGCAGTGCGTTTCTGGTCAAAAGCGGACCTGTGATCAGGGATTTTGTTATTTGGTTGACTATCTGCACTTTTACTTGAATGGTCAGAAGGGCAGAAACTTAATTGTAACAAAGGATGTAAATAGATTATAGTTTTCTATTGTGAACATTATGAATGGGTTGTCCAAGGGCATATAGGAAATGGAATTTCTGATATTTCTGATATAACAGCTGTTAACACACAAGATCAAGAGAATGTCACCACTGACAATGATCTTTCTCCAAAAGTGTATAAAAACATTATGAATCTGCACTCAGGGGTCAAGTCCTGGGGGAAAAAAGTGTGGGAACTCACCCAAGATTTCCATTTAAAGGGGTACTCCACCCCTAGACATCTTATCCCCTATCCAAAGGATAGGGGACAAGATGACTGATTGCAGGGGGCCCGCCGCTGGGGAGCTTCGCATTCTCCCTGCTGCAACCGGCATTCCTTTCAAGCGTTGGGTGCAGCACCGGAGGCTTGTGATGTCACCGCCACAGCCCGTCAATGCAAGTCTATGGGAGGGGGCATGACGGCCATCCACGCCCCCTCCCATAGACTGGCATTGAGGGGGCATGGCCGTGATGTCACGAGCCTTTGCCCCCCTTCGCCAGTCATTCGGCACGGAGCAAAGTTCACTCTATGCACCGAAAGTCTGGGGTGCCACAGCCGAGATTGCGGGGTCCCCAGCAGCGGGACCCTCATGATTAGACATCTTATCCCCTATCCTCTGGATAGGGGATAAGATGTCTAGGGGTGGAGTACCCCTTTAAGGGCTGGTCCTGCAGGAACTGTGTTCCTGCTGTGGAAAAAGTGCAGGAACTCCATTCCCATGGGTTCCTGCAGGAATTGAGCCCTGTCTGCACTAGTACACTACCAAAAAAATCAGCATTTGCTATATGATCACGGACAAGGAACAAAACAGTTAGCTGCTCTTGGCGGGGTCCAAGCCATTTGGTGCCCACAACAAACAACAAAATTCTCAAATCATAATATGTTATCCACCTGCTTCTTCTACTGGAAAGAATTCAAATGGAAAAAATCAGTATACAAGGAGCTCCTCCTGTTGATGACAAAAATAACATTTGAGGTGGAGCCATTCATAGCAGAAATAATACAGATTTTCCGCATGGAATTTTCATATAGTAGCAGTAAAGTGAATAACATTTCCAAAATCTCAACAGTGCAAAATCCATGAGGCAATGACCTTCAGTGCAGCTTTCAAATTCAGGTCTCTTGTTAGATCTGCTGCGAAAGTGACAAACACTAATACATTTGCAATAAAAATGCTGTGTATCCACAGCAAAAATCAGGTGCAGTTTTTAAAAGGTTGTTGTTGTTTTTTTTTGTTTTTTTTCCTCAAATGTAAATCCACAGAGGAATATCTCCAGCAATATTTAAAGGGGTATTCCAGAAAAAAACTTTTTTTTTATATCAACTGTCTCCAGAAAGTAAAACAGATTTGTAAATTACTTCTATTAAAAAATCTTAATCCTACCAATAATTATCAGCTGCTGAAGTTGAGTTGTTATTTTCTGTCTGGCAACAGTGCTCTCTGCTGACATTTCTGATTGTCTCGGGAACTGCACAGAGTAGAAGAGGTTTGCTATGTGGATTTGCTTCTACTCTGGACAGTTCCTAAGACAGGTGTCATCAGAGAGCACTATACATATATATTATTATTATTATTATTATTATCATTATCTATCTATTGTATATCTATCTTATATCTATTTATCTTATATATATTTATCTATCTTTTATCTGTATATCTATCCACACTACCTGTACTTTAATAAAATTTGAATGAATAGTAAGATGGCTAAATATGCAATATCTTTACTAAAATTCTACTGTAAGTTTCTTTACCAAATGATAAGTTAGTTCAGTTTGACAGCCGATACTTACATGACACTTGATGGAATATTTGGACAAAATAGTAGGGACAAAAGGTGACAACCAAACATGGGGTCTCAGCTACTATGACAACATGAAGACCTTTAGACCAGTTACTGAAAGCTAACCATTCTTTATACTCTGTCCTATAGTCATTGTGCCTTTTCAATTTACCGTGGACCTGAAGCCCCAATTACGAAGGTGGCAGACCTGCTGAGACATTGTATTGATCTCCTCTGGATGTTTTCTTGTATTTCTTTTATACTACTTACAGTCTAGTGGCTTTATAGAGAACCTGAAGACAACAAAATGTAGCTCTTCCTAAATGTTGTGATCTTTTGCATTTACTGAGAATGTTTATATAATTTCTACCCAAGCTGAGATCATCTGTCTGCTCTCAATGTTTCATCTGTTGGCTACCATATTCTGATGGAAAAGTTATAACATTAAGTCTGAAAATGCATCTTAAAGAAATTCATCTGTCAGGTTTAAAGAGGTTGTCTCCGCATTATAACCTCTGCTCTAACCAGAGCTCTCCTAGTGATCATATTATTGCTATAGGATTGGCCCCTGGAGCCCCCTGTTGATCCCCTGTAATTGCTGGCTGATGGTTCATCTGATGACAATAAATGGTGACCTAATAGGAGGAGATTCCAAGTGGGGTGGGGGGCCTCCTTCTATAACTTCCTCGTACTCTTATATATTCATTAGACAACCTTTAAAGTATTAAAGTTGTATCATGTAGTGTTCGTGGTGATAAAGACCAAGTATTAGCAGTAGGTATTTGGTAAGTGTCGAAACAGCAATAGCAGGAGATTTGGCTGACAAGTAATGTTTTTTCACCCCCTTCCCAACATTTCACATTGTACATCAAATGTCAGGTCATGAGTATGGAGCAGGCTCAGGAGTTGAACCCCATCCATATATGTCAGATGGGGGCTGATAATTACTCTAACACCTGCCATCAGTGGCTGGAATTGGAAATAGCTCAGATTCGTGGCATCTAGTTATTATTGTCAATGTTTATGGGTCCTGTTGTAAATCATATTTCTAATTAATGTTAAAAACAGCTGAAGCAAGATGGCTCCCCTCCACAATAACATACCAAAATGAAATAAAATTACAATCAGAAAATAGATACACCTCTAGGTGATGCGTTCATTCTAAAGGGGTTGTTCCACCGTGCTGTTTTAGTTTTCTGGACAGCTGCTGCCTGTTTGCGGCCGTAGGAGGTGGTTGGGAAAGTTGGAGGCAGATGAAGCAGGGGAAGTTCCGCAATTTGTTTGCATAACTCCCATTTTAGTCAATGAGAGTTACGCAAATTGCGTAACTTGTACACTTTGTCTGCTTCTTCCTTTTCTGACCACTTCCTGTGGCCACAGACAGGCCAGAAAACTGAAACAGCGAGGTAGAACAACCCCTTTAGTTAACATAGATAGTGGCAACTTCTATACATTTATGTAATAGTCATTTAATAAAACTGACCTTGCATTAAAACAGAGAATGGGCACTGCTCTGTAATATACAGATAGACAGACAGATAGTCATAAACTTCATTTCACAAATAATTTACCACCATTGTATAGAAGATTTCTACCTTTAGGGCCATTATTCATACATGAAAAGGAAGATAAACCAGGTATTTTAAGATACTGCAAGGTGCTCTCTTTGTGCTATCATCATAACCTATAATCAGGGGTCAAGTCCTGGGAAAAAAGTGTGTGTAACATCTGTGCTCCAGCCCGAAACGCTGACCGTGAGCACTCTCTTGTCAAGTCCCCGCTGCCGGCGGGGCTAGGATTCGCATCGCGGGACGCGCCAGCATGCGAATCTCAACCCGTCACTCACCTCCCTTGTCTTTCTGTTCCCGCAGCCCCTGCGCGTGTACCCCCACCTCCTAGGGCATGTGCACACCGGAGCTCTTACATTTAAAAGGCCAGTACTCATTTTATAAAGTGTCTACACCTGCAACTTGTCTTTAACCCCTTAAGGACCCATGACGTATGCGTACGTCTCCGCACCCTGGGCTTTAACCCCTTAACGACTCAGGGTTTTTCAGTTTTTGCACTTTCGTTTTTTCCTCCTTACATTTTAAAAATCATAACCCTTTCAATTTTCCACCTAAAAATCCATATTATGGCTTATTTTTTGCGTCGCCAATTCTACTTTGCAGTGACATTAGTCATTTTACCCAAAAATGCACGGCGAAATGGAAAAAAAAATCATTGTGCGACAAAATTGAAGAAAAAACGCCATTTTGTAAATTTTGGGGGCTTCCGTTTCTACGCAGTGCATATTTCGGTAAAAATTACACCTTATCATTATTCTGTAGGTCCATACGGTTAAAATGATACCCTACTTATATAGGTTGGATATTGTCGTCCTTCTGGAAAAAAATCATAACTACATGCGGGAAAATTTATACGCTTAAAAATGTCATTTTCTGACCCCTATAACTTTTTTATTTTTCCATGTACAGGGCGGTATGAGGACTCATTTTTTGCGCCGTGATCTGAAGTTTTTATCGGTATGATTTCCGTTTTGATCGGACTTTTTGATCACTTTTTATAAATTTTTTAATGGTATAAAAAGTGACCAGAAATCCGCATACGCCATTGACCGTGCGGTTTAATTAATGATATATTTTTCTAGTTCGGACATTTACGCACGCGGCGATACCACATATGTTTATAATTTTTTTTTTTTACACTGTTTTATTTTTTTTATCGGAAAAGGGGGGTGATTTTAACTTTTATTAGGGAAGGGGTTAAATGACCTTTATTAACACTTTTTTTTAACTTTTTTTTGCAGTGTTATAGGTCCCATAGGGACCTATAACACTGCACACACTGATCTCTCATCCTGATCACAGGCGTGTATTAACATGCCTGTGATCAGTGTTATCGGCGCTTGACTGCTCCTGCCTGGATCTCAGGCACGGAGCAGTAATTCGCCGATCAGACACCGAGGAGGCAGGTAAGGGCCCTCCCGGTGTCCTGCAAGCTCTTCGGGACGCCGCGATTTCACCGCGGCGGTCCCGAACAGCCCGACTGAGCAGCCAGGTCACTTTCACTTTAGAAGCCGCTTCTAAAGGATTAATACCGCACATCGCCGCGATCGGCGATGTGTGGTATTAGCCGCGGGTCCCGGCCGTTGATGAGCGCCGGGACCGACACGATATGATGCGGGATCGCGCCGCTTCATATCGCGGGAGCCGGCGCAGGACGTAAATATACGTCCTGTGTCGTTAAGGGGTTAAGGACCCATGACGTATGAGTACGTCATAGCGTTTTCCGGTCTCTGCCGCTCCCCGGGCGGAGATCGGAACGGCATGCCTGCTGAAATCCTTCAAAAAGCAAAAATATGTCCATTTTATGATGCCAACATAAAGTGGACATATTGTATTTGTGAATAAAAATAAAATGTATTGGGAATATCCATTTTCCTTACAAGTAGAGAGCTTCAAAGTTAGAAAAATGCTAAATTTTCTAAATTTTCATGAAATTTTGGGATTTTTCACCAAAAAAGGATGCAAGTAACGCTGAAAATTTACCACCAAAATAAAGTAGAATATGTCATGAAAAAACAAAGTGTTTAAAGTGACAGTGGTCAGATGTTCAAAAAATGGCCGAGTCCTAAGCTGAAAAATGGCTGGGTCCTTAAGGGGTTAAGTATCAGCTCTTCCCTTTGTTCCCTGCCGGATCTTTGGTGCCTTGTCCTAGTGAAAGCATACAGTGTTGCTATGATTCTGATATTTGTGTTCCTGATCCTTGTTCTGTTACCTGACCCTGCACCTTTGCCACTTGCCTGCCCTGACCTACTGCTACCTTGACCTCATCTTGCCACTTTCCTTTTGTGCCATGCCACATCCCAGCAACCTGTGTGGACGAGTTGTGCCAGGGGTGCCGACTGCCGGAGCAAAACCATACCGCTTTGCGGCGGGCTCTGGTGAAAACCTTAGACTCCGCTCCTTGGCATGGCTCACATCATCATCCACACAGGCCCAGATGATCCACCACCTGCCGTGACCCTTACAGTATGAGAACTTACCCAAGATTTACACTCAAGGGCTAGTCCTGCAGGAACCCCATTCCCATACATTCCTGCAGGACTTGAGTGCTGCCTAAAAGGCCTTACAATGTATATACCGTATATACTCGAGTAAAAGCCGACCCGAGTATAATTATTGACTCGAGTATAAGCCTAGGGTGGGAAATACATCATCCCCCCCTGTCATCATCCAGACCCCGTCATCATCCAGACCCGTCATTAACATCCTCATCATCATCACCGCCTGTCATCATCCCCTTGTCATCATCCCACACATCCCCCCTTCATTATCCCCTTGTCATCATCCCACACATCCCCCATTCATCATCCCCTTGTCATCATCCCCACCCCCCTTCATCATCCCACACCCCCCCTTCATCATCCCACACCCCCCCTTCATCATCCCACACCCCCCCTTCATCATCCTCTTATCATCCGCCCTCAGTGGTCTTCAACCTGCGGACCTCCAGAGGTTTCAAAACTACAACTCCCAGCAAGCCCGGGCAGCCATCGGCTGTCCGGGCTTGCTGGGAGTTGTAGTTTTGAAACCTCCGGAGGTCCGCAGGTTGAAGACCACTGCGGCCTTCAACATCATCCAGCCCCCTCTCACCCCCCTTTAGTTCTGAGTACTCACCTCCGCTCGGCGCTGGTCCGGTCCTGCAGGACTGTCCGGTGAGGAGGTGGTCCGGTGGGATAGTGGTTCCGGGCTGCTATCTTCACCGGGGGCGCCTCTTCTCCGCGCTGCGGGCCCGGAATAGAGGCGTTGCCTTGACAATGACGCAGAAGTACGTTGGTAATGAACGCACCTCTGCGTCGTTGTCAAGGCAACGTGACTATTCTGAGGCCGGGCCCGAAGCGCTTAGAAGAGGCCTCCCCGGTGAAGATAGCAGCCCGGAACCACTATCCCACCGGACCACCTCCTCTCTGGACAGCCCTGCAGGACCGGACCAGCGCCGAGTGGAGGTGAGTACTCAGAACTAAAGGGGGTGAGAGGGGGCTGGATGATGTCGAAGGCTGCAGTGGTCTTCAACCTGCGGACCTCCAGAGGTTTCAAAACTACAACTCCCAGCAAGCCCGGACAGCCGATGGCTGCCCGGGCTTGCTGGGAGTTGTAGTTTTGAAACCTCTGGAGGTCCGCAGGTTGAAGACCACTGCGGGTGGAGAGTTCACTCGAGTATAAGCCGAGGGGGGTGTTTTCAGCACGAAAAATCGTGCTGAAAAACTCGGCTTATGCTCGAGTATATACGGTAATGTGTTTATAAACTATATACCCAGCACAGGTGAGCTGCTTCTCACTCAGTGCAGGCTATCTGATCTGTAAAGCTACGATTTTACAGTGTTTTAGCTTTTTATGGCCTGCAGAGATAAATGTGTTTTTTTTTTTCCTTTTGTACCTTTAGTCTTACTATATATACAGTGCCGTTATTCATTGTACGCTAGAATATTACAAACGTGTTCATTTGAAAGACCACTGCTCCGTGTTTGTGGTATTCTGCAATGTGATTATTTCTGCATTGTGTATACTGAAAGAATTATGATACATGATGTCATATGTCAACTGGCCTTGTATGATCCCTTTACCCTAAAAGGACCATTATATGATAAAATGGATGTTTTATTAGTAATGTTAATGTTTTACTAGTCAGACTTTCCAAATACTGTCTCACATAAGTTTTACTACACATTTTCTGTGTTTGTGTTTTTACCTTAAAAACACCACAAATAAATTGTACCTATTTTGCCGTTTTTAAACCTGTATTTTTCTTATTACAACTTGCGTGATTCTTTGATCAAGTGATTCTAGGATTTCTATTGAAGAAGATCAGAAGAAAATGCCAGAAAAATACACAACACACATTTACACCGTTTTTACTGTGCGTCCTATAGTGGTCTACAGGAGGAAAAACAGCACAAATTTTGTTTTTGAGAAACTGCCACTAAACCAAAAGAACACCGTTTAGAGGGGAAAAAAACTCCATAAACAAAAAAACATTGTAGGTATTGTATTTCAAAGCTGACTCCCAGCTAACATACATCCGGACCCAGCCTTTATTCAGAGAGAGAAAAAAACATCACACATGGAATTTTTTTTTTTTTTTGGGGGGGGGGGGGGGGGGGCAAATTCTTTTTTGAAAAACAACTTGTTTCATTCAATATAGGGGTGAGGCATCACTGGAAAGGAATGTGGGGTAAACGTGCTGCCACACATTTTGGGGAAGATTTATTAAAACCTGTACAGAGGAAAAAAGGAGCAGTTGTGCATAGCAACCAATTAGGTCACTTTTTGAACAATAAAATAAGTGATCTGGGCCTGGATGGCTATGAGTATCTGCTTGACTTTTCCTTTGTACAGGTTTTGATTGATTTCCATCTTTGTGTGTAAAAATGGTCTAAACTTACAGGAGAATTTTTAAAGATGTGGCTATGTTTCCACAGCAGAATTTCCAAGCGGAATTCCATGAAAATACATTCTGCTTAAAAGTTCCGCTACAGCAGAGCCCCATTGATTTCAGTGGGATTCGGCTGCATCTTGCACCTGGTGGCGTTTCCGTGGCAGAAACATCTGCTGCAGAAATCCCAATTTCAGCATCAGCAGAAACAATGAATATGTTTACTGTTTCTGCGGATTCCACTCGTAAATGCATTGCTATCTTTGGAGACGGGGCATTTTCAAGCAGTCCTAGTGCCGGCAGAACAATTTGTGGGATGTCCACTCATGTTTCCCAGGTTGATATTCCGCAATTTTTCCGCCATGTGAGCATATTCTTAGACTGTCTATTGTAAGTTTACATTGTGTAACAATTGGGGTATGTTTACACATATGGCGTATTTTATTTTACGCTTTTTTTGTCCTGTGCTGTATTGTGCTGTGTTTATACAATGGGCTTGGATCTGGTGCTGTAATTTTATATTGAGCATAGTTTTGGTGCTGTATTGTATTCCAAGCTGGAATCATTATCCTTTTGCCAACTTGACATTTTTAATGTGAGTGGATGCAGCACACTCCTCAGTGAACTCCTAACTTGGCATTAATAAGAACAGGATAATGATTTTGTACATAGCTTCTTTCACAAAAAGTAATGAAATACATCATCATAACATATACACAAAAGAGGAATTCAGCCAGAACTACTGAGAGAAGTGTGATGCTATTATTTACCATGCACATTTGACATTGATGTTTGTGACTTTAATATTTCCTATTCTACACTTCTATGAGGTGACAAAACACTTATGTAAGGAAATGACATTTAAAACATGTGAAAACTGCATAAAATTACACTATGGGTAAAATCTGTTTTATATGCGTCTTATGAAATGTCGTACAAATTGGAAATTATAATGACAGCTTCTTTGTTTTCTCTCCATACAGTACCTCATATAAGTAAGTACATCTCTTAAATTTTTTTTTAAATATTCTATACTATCCTTTATGTGACAACAGTGTAGAAATGACACTGTGCTACAATGTAAAGTAGTGAGTGCACAGTGTTTAATGTTGTGCCCCCTTAAAATAACTCAACACACAACCATTAATGTCTAAACCAGGGGTCCTCAAATTACGGCCTGCGGGCCACATGCGGCCCGCGGAGCGCATTTACCCGGCCCGCCGGGTGTTTTTGCCTTAGGACATCCCTGTGTTCCGAAAGATGGTTTCGGAACACAAGGATGCCTCTGTGAAGTCCCTGCGGCCCGCGTTTACTTTAAAACAGGGAACAGGCGCACGCAGCGACATCACTGACGTCCCATGCGTGCACCCATGGCAACCGAGCAGAGGAGCGGAGAAGAAGCAAGGACGCGCGCGCTGGTAGTAGGTAAGTGTTTACCAGCGGCGCGTCCCTTCGGTGTTCTGACCACCGATCCTCCGGTCCTGCTATGGCCGGACCCGAGGAGCGGTGATCGGAACACTGAAATGGGGCAGTACACAGGCATACAGCCTCTAGCCATACTTTATGGCTGGAGGCTGTATGCCTGTGGGGGAACTATACTGCCAACCTAATGTGGGGGACTATACTGCACCTAATGTGGGGGAACATACTGCACCTAATGTGGGGGAACATACTGCACCTAATGTGGGGGAACTGTACTGCACCTAATGTGGGGTAACTATACTGCACCTAATGTGGGGGAACTATACTGCCAACTTAATGTGGGGGAACTATACTGAACCTAATGTGGGGGAACTATACTGCACCTAAAGTGGGGGAACTATACTGCCAACCTAATGTGGGGGACTATACTGCACCTAATGTGGGGGACTATACTGCACCTAATGTGGGGGAACTGTACTGCACCTAATGTGGGGGAACTATACTGCACCTAATGTGGGGGAACTATACTGCCAATCTAATGTGGGGGAACATACTGCACCTAATGTGGGGGAACTATACTGCACCTAATGTGGGGGACTATACTGCACCTAATGTGGGGGAACATACTGCACCTAATGTGGGGGAACATACTGCACCTAATGTGGGGGAACATACTGCACCTAATGTGGGGGAACTGTACTGCACCTAATGTGGGGGAACTGTACTGCACCTAATGTGGGGGAACTATACTGCAAACCTAATGTGGGGGAACTATACTGCAAACCTAATGTGGGGAACTATACTGCACCTAATGTGGGGGAATATACTGCACCTAATGTGGGGGAACATACTGCACCTAATGTGGGGGAACATACTGCACCTAATGTGGGGGAACATACTGCACCTAATGTGGGGAAACATACTGCACCTAATGTGGGGGAACATACTGCACCTAATGTGGGGTAATATACTGCACCTAATGTGGGGGAATATACTGCACCTAATGTGGGGGAATATACTGCACCTAATGTGGGGGAATATACTGCACTTAATGTGGGGGAATATACTGCACCTAATGTGGGGGAATATACTGCACCTAATGTGGGGGAATATACTGCACCTAATGTGGGGGAACATACTGCACCTAATGTGGGGGAACATACTGCACCTAATGTGGGGGAACTATACTGCCAGCCTAATGTGGGGGACTATATTGCACCTAATGTGGGGGGACTATACTGCCAACGTAATGTGGGGGACTATATTGCACCCAATGTGGGGGAACTATACTGCCAGTCTAATGTGGGGGACTATATTGCACCTAATGTGGGAGAACTATACTGCCAACCTAATGTGGGGGACTATATTGCACCTAATGTGGGGGAACATACTGAAAGCCTAATGTGGGGGACTATATTGCACCTAATGTGGGGGAACTACAACCTAATGTGGGTGAACTATACTGCACCTAATGTGGGGGGGGGAACTACAACCTAATGTAGGGGAACTACTACCTAATGTGGGGTACTATACTGCCAACCTAATGTGGGGGAATTGTACTGCACCTAATGTGGGGGAACTGTACTGCCAACCCTAATGTGGGGGAACTGTACTGCCAACCCTAATGTGGGGGAACTACAACCTAATGTGGGGGATCTATACTGCCAACCTAATATGGGGGGAACTGTGCTGTGTACTTAAAGGGGTAATCCACTAATAAGATATATGTGTGCATAGGAATTTATTCATGTTTTGTTATCTATAGTCCGGCCCTCCAACGATCTGAGGGACCGTGAACTGGCCCCCCGTTTAAAAAGTTTGAGGACCCCTGGTCTAAACAATGCCAACAAAAGTTAGTACACCCCTCAGTGTAAATGTCCAAACTAGGCCCAAAGTGTATATATTTTGTGTGGCCATTATTATTTTCCAGAACTGCCTTAAAGGGGTACTCCGCCCCTAGACATCTGATTCCCCCATCCAAAGGACAGGGGATAATATGTCTGATTGTGGGGGTCCCACCGCTAGGACCCCACCGTGATCTCTGCTGCAGCACCCGGCGTTCGTTTAGAATGCCGGCTGCGGCACCGGAGGCTTGGGACGTCACGGCCATTCCCCCCCTCGTGACATCACGCCAGGCCCCCCTCAATGCAAGTATATGGGATTTGGATTGAGAGGGAGGGCGTGACGTCATGAGAGGGGGCATGGCCATGATGTCATGAGCCTCCGGCGCCCCATCGCAAGTCATCAGGCACCGTTGGATAAGGGATAAGATGTCTAGGGGCGAAGTAACCCTTTAAGCCTCTTTGGTATGGAGTTCACTAAAGCTTCACAGGCTACCACAGGTGTCCTGTTCCACTCCTCCATAACGGAGCTGGTGTGTTCCCCCACTTTCTTTTTGAGTATGCTGCACACATGCCCAATAGGGTTAAGGTCTGGAGCCATGCTTGCACAGTCCATCACCTTTACCCTCAGCTTCTATAACAAGGCAGTGGTCAGTATGTCCCAGAACATGTTGGTATTCATGGTTTCCTCAATGAACTGTAGCTCCCCAGTACCATTAGCACTAATGCAGGCCCAGACCATGACATTCCCACCACCATGCTTGACTGTAATCAAGATACGCTTATCTTTGTACTCCTCATCTGGTTGCTGCCACACACACTTGACACCATCTCAACCAAATAAGTTTATCTTGGTCTCATTGCACCGTAGGCCATGGGTACAGTAATCCGTTGTCTTCAGAAAACTGTGGTAGACTTTCTTGTGCTTCATCTTTAGGGCAGACTACAGGCTGGCCCCCACCCCTTCAACTTCTGCAGCAATGTTGGCAGCTCTCATACATCTCTTTCCCAAAGACAACCTCTGGATTTGACGCTGAGCATATGCACTCATCTTCTTTGGTGAGGCCTGTTCTGAGTGGAACCTGTCCTGTGAGAGCGCTGTATAGTCTTGCAGATGCTTATCAATGCTGATCTCAGTTTCAGGATACTGTCAATTTCTTATAACCTAGGCCATATTTATGTAAATGTACTCACTTTTTTTGCCAAGTTTTAGACATTTATGCCTGTGTGTTAAGTTATTTTGAGGGGAAACAACATTAAACACTGTTATACAGGCTGTGCACTCATTACTTTACATTGTAGCAGAGTGTCATGAAAAGATATAAAAAAAAATATTAACATACAGTCATGGCCGTAAATGTTGGCACCCCTGAAAATTTTCAAGAAAATGAAGTATTTCTCACAGAAAAGGATTGCAGTAACACATGTTTTACTAAACTAAACCAAAAAAGGAGGGAAAAAAGCAAATTGGACATAATGTCACATCAAACTCCAAAAATGGGCTGGACAATATTATTGGCACCCTTTAAAAATTGTGGAAAAATAAGATTGTTTCAAGCATGTGATGCCCCTTTAAACTCACCTGGGGCAAGTAACAGGTGTGATCAACATAAAAATCCCAACTGAAAGCAGATAAAAAGGAGAGAAGTTCACTTAGTATTTGCATTGTGTGTCTATTTGTGCCACATTAAGCATGGACAACAGAAAGAGGAGAAGAGAACTGTCTGAGGACTTGAGAACCAAAATTGTGGAAAAATATCAACAATCTCAAGGTTACAAGTCCATCTCCAGAGATCTAGATTTGCCTTTGTCCACAGTGTGAAACATTGTCAAGAAGTTTGCAACCCATGGCACTGTAGCTAATCTCCCTGGGTGTGGACGGAAGAGAAAAATTTATGAAAGGTGTCAATGCAGGATAGTCCGGATGATGGATAAGCAGCCCCAAACAAGTTCCAAAGATAGTCATGCTCTCCTGCAGGCTCAGGGAGCATCAGTGTCAGCATGAAATATCCGTCGACATTTAAATGAAATTAAATGCTATGGCAGGAGATCCAGGAGGACCCCACTGCTGACACAGAGACATAAAAAAAGCAAGACTACATTTTGCCAAAATGAACTTAAGTAAGCCAAACACCTTCTGAGAAAACGTCTTGGGGACAGATGAGACCAAGGTAGAGCTTTTTGGTAAAGCACATCAATTTCTATTTTTACCAAAAACGGAATGAAGCCTACAAAGAAAAGAACACAGTACCTACAGTGAAATATGGTGGAGGTTCAATGATGTTTTTGGGTTGTTTCGCTGCCTCTGGCACTGGGCGCCTTGAATGTGTGCAAGGCATCATGAAATCTGAGGATTACCAATGGATTTTGGGTCGTACTGTACCGCCCAGTGTCAGAAAGCTGAGTTGCATCCAAGATCTTCGATCTTCCAGCTGGACAATGACCCCAAACATACATCAAAAAGCCCCCAGAAATGGATGGCAACAAAGCGCTGCAGAGTTCTGAAGTGGCAGCAATGAGTCCAGATCTAAATTCCATTGAACACCAGTGGAGAGATCTTAAAATTGCTGTTGGGAAAAGGCGCCTTCCAATAAGATAGACCTGGAGCAGTTTGCAAAGGAAGAGTGGTCCAACATTCCGGCTGAGAGGTGTAAGAAGCTTATTGATTGGTTATAGGAAGTGACTGATTTCAGTTATTTTTTCCAACGGGTGTGCAACCAAATATTAAGTTAAGGGTGCCAATAATTTTGTCCAGACCATTTTTGGACTTTGGTGCGACATTATGTCCAATTTGCTTTTTTTCCTCCCTTTTTTGGTTTAGTTCCAATACACACAAAGGGAATAACCATGTGTACAGCAAAACATGTGTTACTGCAATCCTTTTCTGTGAGAAATACTTGATTTTCTTGAAAAGTTTCATGGGTTCCAACATTTACGGACATGTGTGTACGGCCATGTGTGTAAATGTGATGGGTGGGCTCACTTATGAACGTCATAAAGTCACACATTAATGCTCTGTTTAGTGTATATGCTTGGAAAATCTCCACTATAAAGTTTGTCATTCCCTAAGACTTACATTAGACAAATGTATACCAAAACAGTGTCAGTCGATATACAATATACTGTATTGCATTTTTTTTTTATCACAATAGTATTTTATTTAGACTCCAGATCAAACCTCTAAAAAAAATTGAGTCCCCAGACTAGATGCCCAAAACTGTTTTAGATTACAGACCAATGAAATAATTAGACCCCAGATGAGACAAGTGCAATACAAGGTTACACTTTCTTAGCAATGGAAATAAATGAAAATAATGATATCATGAAAACTTAACCAGGATAAATAGTGTACAAGCCTATCTGGATTACCTCTAATAACGTTATCTTATTATAGGACAAATGACAATGCTGGGACGAAACAAGCATTTATATACGTTACAGTAATAATTGCACATAAAACCTTTGCTGTTACTGCCCACAATAACCACCTGCCTGGAAACTGACATGTGCTCCACATCCTGCTTCACCAATTGGCTCGGTGTACATCATTCACACAAACATGGTTTGGTATCATAAACTGTACATTTCCAACTGATAGTTATTACCTAACTAGTTATTACTGTTGCCAGGGACCTAAAATATCTGGGCCCATTGTGTTGCATCATGTTCAATAAGAAGTACAACACAAGTCAACATACTTTACTGTGACATCACTGTGCATTATCCCTGTACTGTGACATTAGCTTTAGACGCCGCTGTCAGCTTTGACTTTCACTATGTGCATTATCTCTGTACTGTGACATCACTGTGTATTATGCCTGTAATGTGACATCACTGTGTATTGTCCCTGAACTGTGACATCACTGTGTATTATCCCTGTACTGTAACATCACTGTGTATTATCCCTGTACTGTGACATCACTGTGTGTATTATTCCCGTACTGTGACATCACTGTGTGTATTATCCCTGTACTGTGACATCACTGTGTGTATTATCCCTGTACTGTGACATCACTGTGTGTATTGTCCTTGTACTGTGCCATCACTGTATATTATCCCTGTACTGTGCCATCACTGTGTATATTATCCCTGCACTGTTCCATCACTGTGTATATTATCCCTGTACTGTGCCATCACTGTATATTATCCCTGTACTGTGCCATCACTGTGTATTATCCCTGTACTGTGACATCACTGTGCATTATCCCTGTACTGTGACATCCCTGTGTATTGTCCCTGTACTGTGCCATCACTGTGTATTATCCATGTACTGTGACATCACTGTGTATTATCCCTGTACTATGACATCACTGTGTATTATCCCTGTACTGTGACATCACTGTATGTATTATGCCTGTCCTGTGCCATCACTGTGTGTATTATCCCTGTACTGTGACATCACTGTGTGTATTATTCCTGTACTGTGCCATCACTTTGTGTATTATCCATGTACTGTGCCATCACTGTGTGTATTATGCCCTGCAATATGCCATCACTTTGTGTATTATGTCTGTACTGTGACATCACTGTGTATTACCCCTGTTCTGTGACATCACTGTGCATTATCCCTGTACTGTGACATCACTGTGTATTATCCCTGTACTGTGACATCACTGTGTATTATCCCTGTACTGTGACATCACTGTGTATTATGTCTGTACTGTGACATCACTGTGTATTATTCCTGTACTGTGACATCACTGTGTATTATCCCTGTACTGTGACATCACTGTGTGTATTATCCCTGTAATGTAACATCGCTGTGTATTATCCCTGTACTGTGACATCACTGTGTATTATCCCTGTACTGTGACATCACTGAGTATTATCCCTGTACTGTGACATCACTATGTTTTATCCCTGTAATGTGACATCACTGTGTATCATTCCTGTACTGTGACATCACTGTATGTATTATGCCTGTACTGTGCCATCACTGTGTATATTATGCCTGTACTGTGCCATCACTGTGTGTATTACCCTGTACTGTGACATCACTGTGTATTATCTCTTTACTGTGACATTGTTACGCCGAGCGCTCCGGGTCCCCGCTCCTCCCCGGAGCGCTCGCTACACTCTCCCCACTGCAGCGCTCCGGTCAGTTCCACTGACCCGGGGCGCTGCGATTCCGCTTCCAGCCGGGATGCGATTCGCGATGCGGGTAGCGCCCGCTCGCGATGCGCACCCCGGCTCCCGTACCTGACTCGCTCTCCCTCGGTCCTGTCCCGGCGCGCGCGGCCCCGCTCCCTAGGGCGCGCGCGCGCCGGGTCTTTGCGATTTAAAGGGCCACTGCGCCGCTGATTGGCGCAGTGATTCCTATTAGTGTGTTCACCTGTGCACTTCCCTATATCACCTCACTTCCCCTGCACTCCCTTGCCGGATCTTGTTGCCATTGTGCCAGTGAAAGCGTTTCCTTGTGTGTTCCTAGCCTGTGTTCCAGACCTCCTGCCGTTGCCCCTGACTACGATCCTTGCTGCCTGCCCCGACCTTCTGCTACGTCCGACCTTGCTTCTGTCTACTCCCTTGTACCGCGCCTATCTTCAGCAGCCAGAGAGGTGAGCCGTTGCTAGTGGATACGACCTGGTCACTACCGCCGCAGCAAGACCATCCCGCTTTGCGGCGGGCTCTGGTGAAAACCAGTAGTGACTTAGAACCGGTCCACTAGCACGGTCCACGCCAATCCCTCTCTGGCACAGAGGATCCACCTCCTGCCAGCCGGCATCGTGACAGTAGATCCGGCCATGGATCCCGCTGAAGTTCCTCTGCCAGTTGTCGCTGACCTCACCACGGTGGTCGCCCAGCAGTCACAACAGATAGCGCAACAAGGCCAACAGCTGTCTCAACTGACCGTTATGCTACAGCAGTTACTACCACAGCTTCAGCAGTCATCTCCTCCGCCAGCTCCTGCACCTCCTCCGCAGCGAGTGGCCGCTCCTGGTCTACGCCTATCCTTGCCGGATAAATTTGATGGGGACTCTAAGTTTTGCCGTGGCTTTCTTTCCCAATGTTCCCTGCATCTGGAGATGATGTCGGACCAGTTTCCCACTGAAAGGTCTAAGGTGGCTTTCGTAGTCAGCCTTCTGTCTGGAAAAGCCCTGTCTTGGGCCACACCGCTCTGGGACCGCAATGACCCCGTCACTGCCTCTGTACACTCCTTCTTCTCGGAAATCCGAAGTGTCTTTGAGGAACCTGCCCGAGCCTCTTCTGCTGAGACTGCCCTGTTGAACCTGGTCCAGGGTAATTCTTCCGTTGGCGAGTATGCCGTACAATTCCGTACTCTTGCTTCAGAATTATCCTGGAATAATGAGGCCCTCTGCGCGACCTTTAAAAAAGGCCTATCCAGCAACATTAAAGATGTTCTGGCCGCACGAGAAATCCCTGCTAATCTACATGAACTCATTCACCTTGCTACTCGCATTGACATGCGTTTTTCCGAAAGGCGTCAGGAGCTCCGCCAGGATATGGACTCTGTTCGCACGAGGCGTTTCTTCTCCTCGGCTCCTCTCTCCTCTGGTCCTCTGCAATCCGTTTCTGTGCCTCCC
This sequence comes from Hyla sarda, assembly GCF_029499605.1. Classification (NCBI taxonomy): domain Eukaryota; kingdom Metazoa; phylum Chordata; class Amphibia; order Anura; family Hylidae; genus Hyla; species Hyla sarda. Next base: position 301,427,076 of record NC_079193.1, read on the forward strand.
GCCGTGGAGGCTATGCAGGTCGACCGGTCTCGCCTGACACCTCAAGAGAGGACACGACGCCGCATGGAGAACCTCTGCCTGTACTGTGCTAGTACCGAACACTTCCTGAGGGATTGTCCTATCCGTCCTCCCCGCCTGGAAAGACGTACGCTGACTCCGCACAAAGGTGAGACAGTCCTTGATGTCTACTCTGCTTCTCCACGTCTTACTGTGCCTGTGCGGATGTCTGCCTCTGCCTTCTCCTTCTCTACTATGGCCTTCTTGGACTCTGGATCTGCAGGAAATTTTATTTTGGCCTCTCTCGTCAACAGGTTCAACATCCCAGTGACCAGTCTCGCCAGACCCCTTTACATCAATTGTGTAAACAATGAAAGATTGGACTGTACCATACGTTTCCGCACGGAGCCCCTTCTAATGAGCATCGGATCTCATCACGAGAGGATTGAACTTTTGGTCCTCCCCAATTGCACTTCTGAAATTCTCCTTGGACTTCCCTGGCTTCAACTTCATTCCCCAACCCTGGATTGGTCCACTGGGGAGATCAAGAGTTGGGGGCCCTCTTGTTCCAAGGACTGTTTAAAACCGGTTCCCAGTAACCCTTGCCGTGACTCTTTGGTTCCTCCAGTAACCGGTCTCCCTAAGGCCTATATGGACTTTGCGGATGTTTTCTGCAAAAAACAAGCTGAGACTCTACCTCCTCACAGGCCTTATGATTGTCCTATCGACCTCCTCCCGGGCACTACTCCACCCCGGGGCAGAATTTATCCTCTCTCTGCCCCAGAGACTCTTGCCATGTCTGAATACGTCCAGGAAAATTTAAAAAAGGGCTTTATCCGTAAATCCTCCTCTCCTGCCGGAGCCGGATTTTTCTTTGTGTCCAAAAAAGATGGCTCCCTACGTCCTTGCATTGACTACCGCGGTCTTAATAAAATCACGGTTAAGAACCGCTACCCCCTACCCCTCATCTCTGAACTCTTTGATCGCCTCCAAGGTGCCCACATCTTTACTAAACTGGACTTAAGAGGTGCCTATAACCTCATCCGCATCAGAGAGGGGGATGAGTGGAAAACGGCATTTAACACCAGAGATGGACACTTTGAGTATCTGGTCATGCCCTTTGGCCTGTGCAACGCCCCTGCTGTCTTCCAAGACTTTGTTAATGAAATTTTTCGTGATCTTTTATACTCCTGTGTTGTTGTATATCTGGACGATATCCTAATTTTTTCTGCCAATCTAGAAGAACACCGCCAGCATGTCCGTATGGTTCTTCAGAGACTTCGTGACAATCAACTCTATGCCAAAATTGAGAAATGTCTGTTTGAATGCCAATCTCTTCCTTTTCTAGGATACTTGGTTTCTGGCCAGGGACTACAAATGGATCCAGACAAACTCTCTGCCGTCTTAGATTGGCCACGCCCCTCCGGACTCCGTGCTATCCAACGTTTTTTGGGGTTCGCCAATTATTACAGGCAATTTATTCCACATTTTTCTACCGTTGTGGCTCCTATCGTGGCTTTAACAAAAAAAAATGCCGATCCCAAGTCTTGGCCTCCTCAAGCGGAAGACGCCTTTAAACGACTCAAGTCTGCCTTTTCTTCGGCTCCCGTGCTCTCCAGACCTGACCCTTCCAAACCCTTCCTATTGGAGGTTGATGCCTCCTCAGTGGGAGCTGGAGCTGTTCTTCTACAAAAAAATTCTTCCGGGCATGCTGTCACTTGTGGTTTTTTTTCTAGGACCTTCTCTCCGGCGGAGAGGAACTACTCCATCGGGGATCGAGAGCTTCTAGCCATCAAATTAGCACTTGAGGAATGGAGGCATCTGCTGGAGGGATCAAGATTTCCAGTTATTATTTACACCGATCACAAGAACCTCTCCTACCTCCAGTCTGCCCAACGGCTGAATCCTCGCCAGGCCCGGTGGTCTCTGTTCTTTGCCCGATTTAATTTTGAAATTCACTTTCGGCCTGCCGATAAGAACATTAGGGCCGATGCTCTCTCTCGTTCCTCGGATGCCTCAGAAGTTGAACTCTCTCCGCAACACATCATTCCTCCTGACTGCCTGATCTCCACTTCTCCAGCCTCCATCAGGCAAACTCCTCCAGGAAAGACCTTTGTTTCTCCACGCCAACGCCTCGGAATCCTCAAATGGGGTCACTCCTCCCATCTCGCAGGTCATGTGGGCATCAAGAAATCTGTGCAACTCATCTCCCGCTTCTATTGGTGGCCGACTCTGGAGACGGATGTTGTGGACTTTGTGCGAGCCTGCACTATCTGTGCCCGGGATAAGACTCCTCGCCAGAAGCCCGCTGGCTTTCTTCATCCCCTGCCTGTCCCCGAACAGCCTTGGTCTCTGATTGGTATGGATTTTATTACTGATTTACCCTCTTCCCGTGGCAACACTGTTATTTGGGTGGTCGTTGATCGATTCTCCAAAATGGCACATTTCATCCCTCTTCCTGGTCTTCCTTCAGCGCCTCAGTTGGCTAAACAATTTTTTGTACACATTTTTCGTCTTCACGGGTTGCCTACGCAGATCGTCTCGGATAGAGGCGTCCAATTCGTGTCTAAATTCTGGAGGGCTCTTTGTAAACAACTCAAGATTAAATTAAATTTTTCTTCTGCATATCATCCCCAATCCAATGGACAAGTAGAAAGAATTAACCAGGTCTTGGGTGATTATTTACGACATTTTGTTTCCTCCCGCCAGGATGACTGGGCAGATCTCCTGCCATGGGCCGAATTCTCGTATAACTTCAGAGTCTCTGAATCTTCCTCCAAATCCCCATTTTTCGTGGTGTACGGCCGTCACCCTCTTCCCCCCCTCCCTACCCCCTTGCCCTCTGGTCTGCCCGCTGTGGATGAAATTTCTCGTGACCTTTCCATCATATGGAGAGAGACCCAAAATTCTCTCTTACAGGCTTCATCACGCATGAAGAAGTTCGCGGATAAGAAAAGAAGAGCTCCTCCCATTTTTTCCCCTGGAGACAAGGTATGGCTCTCCGCTAAATATGTCCGCTTCCGTGTCCCTAGCTACAAGTTGGGACCACGCTATCTTGGTCCTTTCAAAATTTTGTGTCAGATTAATCCTGTCTCTTACAAACTTCTTCTTCCTCCTTCTCTTCGTATCCCTAATGCCTTTCACGTTTCTCTTCTTAAACCACTCATCATTAACCGTTTCTCTCCCAAATCTGTTCCTCCCACTCCTGTTTCCGGCTCCTCGGACATCTTCTCCGTCAAAGAGATCCTAGCTTCTAAAAAGGTCAGAGGGAAAACCTTTTTTTTTAGTGGATTGGGAGGGTTGTGGTCCAGAAGAGCGATCCTGGGAACCTGAGGACAACATCCTAGACAAAAGTCTGCTCCTCAGGTTCTCAGGCTCTAAGAAGAGGGGGAGACCCAAGGGGGGGGGTACTGTTACGCCGAGCGCTCCGGGTCCCCGCTCCTCCCCGGAGCGCTCGCTACACTCTCCCCACTGCAGCGCTCCGGTCAGTTCCACTGACCCGGGGCGCTGCGATTCCGCTTCCAGCCGGGATGCGATTCGCGATGCGGGTAGCGCCCGCTCGCGATGCGCACCCCGGCTCCCGTACCTGACTCGCTCTCCCTCGGTCCTGTCCCGGCGCGCGCGGCCCCGCTCCCTAGGGCGCGCGCGCGCCGGGTCTTTGCGATTTAAAGGGCCACTGCGCCGCTGATTGGCGCAGTGATTCCTATTAGTGTGTTCACCTGTGCACTTCCCTATATGACCTCACTTCCCCTGCACTCCCTTGCCGGATCTTGTTGCCATTGTGCCAGTGAAAGCGTTTCCTTGTGTGTTCCTAGCCTGTGTTCCAGACCTCCTGCCGTTGCCCCTGACTACGATCCTTGCTGCCTGCCCCGACCTTCTGCTACGTCCGACCTTGCTTCTGTCTACTCCCTTGTACCGCGCCTATCTTCAGCAGCCAGAGAGGTGAGCCGTTGCTAGTGGATACGACCTGGTCACTACCGCCGCAGCAAGACCATCCCGCTTTGCGGCGGGCTCTGGTGAAAACCAGTAGTGACTTAGAACCGGTCCACTAGCACGGTCCACGCCAATCCCTCTCTGGCACAGAGGACCCACCTCCTGCCAGCCGGCATCGTGACAGACATCACTGTGTATTATCTCTGTACTGTGACATCACTGTGCATTAAATCTGTATTGTGACATCACTGTGTATTATTCCTGTACTGTGACATCACTGAGTATTATCCCTGTACTGTGACATCACTATGTGTATTATTCCTGTACTGTGACATCACTGTGCATTAAATCTGTACTGTGACATCACTATGTTTATTATCCCTGTACTGTGACATCACTGTGTTTTATCCCTGTAATGTGACATCACTGTGTATCATTCCTGTACTGTGACATCACTGTATGTATTATGCCTGTACTGTGCCATCACTGTGTGTATTACCCTGTACTGTGACATCACTGTGTATTATCTCTGTACTGTGACATCACTGTGTATTATCTCTGTACTGTGACATCACTGTGCATTAAATCTGTATTGTGACATCACTGTGTATAATTCCTGTACTGAGACATCACTATGTTTAATCCCTGTAATGTAAAATTGCTGTGTATTATCCCTGTACTGTGACATCACTGTATGTATTATGCCTGTACTGTGCCATCACTGTGTGTATTATGCCTGTACTGTGACATCACTGAGTATTATCCCTGTACTGTGCCATCACTGTGTGTATTATCCCTGTACTGTGACATCACTGTGTGTATAATCCATGTACTGTGCCATCACTGTGTGTATTATCCCTGTACTGTGACATCACTGTGTGTATTGTCCCTGTACTGTGACATCACTGTGCATTATCCCTGTACTGTGACATCACTGTATATTATCCCTGTACTGTGACATCACTGTGTATTATCCCTGTACTGTGACATCACTGTGTATTATGTCTGTACTGTGACATCACTGTGTATTATTCCTGTACTGTGACATCACTGTGCATTAAATCTTTACTGTGACATCACTATGTTTATTATCCCTGTACTGTGACATCACTGTGTTTTATCCCTGTAATGTGACATCACTGTGTATCATTCCTGTACTGTGACATCGCTGTATGTATTATGCCTGTACTGTGCCATCACTGTGTGTATTATGCCTGTACTGTGCCATCACTGTGTGTATTACCCTGTACTGTGACATCACTGTGTATTATCTCTGTACTGTGACATCATTCACTGTGTATTATTCCTGTACTGTGACATCACTGTGCATTAAATCTGTATTGTGACATCACTGTGTATTATTTCTGTACTGAGACATCACTGTGTTTCATCCCTGTAATGTAACATCGCTGTGTATTATCCCTGTACTGTGACATCACTGTATGTATTATGCCTGTACTGTGACATCACTGAGTATTATCCCTGTACTGTGCCATCACTGTGTGTATTATCCCTGTACTGTGCCATCACTTTGTGTATTATGCCTGTACTGTGACATCACTGAGTATTATCCCTGTACTGTGCCATCACTGTGTGTATTATTCCTGTACTGTGACATCATTGTGTGTATTATCCCTGTACTGTGCCATCGCTGTGTGTATTATGCCTGTATTGTGCCATCACTATGTGTATTATTCCTGTACTGTGACATCACTGTGTATTAAATCTTTACTGTGCCATCACTGTGTGTATTATCCCTGTACTGTGCCATCGCTGTGTGTATTATGCCTGTATTGTGCCATCACTATGTGCATTATTCCTGTACTGTGACATCACTGTGCATTAAATCTTTACTGTGATATCACTATGTTTATTATCCCTGTACTGTGACATCACTGTGTTTTATCCCTGTAATGTGACATCACTGTGTATCATTCCTGTACTGTGACATCACTGTATGTATTATTCCTGTACTGTGCCATCACTGTGTGTATTATGCCTGTACTGTGACATCACTGTGTATTATCTCTGTACTGTGACATCATTCACTGTGTATTATTCCTGTACTGTGACATCACGGTGCATTAAATCTGTATTGTGACATCACTGTGTATTATTCCTTTACTGAGACATCACTGTGTTTCATCCCTGTAATGTAACATCGCTGTGTATTATCCCTGTACTGTGACATCACTGTATGTATTATGCCTGTACTGTGACATCACTGAGTATTATCCCTGTACTGTGCCATCACTGTGTGTATTATCCCTGTACTGTGACATCACTGTGTGTATTATCCCTGTACTGTGCCATCGCTGTGTGTATTATGCCTGTATTGTGCCATCACTATGTGTATTATTCCTGTACTGTGACATTACTAATTATATTATTTCTGTACTGTGCCATCACTGTGTGTATTATCCCTGTACTGTGCCATCGCTGTGTGTATTATCCTTGTGCTGTGACACCACTGTGCGTATTATCCCTGTACTGTGACATCACTGTGTGTATTATGCCTGTATGTGAAATCACTGTGTGTATTATCCCTGTACTGTGACATCACTTTGTGTATTAACCCTGTACTGTGACATCACTGTGTGTATTATGCCTGTATGTGAAATCACTGTGTGTATTATCCCTGTACTGTGACATCACTTTGTGTATTATCCCTGTACTGTGACATCAAGTGTGTATTATCCCTGTACTGTGACATCCCTTTGTGTATTATCCCTGTACTGTGACATCACTGTGTGTATTATGCCTGTATGTGAAATCACTGTGTGTATTATCCCTGTACTGTGAAATCACTGTGTATTATCCCTGTACTGTGACATCACTGTGTGTATTATCCCTGTACTGTGACATTACTTTGTGTATTATCCCTGTACTGTGACATCACTGTGTGTATTATCCCTGTAAGGTGACATCACTGTGTGTATTTTACCTGTACTGTGACGTCACTTTGTGTATTATCCCTGTACTGTGACATCACTGTGTGTATTATCCCTGTACTGTGACATCACTTTGTGTATTATCCCTGTACTGTGACATCACTGTGTGTATTATCCCTGTAATGTGACATGCATGAGGTGTGAGTTTATGGTTTTGGCTGCAGACAGGTAAGAATTAACCATGTAAAATAGATTTATTTAATAGCTCCTTGAATTTCTCTGCCCATCCATTAGCAATGCAATCCCACCTCATTTTACAGTGATATTTAAAAACTCCACTTATAAAAGGCCGACAGAGATTATATATTTAGTTAATGAAAATAATATGTGGAAAATATCAAGATATCCAGAGGGCATGAACCGATTCCTTCCTTTATCTTATAATAGATAAAGTATCTCTCTGTTTGACAAGTTAGAAACAAAAAACGTTGTTGTTTACAAAAATTCACCAGTCTAATAATGGGCTGCATAGTGTAAATTCTACTGTACTACTTTGCAGAAAATGGTTGCTAATTAAAGGTACAGGAGAGGTTTAGAATAATTTTAACCCCTTAACGACCACAGACGTAAATGTACGGGACGTATACATGACCGCGAGTGGCAGGTCCCGGCTGCTGATAGCAGCCAGGGACCAGCCAGTAGTGGCCGACATCTGAGATTGCATGGATATCTGCCATTAACCCATCAGATCCTGTGATCAGTACAGATCACGGCATCTGCGGCAGTGTGGCTACAGTTTCAGCTGATCTGATCGCCTGCGGCATGACTGTGGGAATCAGTCCAGCTAACAAGGCGGACGAAGGTTCCCTCACCTGCCTCCGCCACCTTCCCGGTGTCTTCTGCACTGATCTGCTTTCCAGCAGACGGAGAGCAGAAGATAGCCAATAACACTGGTCAGTGCTATGCCCTATGCATAGCACTGAACAGTATTAGCAATCAACTGATTGCTAAAAATAGTCCCCTATGGGGACATAAAAAGTTGCGTGCTGCGTGCATAAATGTCCGAACTATTAAAATATAATGTTAATGATCCTGTAGGGTTAACGGCGTGAACGTAAAAATAAAAGTCCAAAATTGCTGCTTTTTTGTCACATCTTAAAAAAATATTAAAAGTTGTATATACACAAATGTGGTATCAATAAAAAGTACAGATCATGGGGCAAAAATGAGCCCTCATACCACCGCTAAAACTGAAAATTGGTTAACAAGTTTGTGATTTTTTTAAGCGGTACAATAATAGAAAAGTATGTAATCATGGGTATCATTTTAATCGTATTGGCTCGCAGAATGAAGAAAACATGTAATTTTTACCGTAAATTGTATGGTGTGAAAACAATACCTTCCAAAATTTGCTACATTTTGGTTTTCTTTTCAATTTCCCTACACAATTTGTTTTTTTTTTTGGTTGCGCCATACATTTTATGGTAAAATGAGTGATGTCATTACAAGCCCTCATACTTGTCTGTGGATGAAAATATAAAGGAATTATGATTTTTAGAAGACGAGAAGGAAAAAACGAAAATGCATAAATAAAATTTACCTGGTCCTTAAAGGGGTACTCCGCCCCTAGACATCTTATCCCCTATCCAAAGGATAGGGGATAAGATGTCAGATCGCCGGGGTCCCGCTGCTGGGGACCCCAGGGATCGCTGCTACAGCACCCTGCTATCATTACTGCACAGAGCGAGATCGCTCTGCACGTAATGACGGGCAATACAGGGGTCGGAGCATCGTTACGTCATGGCTCCGCCCCTCATGACGTCATGGCCGGCCCCTGTCAATACAAGTCTATGGGAGGGGGCGTGGCGGTCGTCACACCCCCTGCCATAGACTTGCATTTAGGGGAAGGGCCATGATGTCATGAGGGGCGGAGCCATGATGTCATGCTGCTCCAGCCCCTGTATCGCCCGTCATTACGCACAGAGTGAACTCGCTCTGTGCAGTAATGATGGCGGGGTGCCGCAGCGGCGATCCCCGGGGTCCCCAGCAGCAGGACCGCGGCGATCTAACATCTTATCCCCTATCCTTTGGATAGGGGATAAGATGCCATGGGTGGAGTACCCCTTTAACCCCTTAAGGACTCAGGGTTTTTCCGTTTTTGCACTTTCGTTTTTTCCTCCTTACCTTTTAAAAATCATAACCCTTTCAATTTTCCACCTAAAAATCCATATTATGGCTTATTTTTTGCGTCGCCAATTCTACTTTGCAGTGACATTAGCCATTTTACCCAAAAATGCATGGCGAAACGGAAAAAAAAATCATTGTGCGACAAAATCGGAAAAAAAACGCCATTTTGTAACTTTTGGGAGCTTCCGTTTCTACGCAGTGCATATTTCGGTAAAAATTACACCTTATCATTATTCTGTAGGTCCATACGGTTAAAATGATACCCTACTTATATAGGTTTGATTTTGTCGCACTTCTGGAAAAAATCATAACTACATGCAGGAAAATTTATACGCTTAAAAATGTCATCTTCTGACCCCTATAACTTTTTTATTTTTCCATGAACAGGGCGGTATGAGGACTCATTTTTTGCGCCGTGATCTAAAGTTTTTATCGGTATGATTTTTGTTTTGATCGGAATTTTTGATCACTTTTTATTCATTTTTTTAATGGTATAAAAAGTGACCAAAATACGCTTTTTTGGACTTTGGAATTTTTTTGCGCGTACGCCATTGACCGTGCGGTTTAATTAATTATATATTTTTATAGTTCGGACATTTACGCACGCGGCTATACCACATATGTTTATTTATTTATTTTTTTACACTGTTTTATCTTTTTTATGGGAAAAGGGGGGTGATTCAAACTTTTATTAGGGAAGGGGTTAAATGACCTTTATTAACACTTTTTTTTTACATTTTTTTTGCAGTGTTATAGGTCCCATAGGTACCTATAACACTGCACACACTGATCTCCTATGCTGATCACTGGCGTGTATCTCAGGCACAGAGCAGTCATTCGTCGATCGGACACCGAGGAGGCAGGTAAGGGCCCTCACGGTGTCCGATCAGCTGTTCGGGACGCCGTGATTTCACCGCGGCGGTCCCGAACAGCCCGACTGAGCAGCCGGGTCACTTTCAGTTTCACTTTAGAAGCGGCGGTCAGCTTTGACCGCCGCTTCTAAAGGGTTAATACCGCACATCGCCGCGATCGGCGATGTGTGGTATTACCCACGTGTCGCGGCCGTTGATGAGCGCCGGGACCGCCGGGATATGATGCAGGATCGCGGCACGATCCCGCTTCATATCGCGGGAGCCGGCGAAGGACGTAAATATACGTCCTGCGTCGTTAAGGGGTTAAGGTCAAAATGGGCTTGGTTCTTAAGAGGTTAAAACATTGCTATACAGTGTATTGTTTGTTTATGTGGCACCAGTCTCGTCAAAATACTTTTATACTAGTTATTTGTTAAAGAGAATTAAAGGAAAACTTTCATCCTGTTCACCCACACTAAACCCAATGCACTGGCTTATAGTTTGGCTTATAGGAGTCCAACGAGGGGTCACTTACTAAAATATGTCCAGTAGGTCACTTTCAGTTTCACTTTAGAAGCGGCGGTCAGCTTTGACCGCCGCTTCGAAAGGGTTAATACCGCTCATCGCCGCGATCGGCGATGTGTGGTATTAGCCGCGGGTCCCGGCCGTTGATGAGCGCCGGGACCGCCGGGATATGATGCAGGATCGCGGCGCGATCCCGCTTCATATCGCGGGAGTCGGCGCAGGACGTAAATATACGTCCTGCGCCGTTAAGGGGTTAAGGTCAAAATGGGCTTGGTCCTTAAGAGGTTAAAAACAAAACATTGCTATACAGTGTATTGTTTGTTTATGTGGCACCAGTCTCGTCAAAATACTTTTATACTAGTTATTTGTTAAAGAGAATTAAAGGAAAACTTTCATCCTGTTCACCCACACTAAACCCAATGCACTGGCTTATAGTTTGGCTTATAGGAGTCCAACGAGGGGTCACTTACTAAAATATGTCCAGTAGGTCCTGAGATATGTCCCCCAGAATATCCTCTGTTAAATTCAGTGAATCGTGTGCAGGGGGTGGGGCTTTGCTGGCTCAAATTACATATTCAGTGTCTGTGACTTCACTAGGGTGTATGATACCCTACTTATATAGGTTTGATTTTGTCGTACTTTTGGAAAAATCATAACTACATGCACTGAAATTAATACATTTAAAATTGTCCTCTTCTGACCCCTATAACTTTTTCATTTTTCCGCGACGTGATCTGAAGTTTTAATCTGTACCATTTTTGTTTTGATCAAACTTTTTGATCGCTTTTTATTCCTTTTTTTCATAGTGTATAAAGTGACCAAAAATACTCTATTTTGGACTTTGGAATTTTTTTGCGTGTACGCCATTGACCGTGCAGTTTAATTTACGATATATTTTTATAGTTCAGTCATTTACGCACGCGGCGATACCACATATGTTTATTTTTATTATTTAAAAAAAAAATTATATGGAATTTGGGGAAAGGGGGTGATTTAAACTTTTTAAAAGGAAGGGGTTAATGTGTGTGTTTTTATGCTTTTTTTCTTACTTTTTTTTTTTTTTACACTTTTAGTCCCCTTAGGGGACTTTTAGGACCTTTTATGGGACTCCATAGAACCATATTGATCAGTGTGCTCTGCGCTCGATTGATAAAGCCTGGTCCTGCCAGACTTTATCATTCAGAGCACCGGAGCCGCCACAGCAGGAGAGGTAAGCCCTCTGGCTACCTCCAAAGTAGATCACCCCCCCCCCCCCCTGCGATCACGCTGCAAAAGCTCAATGGCGCTCCTCCTCTTCTAGTGCACCAGCAGAGCACTTGACGTCCACACATGGGGGATTTCCATGTGTGGAAATTGGGGTTACAAATTTTGGGGGTCAGTTTCTCCCATGACCCCTTGTAAAAATTAACAATTTGGGGGAAAACCCGCATTTTAGTACATTTTTTTCATTTACACATTGAAGTTTAACAAAAGTCGTCAAACACATGTAAGGTGTTAAGGCTCACTGTACCCCTTGTTATGTTCCTTGAGGGGCGCAGTTTCCAAAATAGTATGCCAAGTGTTTTGTTTTGTTTTGTTGCTGTTCTGGCACCATAGGGGCTTCCTAAATGAGATATGCCCCCCCCCCCCAAAAAAAAAAAAACCATTTCAGCAAAATTTGCTTTCCAAAAGCCAAATGTGACTCCAGAGCACCGGAGCTGCCACAGCAGGAGAGGTAAGCCCTCAGGCCACCTCCAAAGTGGATCGCCCCCCCCCCCCCTCTGAGATCGCGCTGCAAAAGCTCAATGGCGCTCCTCCTCTTCTGAGCATTGTAGTTCGCCCACAGAGCATTTTACATCCTAACATGGGGTATTTCCATACTCAGAAGAGATGGGGCTACACATTTTGGGGGGCATTTTCTCCTATTACCCTTTGTAAAAATGGTAAATTTGGGGGGGGGGGGGAAATTGCACTTTAGGGAAATTTTTATTATTTATTTACACATCCGACTTTAACGAAAAGTTGTTAAACACCTGTGGGGTGTTAAGGCTCACTGTACCCCTTGTTACATGCCTTCAGGGGTGTAGTTTCCAAAATGGTATGCCATGTAGGGGGTTTCCTGCTGTTCTGGCACCATAGGGGCTTCCTAAATGCGACATGCCCCCCAAAAACCATTTCAGCTAAATTCACTCTCCAAAATCCCACTGTTGCTCCTTCCATTTTGAACCCTCTACTGTGCCTGCCGAACACTTGACATACACATATGAGGTATTTCCTTACTTGAGAGAAATTGGGTTACAAATTTTGGGGGGCTTTTTCTCCCATGTCTTCCAAAAGTAAAAACGATGCAAACATAAAGTAGACATATTGTATATGTGAATCAATATATAATTTATTTGGGATGTCCATTTTCCTTATAAGCAGAGAGTTTCAAATTTTGGAATTTTTCACCAAGAAATTATGCAAGTATCGCCGAAATGTTACCACTAACATAAAGTAGAATATGTCTCGGAAAAACAATCTTGGAATCAGAATGAAAAGTAAAAGCATCCCAGAGTTATTAATGCTTAAAGTGACAGTGGTCAGATGGTCAAAACATGGCTGGGTCCTTAAAGGAGAACTCCTGAATATAAAAATTGTCCTCCATACTGCCGGCAGTAAAAAAATAAAGATGTACATACCTTCCTTTGCTCCCTCGGGGCCTCCGGTAACCGGCTACGGTCTCCGCCGCGATCCTTTTCCTGGTTGCCGGTGGTCGGCGAGTCATACTGCGCACAGCCAATCACCGGCCGCAGTGAAGTCCCAACTCGGTCAGCGATAGGCTGAGCGGCAGAGTGATGTTTTCGGCCCCTGCAGCAGGTGCCGATGTAGTGAAGAGTTGTGTGTCTTGAAGCATTCTCACACTGCTGCTCAGCCTATGGCTGGCCGAGTCGGGACTTCACTGCAGCCGGTGATTGGCTGAGTGCAGTATGACTCACCGACCACCATCAACCAGGAAGAGGATCGCGGCAAAGACTGGAGCCAGTTATCGGAGGCCCCGGGGGAGCGAAGGAAGGTATGTACATCTTTATTTTCTTTCTGCCGGCAGTATGGAGGACAATTTTTATATTCTGGAGTTGTCCTTTAAGGTGAAAATGGGCTGGGTCCTTAAGGGGTTAATAGCCATCCTTTATTTTTGGGTAAGATTTGATTTGCTCTGCTCCATCTGTTGCATTAATTCATGTGAAATTAGTTCGTGAAAAACTTCAATATTGGGACCTTTTACCTGAATTGGGTAGAATGAGGATGGTAGTTTTACTGCTTGATGTACCATATTATCTCCCATTTGATCTATGTCATCATTGTTTCATTTTACTTCGGTCCCATTTGTTTCCTTCATTGCGAAGAATCTTTGTAGTGTGAGTTTTCTAATGAACCTGTTAAGGTCTAAAAACTGTTGGAATCATCCCTATTATGGGATGGGAAAAAAGAGAGACCCTTTTCCAGTAAGGATGTTTCATAAGAGGTGAGACTGTATTTAAATAAATTAAAGATTTTTATTGTACAACTGCTGGTGTTTTTGTTTCTATTTCTTTCCTCATTTCTTTTTTCTCTTTTTCTTTTTCCTCCTCTTTTCCCTCTACGTCTTCTATTTTCCTTTCCTTTGTTCTTTTTCTTTTGGAACATTATGGGGATGTTGGATTGCTTTTTTGTGCTCATCTCTAAAAAAAGAACAGAGGGAGTGCATGTGGTATCATTTGTAGTCTTATTATTCCTTTTAAGTATCGTGCTAGAGAGCATTGATTATTTTTATTGTCTATTATGACAATGTCATCATCCTTTGTAGGCTCACTTGCTGGTAATTCCAGAATTGAAAAGTCCGGGGGAGAGGGCAGGGCCGGACTGGGTGTGAAAACCAGCCCCGGAAAACATTACATACCAGCCCCATAGTGTTGCGTCATTATACCAGTACTTCGTCATTTTCTTGTTCATAGACGTGACCTCACGTCTAAGCGCAGCAGCATGCCACGCCGAAGTTCAAAGCGCCTCTCCCAGGCAGCCACACTGACCACCCAGGACTGTAAGTAAGAAGCAGAGCCGGCCTGTGAGAGCCCTCTTTTTCTGTTAAGATATTTATTGTGGGTGCGAGGCGGCCTATGCGGGCCACCTGTGCAGGTATCCCGGTAGGCCAGTCCGGGCCTGGAAGAGGGTGCTTCATGGATGGTTATTTCAAAGTTTATAGGATCTGAAATCTCCTGATCACATTTTATGGGTGTCCCATATTGGAACTTGGAGGAGCACACTGGAGCACACTCTCTTGTTTTTTCACCATGGCTAAGACATCTCTACTTAAATTCTCATATTTTTTTGGGAGATTGTCACTGGCTTGTATGAAGAGAGACTTGGGGATGCCCAATTGTTCCTGTGGATTTATTCCAATTAATCTCTCTGGGGTTCCTGCAATTATTTTATTCCTGGGCGTATGATGGATCTTAGAGGAATCTTGTTTCCTTGTTGGGGGAGAGATGTTGGATAAATGTCCAAATAAATGTCCAGATAAATGTCATAAATAATAGATGGTGGAGGGGCAGTAGACATCGCATATCTAGATTTTAGTAAGGTTTTTGACACTGTCCCACATAAAAGACTTATCAATAAACTACAGTCATTGAGCTTGGACTCCCATATTGTTGAGTGGATTAGGCAGTGGCTGAGTGACAGACAACATAGGGTGGTAGTCAATGGAAAATATTCAGAGTAGGGTGTTGTTACCAGTGGGGACCTCAGGGATCTGTACTGGGACCAATTTTGTTTAATATCTTCATTAGTGATATCGCAAAAGGTCTCGATGGTGAGGTGTGTCTTTTTGCTGATGACACAAAGATATGTAACAGGGTTGATGTTCCTGGAGGGATCCGCCAAATGGAAAAGGATTTAGGCAAACTACAAGAATGGTCAGAACTCTGGCAACTGAAATGTAATGTGGAAAAGTGCAAGATAATGCACCTGGGGTGTAAAAACACTCGGGCGGAATATAGAATATTTGACACAGTCCTGACCTCAGTATCTGAGGAAAGGGATTTAGGAGCATTTATTTCAGAAGACTTAAAGGAGTACTCTGATGCCGAATTAGGTAGGGTAACGTGTGCAGGGTTAATTGTACCTTACCGTATGTAGTTGTGCTGCACAACACCATGTATTGCCTATAGACTTGCTTGAAGTCCGTAGATTCAGATGGGTGGCTGCCCCGGCGTTCTTCACCGTGATCTTCTGGGAACGGTGCGGTAAAGTGGAAGTAAAATAAAATAAAAAGATGGATGCATTCCATATGGCGTCTGCCCCCCAAAAAGGTTTGCCAAGGTATTTTCTGTACAATTGGCGTTTATTGGAATAGAAGGTGCAACACGGTTGTTTCGAACCCGGGCCGGGTTCTTCCTCAGGCAGTAGGTATTACAGACGCAACAGCGTGCCAACTTAAATATACACATAGGCTTTCAATTGTTGCCGGGTCACCAGGTCACAATTACAATTATTAAAAATATATACAAATAACAAGTAATGACATAAAATAAAAATTAATTCCCATTGCTTTAAAGTTAACTTTTTCATTTTTAGACACCTTTATTGTTTTATTTGTTTTGCAGCGCTGGAGGTTCCCGTATGGAGACCCATGCTGCTGTAATGTAAAAGGTCCATTGTGGTATTAGTTTTTGGTTTATTTATTTAGTGTAACAATTGTTTAACTTCAACAGGTGTAGGAGTTATTAACTGGAACACATTTCGGGGCATCTGTGGTGTTTTCTTTTCCCTTTTGCAGCGCTTGAGACCTCCACAGGGAAGCCCACGCTGCTTTTTGATAGGATGTGCATTTGTTGTAATGCTAAGGAGCTTGGATATGGATTCACGCTATGTTGGTGGAACTGTCGGATGCTGCACTGATTATGTCTAAGGGGTGACTCCTGCAGCATTGGAGACCTTCAGGCAAAAGGTCTGAATATTGAAGTTTTTAACGAACTAGTTTCACATGAATTAATGCAATAGATGGAGCAGAGCAAGTCAAATCTTACCCAAAAAGAAAGCATGGCTATTAAAGAACTCCAAAAAAAACTCTGCAATTGTTATCTGCAGCGCGGACGAAGGAGGTGGTTTGGTCATACTGGACTACGACTATTACAAGAGAGAAGCCAATAGCAACCTGTCAAATAAAGAATACTACATAGAGACCGCATGCGATCCCTACCCTCAGGTAGAAAGAAATCTCCATCAACTAATTAATGAGCCAATATCAACAAGCCAATATCTTAAATAAGGACGAAGAAAGGTATCTGAAAACCAGCAATGCCAACAAGCTATATTTCTATTTTCTGCCAAAAATTCACATGAGACATCAATAACCCCCCTGGACGCCCTATTATATCAAATACCAATAAGCTCAATAGCAATTTAGCCCACTATATCGATTTATTCCTGCAACAATATGTGTTACAACTACCCAGCTACTTACGGGATTCCACCTAACTCATTGAAGCTCTAATAGAGATACCCTGGCAGCCAGGGTTCCAACTAATCACCTGCGATGTCTCATCACTCTATACCAATATTTCACTTAAACTAGGATTGGAATGTGTGCAAGGTTTCCTGGAGCAAGACACTAAACTTCCATCTATGCAGAAATGCTTCCCGATTAAAAGGCTTGAATTTATATTACATAATTACTTCTTCATATACAATAAAAAAGTATATCAGCAGTGCAAAGGGACCGCTATGGCACCAGCTTATGCTAATTTGTTCATGGGCGCCTTCGAGTCTGAATTCATTTCAGGGAATCCCACCATATCACCCAATATTATTATGTACTGGAGACATATAGATGATCTGTTCTTTATATGCTGACACCTCTGTCCATTTTGACAACTGTCCAGAGTAGGGGAAAATCCACATAGCAAACATAAGCTGCTCTGGTCAGTTCCTAAAATGGACAGAGATGTCAGCAGAGAGCATTATGTTCCAAAAAGAAAAGAATTTTCCCTGTAGTATTCAGCAGCTAATAATAGAAGTAATTTGCAAATCTGTTTAACTTTCTGGCACCAGTTGATTTAAAAAAAAAAAAGGAGTACCCCTTTAAGAGAGCAGACATATTATAAAAGGTGGTGCAGAGGTGTGATAGTATTTTATGATCATTTCACAATAAAAAATAAGGTGATATTTTACTATACTATGAACATTTCATTGCACACAATGGAGTGTGACACTTTAAAGGGAAGCCCAGATTTTGCACCAGGGCCCAGTAACTACGCCTCTGCTTTTTTAATTAGCTTTATTTGTTTGCTCGTGTTGTTTGTTGCTCCTCATAATGTAGGAGGTAAATTTACAATATAGTTCTGTTACTTACAGATTTACAATTTCATTATTAGTCATTTCTCTACACCCCTGTGTTGTGTGTGTACTTTACCTTACAAATGCTTGTGATGTAATTTACTGCTTTAATTTTCAAGTATAGTGTGGTTCCCATAGCATATGTTTAATTTCCATGCTTCTGTGCAAACCTTATTGATTCATCTGGAGCCAAAAATATTTTCTTTTGAATAAATGTGCCTATATCTATATAGGTATACATCTTTGCAGGTCCATTTTCCAGTTTCTATAGCTCTGTAAAAGCTATAGGAAATCTGCCATAATGAACACACTGTCTGGTCTGTCATATGTTATAAGAGCAGTAGGAGCCGAGTCAATCGATATATATGGTATATATGGTATGGTGTTGGAGAAAAAATGTTGTGTATATTATTCAGTTACCCACCACTCCTGGTGTCTGAGCCTTGTTGTCGCTATTGACAACAGTTGCAGCTGGATGGCTTCACTGTTCCACTGATGTCTTCTGCCCTGTTGAATCATGCCATGGCACTCCCTAAGTCTTCACACGGTGAGGGTGGTTTGTCAAAGCAGCCAACTCTTAAAGAGGCACTGTCATTGTTAAAAACTTTTCAGATATTGCAGGACTCATTATAATATGACATTTCACAATATACACCTGTTAAAAAAAATTTACATTTTAACCTGAAATTCAAGCTCAAAATAGCTGCCACTAGGGGTCGCCTGTCTTTTAGCCAGACAGACTGTTACGCCGAGCGCTCCCGGTCCCTGCTCCTCCCCGGAGCGCTCGCGGCGTTCACCTCCATGCAGCGCCCCGGTCAGACCCACTGACCGGGAGCGCTGCATTAGTCTCACTGGCGGGGATGCGACCCACGTAGCGGGACGCGCCCGCTCGCAGCTCGCATCCCAATCTCCTCACCTGTCCCGTCCTCCGACTGCTCAGTCCCGGCGCGCGCGGCCCCGCTCCCTAGGGCGCGCGCGCCGGCTCTCTGAGATTTAAAGGGCCAATGCGCCATTGATTGGCGCCTGGCCCAATCAGTACTCACACCTGTGGCCTCATTATAAAAACCCACTTCCCCTTCCTAGCATTGCCGGATCTTGTTGCCTCAGTGCCAGTGAAAGTGTTTCTTGTGTATGTTCCAAGCCAGTGTTCCAGACCCTCTGCCGTTGCCCCTGACTACGATCCTTGCTGCCTGCCCTGACCTTCTGCTATGTCTGACCTTGCTCTTGCCTAATCCCTTGTACCGCGCCTGTCTCAGCCGTCAGTTGGGGTTGAGTCGCTATCGGGTGGAACGACCTGGGGGTTACCTGCCGCTGCAAGTCCATCCCGCTTTGCGGCGGGCTCTGGTGAAAACCAGTAACCCCTTAGACTCCGTTCCCCTGGTACGGCCCACGTCATCACCCCACTGACAAAGAGGATCCACCACCAGTATCCTCACAGTACACCCATCCGGATCCTGACAGTAGATCCGGCCATGGATCCCGCTGAGGTCCCGCTGCCAGTTGTTGCTGACCTTACCACGGTGGTCGCCCAGCAATCTCAACAGATAGCGCAACAAGGACAACAGCTGACCCAACTGACCGTCATGCTGCAACAACTTCTGCCACAGCTTCAGCAACCATCTCCTCCGCCAGCTCCTGCACCTCCTCCGCAGCGAGTGGCCGCTCCCAGCCTCTGCCTGTCCCTGCTGGACAAATTTGATGGGGACTCTAAACTATGCGGTAGTTTCCTGTCTCAATGTTCCCTACACTTGGAGAGGATGTAGGACCAATTCCCCACAGAACGGTCTAAGGTGGCTTTCGTGGTTAGTCTCCTGTCTCGAAAGGCCTTGTTATGGGCCACACCACTCTGGGACCGCAATGATCCTGTCACTGCCACTGTCCACTCCTTCTTCGCTGAAGTTCGTAGTGTCTTCAAGGAACCAGCCCGGGCCTCCTCTGCCGAGACTGCTTTGCTGAACCTAGTCCAAGGAAGTTCTTCCGTAGGCGAATATGCCATCCAGTTTCGTACCCTCGCCTCTGAATTATCCTGGAACAATGAGGCCCTCTGCGTGACCTTCAAGAAAGGCTTATCCAGCAACATCAAGGATGTACTGGCCGCACGAGAAATTCCTGCTAACCTGTCTGAACTTATCCATTTGGCCACCCGCATTGACATGCGTTTTTTTGAAAGACGCCAGGAGCTCCGACAGGAGAAGGATCTTGTTCGCACCAGGCGATTTCTCTCCCCGGCTCCTCTCTTCTCAAATCCACTGCAATCTGTTCCTGTGCCTTCTGCCGAGGAGGCTATGCAAGTGGATCGGTCCCGCCTGACCCTACAAGAGAGGACTCGCCGCCGTAACGAGAATGTTAGGATTCGGCAGGCTGATGTGGATCCTCTGTGTCAGCGAGGGATTGGCGTGGACCATGTCGGTGGACCGGTTCTAGGTTGCTACTGGTATTCACCAGAGCCCGCCGCAAAGCGGGATGGTCTTGCTGCGGCGGTAGCAACCAGGTCGTATCCACCGGCAATGGCTCAACCTCGCTGACTGCTGAGAAGGCGTGGGACAGAAGGACAAGACAGAGGCAAGGTCAGACGTAGAAGAAGGTCTGGGCAGGTGGCAAGGTTCGTAGTCAATGGAGATAGCAAGAGGTCAGGAACACTGGTAAGGCAAACACTGTAAACGCTTTCACTAGGCACAAGGGCAACAAGATCCAGCAAGGAAGGGAAGGGGAAGTGAGGTTATATAAGCAGGGAGCAGGTGGAAGCTAATCAGACTGATTGGGCCAGGCACCAATAATTGGTGCACTAGCCCTTTAAATCTTAGAGAGCTGGCGCGCGCGCGCCAGGACGTGACAGCCGGGGACCGGGACAGGCGAGTGACTTGGGATGCGATTCGCGAGCGGGCACGTCCCACTAAGCGAATCGCATCCCCGCCGGCAGTGACAGTGCAGCGCTCCCGGTCAGCGGGTCTGACCGGGGCGCTGCAGAGAGAGGAACGCCGCGAGCGCTCCGGGGAGGAGCAGGGACCCGGGGCGCTCGGCGTAACAGAGAATCTATGCCTGTACTGTGCTAGTACCGAACACTTCCTAAAAGACTGTCCCATCTGCCCTCCGCGTCAGGAGAAACGCACTACGATTCCTCACAAAGGTGAGACAGCTCTAGGTGTTAATTCTGCTTCTCCACGTCTCACTGTGCCTGTGCGGATTTCTTCTTTTGCTAATTCCTCCTTCTCAGCTGTGGCCTTCTTGGACTCCAGTTCTGCAGGAAATTTTGGCCTCTTTTGTTAATAGGTTCAACATCCCAGTGACCAGTCTCGTCAGACCACTCTACATCTCTTCAGTCAACGAAGAAAAATTGGACTGCACTGTGCGTTACCGCACAGAACCCCTGCTAATGTGCATTGGACTGCATCACGAAATTTTTTTATTTCTTGTCCTACCCAACTGCACCTCTGAAATCCTCCTTGGTCTGCCATGGCTCCAACGTCATTCCCCTAGCCTTGACTGGACCACCGGGGAGATAAAGAGTTGGGGTTCATCTTGTCTCAAACAATGCCTCACGTCTGCTCCTATTAGTCAAACCTCTGTGGCTCCACCTATACCAGGTCTTCCCAAGGCCTACCAGGACTTTGCCAATGTTTTCTGTAAAAAACAAGCAGAGACTTTGCCACCTCATAGGCCTTATGACTGCCCTATTGACCTCCTTCCTAGTACTACTCCACACCGGGGCAGGATCTACCCTCTGTCCGCCCCAGAGACTCAAGCCATGTCTGACTATATCCAGGAAAATCTAAAGAGGGGATTCATTCGAAAGTCCTCATCCCCTGCTGGAGCGGGGTTCTTCTTTGTTTCTAAAAAAGACGGTTCCCTACGGCCATGCATTGACTATCGCGGTTTAAATAAAATTACCATAAAAAAACGCTATCCCCTGCCTTTGATCTCTGAACTCTTTGACCGTCTTCGTGGCGCCAATATTTTCACTAAATTGGACTTATGAGGCGCATATAATCTTATTCGCATCAGGAAAGGGGATGAGTGGAAGACCGCATTCAATACCAGAGACGGACATTTTGAATATCTTGTTATGCCCTTTGGGCTCTACAACGCTCCTTCGGTCTTCCAGGACTTCGTTAATTAAATATTTCGGGACAAGTTATATACCTGTGTTGTGGTTTACCTGGACGACATCCTGATTTTCTCCTCTAGTCTAGAGTAACACCGTCGTCATGTCCACCTAGTGCTCCAGAGACTCCGCTAAAAATCACCTGTATGCCAAAATGGAGAAATGTCTGTTTGAATGTGAATCTCTACCTTTCCTAGGTTACCTAGTCTCTGGCCAGGGACTTCAAATAGATCCAGACAAACTGTCAGCAGTTTTAGATTGGCCACGCCCTTCTGGACTCCGTACTCCAACGCTTCCTACGATTTGCCAACTACTACCGACAGTTTATTCCCCATTTTTCCACCATTGTGTCCCCTATTGTGGCCCTGACTAGGAAGAATGCCAACCCTAAATCATGGCCTCCTCAAGCGGATGAGGCCTTCAACCGCCTTAAAACTGCCTTCGCTTCTGCCCCAGTGCTGTCCAGACCTGATCCATCGAAACCTTTCTTGCTGGAAGTGGCCGCCTCCTCAGTCGGAGCCGGAGCAGTACTTCTCCCAAAAAAACTCTACCGGACGTAATATTACTTGTGGTTTCTTTTCTAAAACCTTCTCTCCGGCAGAAAAAAATTACTCCATTGGTGATCGTGAACTTCTAGCCATCAAGTTAGCACTCGAAGAATGGAGGCATCTATTTGAGGGTTCCAAACACCCCATTGTCATTTACACCGACCACAAAAATCTCTCGTACCTCCAGTCTGCCCAGCGTCTGAACCCTCGCCAGGCTTGGTGGTCGTTGTTTTTTGCCCGCTTTAACTTCGAGATTCACTTTCGTCCTGCTGACAAAAAAGTCAGGGCTGATGCCCTTTCACATTCCTCTGATGCCACCAAATCTGAAGTCCCTCTACAGCACATTGTACCCCCTGGGTGCCTGGTCTCCTCTGCTCCAGCTTCTATTGGTCAAACCCCTCCTGGGAAGACCTTTGTCCCTCCACGCCAGCGCCTCAAGATCCTCAAATGGGGTCATTCCTCTCACCTCGCTGGCCATGCTGGCATCAAGAAGACCATCCAGCTTATTACTCGTTTATATTGGTGGCCTACGCTGGAGGGTGACGTAACTGATTTCATTCGGGCCTGTACAGTTTGCGCCCGGGATAAGACCCCTCGCCAGAAGCCTGCTGGACTCCTCCATCCTTTACCCATTCCTGAGCAGCCGTGGTCCCAAATTGCCATGGATTTTCTTACGGATCTGGCTGTATCTCATGGCAACACCGTCATCTGGGTGGTCGTTGATCGTTTCTCCAAAATGGCACATTTCATTCCGCTTCCAGGTCTTCCTTCTGCGCCACATTTGGCGAAGCAATTTTTAATGCATATTTTTCGCCTTCACGGGCTACCCACGCATATAGTCTCGGATAGAGGTGTTCAATTTGTATCGAAATTTTGGACAGCTCTCTGTAATCAATTAAAAATCAAATTAAATTTCTTGTCCTCCTATCACCCCCAATCCAATGGGCATGTAGAGAGAGTTAACCAGATTCTTGGTGACTATTTGCAACATGTTGTCTCCTCCCGCCAAGACGATCGGGTCGACCTTCTACCCTGGGCTTAATTCTTGTACAATTTCAAAAACTCTGACTCCTCCGCCAAATCCCTGTTCTTTGCGGTGTACGGCCATCACCCTCTGCCCCCCTCCCCATTCCCACTTCTTCTGGATTGCCTGCTGTAGATGAAGTTACCCGGGATTTCTCTATTATCTGGAAGGAGACTCAAAAGTCGCTCCTACTGGCCTCATCTCGTATGAAGAGACATGCCGATAAGAAGAGAAGAACTCCTCCTGTCTTCGCTCCTGGGGACAAAGTGTGGCTCTCTGCCAAGTATATTTGCCTCCACGTTCCCAGCTACAAGCTGGGACCACGTTACCTTGGGCCATTTAAAATCAAGAGTCAAATCAATCCTGTCTCCTACAAACTTCTTCTTCCCCTTCTCTCCGTATTCCTAACTACTTTCATGTTTCACTTCTCAAACCTCTCATTCTTAACCGTTTCTCCCCCAAGGTTGTTGCTCCAGCTCCTGTCTCTGGCTCCTCTGATGTCTTCGCGGTAAAGGAAATCCTTGCTTCTAAAGTGGTCAGAGGTAAAAAAAAAAAATTCTCGTAGATTGGGAAAATTGTGGCCCCGAAGAGAGGTCTTGGGAACCCAAGGATAATATCCTCGAGAATGAGCTCATTCACAGTTCCTGGGGTCCAAAAAGAGGGGGAGACCCAAGGGGGGGTACTGGTACGCTGAGCGCTCCGGGTCCCTGCTCCTCCCCGGAGCACTCGCGGCGTTCACCTCCATGCAGCGCCCCGGTCACCGGCAGCTCACCGGCGGGGATGCGACCCACGTAGCGGGACGCGCCCGCTCGCGGCTCGCATCCCAATCCCCTCACCTGTCCCGTCCTCCATCAGCTGAGTCCCGGCGCGCGCGGCCCCGCTCCCTAGGGCGCGTGCGCGCCGGCTCTCTGAGATTTAAAGGGCCATTGATTGGCGCCTGGCCCAATCAGTACTCACACCTGTGGCCTCATTATAAAAACCCACTTCCCCTTCCTAGCATTGCCGGATCTTGTTGCCTCAGTGCCAGTGAAAGCGTTTCTTGTGTATGTTCCAAGCCAGTGTTCCAGACCCTCTGCCGTTGCCCTTGACTACGATCCTTGCTGCCTGCCCTGACCTTCTGCTACATCCGACCTTGCTCTTGCCTAATCCCTTGTACCGTGCCTGTCTCAGCCGTCAGTTGGGGTTGAGTCGCTATCGGGTGGAACGACCTGGGGGTTACCTGCCACTGCTAGTCCATCCCGCTTTGCGGCGGGCTCTGGTGAAAACCAGTAACCCCTTAGACTCCGTTCCCCTGGTACGGCCCACGTCATCACCCCACCGACACAGAGGATCCACCACCAGTAGCCTCACAGTATACCCATCCGGATCCTGACACAGACTAGTCTAGATTTTACAGCATACTGGATACCGGCCGTAAAGCATACCGGTATCCAGTATAGGAGATTTCTATTGTGTATGCAAAACTACAGATAAAGGATGTGTGGACATGCTGGAAGCTGTAGTTTTACAACAGCTGGTGGCAACACAGTTATTTACAAACACTGCAGCTTCAGTTGTTACTAAACTACAACTCCCAGCATGCTGAAATAGTCAAAGCTTTCTCTGACTCCTGAATGACAAAGAAGTTGATCAGACATTCAGGAGTCTGTGAAAGATGAATGACACACATAGTGACAGCTATGCTGATTAGCATCCAGCTTTACTAGGAGAAGATAAAACAGATAGAACATGTATTCATAAAAATGCTGTACTTTTATCTAAAAAATCCTTGCACTCATTTTATAAAGATCTATTCTTATATTTATACATTTTATCCTGTTATGAATTCACCATAATGTCTTCTGATTACTGCAGGCAAGCTCCAAGTATCTTCCTCTGACACATGACACAGCATAAAACCAGAGAGGAAAGGGTTACAGAGTAGAGAGTACTGATTGGCTGACTGCACAGGCTTGCTCCTGTGAGGGAGACAGACTGACACGCCCCCTCCAGCCTGCACAATGAAAAAGTAACTCACCAGCAGATAAATGCTTATATCTCTGGATATATACCGTATTTATCGGGGTATACCACGCACCGGCTTATAAAAGTTTTTTACCCAAATATCCATGATAAAATGAGGGTGCGTGTGTGCGCGTGTATACCCCGATATACCCCCAGGAAAGGCAGGGGGAGAGAGGCCGTCGCTGCCCGCTTCTCTCCCCCTGCCTTTCCTGGGGTCTAGAGCGCTGCTATCGGCCCTTTTCACCCCCTGGTTATCGGCGCCGCTGCCCGTTCTGTCTCCCTGACTATCGGTGCCGGCGCCGATAGCCAGGGGGAGAGAAGCGGCGCTGACAGCCAGGGGGAGAGAAGGGGCAGCGGCACCCATTGCCGGCGCCGCTGCCCCGTTGCCTCCCCCCATCCCCGGTGGCATAATTACCTGAGTCGGGTCCGCGCTGCTCCAGGCCTCCGTCGTGCGTCCCCGGCGTCATTGCTATGCACGGCGCGGCGCTCTGACGTCATGCGCCGCGCCGTTCAGCGCATAGCAATGACGCCGGGGACGCACGACGGAGGCCTGGAGCAGCGCGGACCCGACTCAGGTAATTATGCCACCGGGGATGGGGGGAGGCAACGGGGCAGCGGCACCGGCAATGGGTGCCGCTGCCCCTTCTCTCCCCCTGGCTGTCGGCGCCGCTTCTCTCTCCCTGGCTATCGGCGCCGGCACCGATAGTCAGGGGGACAGAACGGGCAGCGGCGCTGATAACCAGGGGGTGAAAAGGGCCGACAGCAGCGCTCTAGACCCCAGGACAGGCAGGGGGAGAGAAGCGGGCAGCGACGGCCTCTCTCCCCCTGCCTTTCCTGGGGGTGTATCGGCGTATAACACGCACACAGACTTTAGGCTAAAAATTTTAGCCTAAAAAGTGCGTGTTATACGCCGATAAATACGGTAGGTCCGAGACACATAAAAATTATATGCACATGATCAGGATTGGGTCCTGAGTAATATTAGTAAAATTTTTTCTTTTTTTTGCACTATGACAGGTACGCTTTAAAGATGATGTCAGACCCCGGCTGCCTATAAATAGGGGACTTCTGCTACTACATGTCCCCTTTTGTTTTAAGGTACATTCGTTTCTTAGCTCCCAATCCTACATATTGCCATTGCTATATACTGGTGTATCCTAATATTGACCTTGTCCTTTTTCTTCTCCTACAACAGTTACTATGTTCCTGGTTCACTCTCTGACTTGTTGCATTCTAAATACTCTCCTTGTGACAAACCTTTGTTATGCTCCTAACTGCCTTGTATCCTGATTGTTCTCATGGTTTTTGACTATGTTATTATTGCTTCAATGCTACTGCCATTAAACAGAACTATTCTGGAAACAATGACTGGGAATCCTACTGAAGCAAAGTCTGTACTTCCATGCAAGGAATAAAGGGGTACTCCGGTGGAAAACTTTTTAAATTTTTTTTTAAATCAACCGGTGGCAAAAAGTTAAGCAGATTTGTAAATTACTGCTATTAAAAAATCTTAATTTTTTCAGAACCTTTTAGGGGCTGTATACTTCAGAGGAAATTTTCTTTTTGGATTTCTCTTCTGTCATGACCAGAGTGCTCTCTGCTGACCTCTGCTGTCCATTTTAGGAACTGTCCAGAGCAGCATATGGTCGTTATGGGGATTTTCTCCTGCTCTGGAAAGTCCCTAAAATAGACAGCAGAGGTCAGCAGAGAGCACTGTGGTCGGGAGGAATCCAAAAAGAAATGCATTTCCTCTGTAGTATACAGCCGCTAATAAGTACTGCAAGGATTAAGATTTTTTAATAGCAGTAATTTACAAATCTGTTTAACTTTCTGACACCAGATTATAAAAAAAAAAAAAAAAAAAAAAAAACATTTTCCACCGGAGCACCCTTTTAAGGTGTAAATTGCGTGACCCCTTAGACTCCACACCTCAGTCTAGTTTACGTCAACTGGATTGTAGGTTAGAGAATTAACATTTCAACATGTGGCTGTAATATATTCATTTACATTTCAGCTTTATCTGAGCTTAAAAGTCAAGGGGGTGGTCCTAGTCAGTGAGTGGCAATCTGACTATCTCTCTCTCTCTCTCTCTGTGTATGTATATGTATATATATATATATATATATATATATATATATATATATATATATGGAGAAAAAAGAAGACTGTCAATCATTGAGTGAGACTGCCCACTTTTCCACTTCTCCATCTCTCATGTGAGACTGTATTCCACTCTGAAATTCAACTTTGCTTTATCCTATGTCTGCAAGACAAGGAATACCATTCTATGGAGGGTGGAGGAAGCCCGCCCACCAGCTCTGGGAGAACTTTATGTTGTAGCGCATGTCAAGTGCTGCTCTCCAGTCGCAAGCTCCGGCCATGAGCGCAGTGTCCCGGGGTCCCCGTCTGTAAGCGGGGCTGGGATTCGCATCGCGAGACACGCCCGCATGCGAATCCCAGCCCATCACTTACCCCGCTCTGCTGCTTCTGTAATTTCACAGCTCCGCCGCGTGCGCGCCCTAGGAGATGGGGACGAGCAGGCCGGAGCTGTGAAATTTAAAGGCCAGGGCGCCCATAATTAATCTTTGCACCTGACACCACATTATAAGTTCCTGCACCTCCCACACCCCCCTGCCAGATCTTCAGTGCTCTTTGCCTAAGAGAAAGTGTTCCCATGGCCTGTTTTGAATACTGTGTTACCAAACTTTCTTGCTACATTTTTTGACTACGAACCTTTGCCGCCTGCCTTGACCTTCTGCTACGTTGACTACGCCTCTGTCTCATCCTCCTGTACCTCACCTTGCCCAGTACCTGTGTGGTCGAGCCGTATCGGGGGTAGCGAGTTGGTTGCCACCTGAAGACCAGCGGCACCTTATACTCCGCTCCTCGATACGGTCCGAGTCATCAGCCACACAGGTAGAGGATCCACTACCTGCTCCGTGACATCCGCATCCAGGTACGTGACAGCGCAAATGAAAATATACCCAATTTGTATATTATTTTTAATTATTGTACAACTTTAAAAAAAAATTTAACTTTTTAACAAAGTCAGTATGCTTAAAATTGTCATCTTCTGACCTCTCTAGCGGAATTCTTTTAATGTGTGAGGCCTCATTCTTTCCGCTGCAAGTTTTAGATTTTATCGGTACCATTTTGGATGGGACTTTTTTATCAATTTTTTTTAGAGTTAGAGTTATTTGTTTAGAGTTATGTTAACGCCGATAAATATGTTGGATCATAAACATTATGGGGGAGATTTATCAAGGGATTTAGAGCTCTTAAAAAGGTGCACAAAAAGTCACATTAGCACCTAAGCTAATTTTTGTGCAGCTTTTGGCTGTAAGCAAAAAGCTACAAAAGAGCTTACGAAAGTGAGTTACATTTTTCGCTTTGCAGTGGTCAGGGATTTATCAAGTGCGAAAGTCGCACAAAAAGTCTCAAGCCCTCCAAAACAGCGTCAATGTAAGCCAGCCCGGAGCTGGCTTACAAAACGGCTTTGGGGAGCAAATTTTGATATTCCCCCCTAGCCTTGATCACGGCTCCTGCGCCCGGGTGGGCATCACTCTGCAGCCGCCCGGGCTCCGTCCGATTCTTACTCCGCTACCCTAACATAATGAAGGGGACTGAGACACGGATTTACATCCCCCCGTTTGTCTCCCACCTGCCCACACTGCACATCTCCCATCTGTCTCCTACCTGTTACAAGACTATAACTCCCAGCATGCCCTTACAGTGAGGTGTAGTCTTGTAACAGGTAGCGGGTGGAAAATGTGCATCGCGTGCATGTGAGAGACAAGTGGGGATGTAAAGCAGTGTCCCCGTCCCCTTCATTATGTAAGGGCAGCGGGGTAAGAATCGGACAGAGCCCGGTGGCTGCAGAGTGATGTCAGCCCGGGCTCCTTTTATCATACCTTTGCACAGCAGTGTTTCTATATCCCCTACTGTAATTTTATATTTCCCGCTGGGTCCTGTGATTGGCTGGGACAGAGCAGCCAATGACGGGAGCCAGCGGAAAATATGATCTTACAGTAGGGACTAAAAACTCTGCGGCTCCGTTATATGTTAAAAGGAGCCCGGGGTGGCATAACTCTGCAGACTCCCGCAGCCGGGCGGGGAGATGTGTAGAAGCCGTCCCTGCCATCCCTTAGCACTGCGGTACATGCTGAGAGATGGCAAGGACGGCTCCTGCACATCTCCCGGCCCGGCTGCGGGAGTCCCGGGCGGCTGCAGTGTTATGTCAGTCTGGGCTCCTTACCGCGGCGATGGGAGTTGTAATTGCGGGGCGGGTGACAAGCTTGCTACCTGCCCCCTGCGCACCACTACAACTCCCAGCATATCCTTACCATAAAAGCATGCTGGGAGTTGTAGTTGTGCAGCGGAGGGTAGGTGACAAGCTTGTCGCTCCCCCACACATCTCCCACATGACTACAACTCCCAGCATGTCCTTACTGAAAGGGCATGCTGGGAGTTGTAGTAGTGCGGTACGGGAGATTTGCGGGCGGCTGACAATAAATGTATTAACCTATTTTTCTTGTTTTGTTTTGTTTTTTCTCATTTCATATCTGTGTATCATGTGGACTACTTTGGATTCGGTGGACTGCGTTGATGTCCAGAGTTTTTTTTTTTTTTTATCTGCTTAATGTTAATAAAATGGATAACGAGGGCTTGTGGGGGAGTGTTTTTTTGGAATAAATTTTTTTTAAACGTGTTGTATTTTTATTTTTATTTACTTGACAGGCTTAGTAGTGGAAGCTGTCCAATAGACGGTATCCATTACTAAGCCTGGGCTTAGTGTTAGCCCCAAAAACAGCTACCGCTAACCCCCCAATTATTACCCCGGTACCCACCGCAACAGGACCGGAGTGTCAAAAATGGCACTCCTGGGCCTAGGCGGTAACAGGCTGGCATCATTTAGGCTGGGGAGGGCCAGTAACAATGGTCCTCGCCCACCCTGGTAACGTCAGGCTCTTGCTGCTTGGTTGGTATTTGCCTGAACATAAAAATAGGGGGAACCCTATGCACTTTTTTTTTAAATTATTAATTATTTATGCAAAATAAAGCATAAGATTCCCCCTATTTTTATTCTCAGCCAAATACAAACCAAGCAGCAACAGCCTGATGTTACCAGGGTGGGCAAGGACCATCGTTACTTGCCCTCCCCAGCCTAAAAAATGCCAGTCTGTTACCGCCTAGGCACAGGAGCGCCATTTTTGACTCTCCAGGCCTGTTGGTACCGGCTCCTCCCGACACCCCTGTGGCAGTGAGTACCGGGGTAATAATTGGGGGTTAGTGCTAGCTGTTTTTGTGGCTAACGCTAAGCCTGGCTTAGTAATGGATTCCATTTACAAGACAGCTTCCACTACTGAGCCTGTCAAGTAAATAAAATAAAAAAAACACATTTAAAAGAAAAATTATTCCAAAAAAACACATTTTGATCAAAAAGTGCGCTAAGAGCCTCCATTTTTTGACCAAGAGTGCTGTTGCAACTTTCTTTTTTGTACATATATATATATATATTTATCACTCATTTTTTTTTCAAAGAAATTGATGTCTGAAATCTGAAGTCATTTATTGTTTTTTGCTTATGTGTGATAAAAAAAAATGGTATTCAAAAGGGATTTATTGGCTTTTGCTTATGTAAGCCAAATTTAGCAACCCCCGTGATAGTATAATAAATGTGTCATACTCGCTTACCAAAGCAACAAAAAATAAATTTCCACGTATATTTTAATAGTTTAGGCAATGCCGCATGTGGCGATACCAAATATGTTTATCCTTTTGTACTTTTTTTTTTTTTTTTGTAAAATGGGAAACGAAGGATTACTTTATTTTTTATTAGGGAAGTGGCTTTTATTTAACTTTATAAACATTTTTTTTTTATATATTACAGTTTTTAGGTCCCCATAGGGGACTTTTATGTGCAATCATTAGATTTCATTCACTGTATAATCATATGATTGGCTAAACCAGGTTGCATCATTGGATTGTCGATTCAGTGGCCAGAGGTTAGTTAGGGGACCCCTTGCCTCCATTTTAGCTCAGCGGATCCCCTATAATCATGTCATGGGAATCCAATGAGCTCCACTGAGCTACCATGGTCTTTTACTTTAGACAAAGTGATAAGCATTGATCAGAGCGTCAAAAGGGTTTATTATGGCAGGGGGCGGAATTACCACCCCCGTCATTAACGGTGAGGTCACCACTACTGTTAGTAGCTGTCCATCACTGCCGATTTAGGAACCGAAGGAGGTACTTACCCATTCTAGGTATCGTACACATTTAATTGAAGATGGCCTATTTTTTAGCTTTAAATTTAGAGTTAGAATCCTGACCTCAATATGGTATAGAAAAGGTGCTTTGTAACATTTCCATTAAGTTATATTTTTAGAATTTGTGACATGCAGCTGTAAAATGTTTTAGAAACAGTGCATCTTATCCAAGTCCATGACCTAAGATGTTACAGCATCCTTCATGCTTTTATGTTAAAGTTTATTCTTCACATGAAATAAGGGATGGAATTATAAGATATTCCGCTTCCATACTGGCAATTTGGAGACACATTTTCTTAGCTTTACCACAAGCATTCCTTTTGTGAAGAGGTAGGAGGATATGTTTGGAATGTCAGAGGCTACAAACGAACTGATTTTAAACTATCTGCTGGTAATACTGTCGGGATGGTGACATATTCAAGCAATCATTATGATCAAATAATATCATTAAATTTAATACCAAGGAAAATACGTCAATGAAAATGATAATGTTACAGTACAGTGACTAAGACCGTAATGCTTCCTAAGTTTAGTATATACTATATCAGCCGTAACAAGTAGGCACAATGTAACTTAAAGATGGAGAGCATGAAAAAAAAATATTGCAAACCTCTCTCAATTATATAATATAGAGCTGTTTCCAACTATATCAGTTACTAAAAAGTGTCTCAAAAGAGTCATTTAGAAAAACATTTTGGCATGCCCGACCAATCTGTAGACACCACCTGGAGAAGCCATAGCGTGCTTCACTCCTTGGCTGCCCACCATCTTTGTCTAGCTGCACTGGATGGGCAGAAAATAGTTATAATATAGCCTGTCCAGTGTAGCTGGATGGAAAGAGCGCAACCGCCACCGCCATTCCAATTTTTAAGAATTTTTAAAGTAATGAATGGGGGGGGGTTCAGTGTTTATCATGGATTATCATCCGTTGACATCTATCAATCTAAAGAACCTGGCACATATCTGTGAATTACATGGACAAAGCATTGATTTCAATGGACAGCATACAATACTTCATTTCTCCTGAGGAGGTGCTGCTACAGCTTATAATTGATCCTTGGTGCATCTAGCATAAGACTTCCTTTTATTAACTTAGTTTTGGGAAACCCTTCTGACAATGAAGAATTGTCACTCGGAGACAACCCCAATAAGAATGAAAGAAAATGCCTCCAAGGAATATTTATCTAAGCCGTTACCAATTACACTGCCAGGGGAACTTTAAAAATGATTGCTGGAATCTGATTGGTTGGGCATCTGCTTTACTTTATTTTGCATTGGTTTGAAATTTCACCAATAATCATTTAGATTACTGGATGCAATGTAGATCTCATTCTTCTTTTCTCATGTTATATTCAGAGTATTGGAAATGGGCAGGGCTTAGCAGCAGAGGTGACATTCCAATTTTTCTACTGGTTTCCCCTTCTCCCAGCAGCCACAGGGAAAAGTTTGAGGAAGGGGAGAGAGTCTAGGTACATACTTAAAAAGGTCTCCTCCCCTAACTAAACATGCTTTAAAGGAGTGTTGGTTGGTGCTAAGGAAATGTGCCCAACTCTCCAGTATGACAATAGGATAAGATGGGGACACTGTTAAATGTTATAATCCTCCCAGTTCATTGCCCCCATCATGATAACCCACCCCCTGCCTTTATTTTTATTATTTCTTAGTTTTCTACCTTGATATTCCTATGTATTTTCTGCTCAGTCTCAGACAGAGTCACAGACCGGGAAAGGGCGTTCCCCAGCAGGCGTGACATCATCTGAAGCCATACAGGGGAGTACTTCCTTCACTCTGCTCCACACGGCCCAGAACAGTTCAGTGTGAGCTATTGGTTAAGGCTGTTATAGGTTAATTAGCTATTGGCTAAGGCTGCACACACCCCCCTCAACACTCCAGACTGCATTTCCTGATTTTGAAAGACCAAAGTTTGTGCAAGAAATGGGGGGAAATGTTCTATGGACTAGTAGGAAGATGCCTAGTGGCAGTTTTTTTTAACACAAATAAAACATAGAAAACGTAATTTTTTTTTAAAACAAAGTACATTAGAAAGTTTTTATAGGAAAAATTTGTTTTAATGACAGTGCCCATTTAAAAATCTCACCTTAAGCAGAAAAAAGTTGCTAGATCCCACCCCTGCTTAGCAGGTTTAGGATAAATTGTAGTGAAAGCTATCAGAGGAGGTTTCTACTACTACATTGTCCATAGTGTAGAGTGAGAAATAAATGTAATGCAAAAAGGAAGACAAATTATTGACAAAGATCTCATTGCCCATTACAGCCATGCCACTATCTTTATTAACCCTTCTGGTCTATCTAGTCTGCCCTATAATTCCCTTTTTGTTTTTCTGTTAGGATAGGTACATGTTTATTCTTGTCTGGACCTACGGTCACCTGCCTACAGAGATGTACAATTTACAGAAATTTTATTTACAGTCATTTTTGTTTCTGGAGAAAGGAATATTTTTTGAAAAATTGAAAGTGGAGTATATTTTATAAATTGTATATATTTTTAATGATGTATGTTGGTCTCACCATTTTACTGAGAGAAATAAAACCAATTTAATAGTCAGCCAGACTCAGAAAATAGGTGAATATTATATGTGATGAGGGAGAACATAAGAAATTAGATTAAAAACATGTCAATTAAGGTTGATCTGAGGAGACATAAACATCAATTACTGTAATACCAAGAAGAGAAAGTCCAGCCACAACCAAACTGAACTGAAACCTTTTTTTTTTCTCTGCAGCGCCCCTAGAGACAGAAATGCATATTGCTCTTTTTTAAAAATTGCATTCTCAGTATTAAAATTGTTTTCCAGGATTTGGTTGTGTTCAGGTGAGACTGGAAAATGTACAAAAATTCTGTTGTCATTCATAAAGTTCTAAATGTTATATAGCTTAACCCCTTAAGGGTTTTCCATTTTTTGCACTTTTTTTTTCCTCCTTACCTTTTAAAAATGTTAACCCTTTCAATTTTGCACCTAAAATTCCATTTGATTCCATATTATGGCTTATTTTTTGCACCTCCAATTCTACTTTGCAGACATTAGTCATTTTACCAAGAAATCCACGGCGAAATAGAAAAAAAAAATTAATTGTGTGACAAAATTTAACAAAAAATGCCATTTTGTAACTTTTCGGAGCTTCCGTTTCTACGCAGTGCATTTTTCGATAAAAATTACACCTTTTCTTACTCTGTAGGTCCATCCGATTAAAATGATACCCTACTTATATAGCTTTGATTTTGTCTTACTTCTGGAAAAAATCATAACTACATGCAGG
This sequence comes from Hyla sarda, assembly GCF_029499605.1. Classification (NCBI taxonomy): domain Eukaryota; kingdom Metazoa; phylum Chordata; class Amphibia; order Anura; family Hylidae; genus Hyla; species Hyla sarda. The sequence continues at coordinate 301,462,020 of NC_079193.1, forward strand.
AAAATGAATACGTTTAAAATTGTCATTTTTTTTTATCCCTATAACTTTTACATTTTTTCATGAACGGGCGGAATTAGGGCTCATTTTTTGTGCCGTGATCTGAAGTTTTTAGCGGTACTATTTTTGTATTGACCGGACTTTTTGATTGCTTTTTATTCAAAAAAAGTGGCCAAAAACACGCTATTTTGGACTTTTGAATTTTTTTGCACATACAACATTGACTGTGCAGTTTAATTAACGATATATTTTTATAGTTCGGACATTTCTGCAAGTGGCAATACCAAATATGTTTATTTTTATTTACATAGTTTTTTTTTTTTTTTTTTTACGGGAAAAGGGGGGCGATTCTTATTTTCATTAGGGAAGGGGTTAAATGATCTTTATTAACTTGCTTTTCACACTATATTTTTGCAGTGTTATAGCCCCCTCGAGTGGCTATAATACTGCACACACTTATCTTCTACACAGATCACTGCCATGCATTAAAACGGCAATGATCAGTGTTATCGGCGGTCGATTGCTCAAGCCTGGATTTCAGGCTTGGAGCAATCAATCGCCGATTGGACACGCCGGAGGCAGGTAAGGGGACCTCCGCTCGCGTTCTCGCTGACCAGAACAACGCGATTTCACCGCAATGGTCCCGATTAGCCTGACTGAGCTGCCGGGAGTGTATTTTTGTTACTTCAGACGCGGCGATCAACTTTGAACACCGCATCTAAAGGGTTAATAGCGTGCAGCACAACAATTGGTGCCACGCGCTATTAGCCCAGGGTCCCGGCTTCCATTAGCGTGACCCCACGTTATAGACCGAGACTGGGCAAAGGGCGTACAGGTACACCCTGCATCCTTAAGAGGTTAAACACCATGTTCTAAACATTTTATTTATTGTTATAAAAGAAGATATTCCTACTTTTTGATTTCTAGAAAAAAGCTGTGTAGGTATGCCCAGCGGGTTAGCAATAAATTTGCCCCCCCCCCTGCGAGACCTACTTAGGAGGCCCCTAAGCTTCTCCCCCACAAGGTATGTCACACCCACGCCAATATACCCCACCCATACCAAATTGCTCCGCCCATACTGATATGCACTGCCCATAGGCATTTTCTTTGGACATATGAAGAGCATCTGTAAGTAATACATCTGTTTTTGTTTTTTGTTTTTAAATATCACTGCAGTGTACAATATATGGAAAGAAGGTATGGAATAGCTTGACCAAGGCTATGTAACAAGTAGAAAGAAGATGGAAGACGGCACTCCAATGATGTGGTGTCCAAAAGGCTTGAAGTTTTCTTGGCCCATAAATATAAAGTACAAGGTGATAGTTGAGAAAGACCTTATTGTCAGGTCAAAAGGTCTCATCACCTTGTATATTGATGGGCCCATAAAACTTCACGCTTTTTGGACACCACATCATTGGAGTGCGGTCTTCCATCTTCTTTCTACTGTAGTGTTCAATATATACAGGGAGTTTTATCAAAACCTGTGTAGAGGAAGAGTGGTGCAGCTGCCCATAGCAACCAATCAGATCACTTCTTTCAATTTTAAATAGGCCTCTGAAAAGTGAAAAAAGCTATCTGATTGGTTGCTAAGGGGAAATGCTCCAATTTTCCGCTACACAGGTTTTGATAAATCTCCCCCATAGACTTTAATTTTAAGCGAATATGCTAATAAACTCTCAAAAAATGTGCGGGTTCTGCACTCCATGGGTTTGTTGCAGAGTGCCCAGAATATGGAGTGTAAGGAGCTAAATGGTGATGCTATTAACTCGGCAGCCTGTACAGTACACAGCTGTGTACAGGGCCCCACTGCTCACTATATAGGAGCCCTGACAGGAGTCCCTGCTCTAAAAGGGATTTCCAGGAGAAGGCTCCTGAGCTGGGAATACAATGTAAGCAATGTTCTGCCAAGTTAGCTAAGAAGTTAAGAAGGAGTTAAGACGCGATGCCGTTCATCACCTCTACATCTTTTGTGGCCAGACACAAAGCAGTTATATATATATATATATATATATATATATATATATACAGTACAGACCAAAAGTTTGGACACACCTTCTCATTCAAAGAGTTTTCTTTATTTTCATGACTATGAAAATTGTAGATTCACACTGAAGGCATCAAAACTATGAATTAACACATGTGGAATTATAGACATAAAAAAATGTGAAACAACTGAAAATATGTCATATTCTAGGTTCTTCAAAGTAGCCACCTTTTGCTTTGATTACTGCTTTGCACACTCTTGGCATTCTCTTGATGAGCTTCAAGAGGTAGTCACCTGAAATGGTCTTCCAACAGTTTTGAAGGAGTTCCCAGAGATGCTTAGCACTTGTTGGTCCTTTTGCCTTCATTTGGTTCAGGTCTGGTGACTGTGGAGGTCAGGTCATCTGGCGCAGCACCCCATCACTATCCTTCTTGGTTAAATAGCCCTTACACAGCCTGGAGGTGTGTTTGGGGTCATTGTCCTGTTGAAAAATAAATGATGGTCCACCTAAAACGCAAACCGGATGGAATAGCATGCCGCTGCAAGATGCTGTGGTAGCCATGCTGGTTCAGTATGCCTTCAATTTTGAATAAATCCCCAACAGTGTCAACAGCAAAGCCCCCCCACACCATCACACCTCCTCCTCCATGCTTCATTCACGGTGGGAACCAGGCATGTAGAGTCCATCCGTTCACCTTTTCTGCGTCACACAAAGACACGGTGGTTGGAACCAAAGATCTCAAATTTGGACTCATCAGACCAAAGCACAGATTTCCACTGGTCTAATGTCCATTCCTTGTGTTCTTTAGCCCAAACAAGTCTCTTCTGCTTGTTGCCTGTCCTTAGCAGTGGTTTCCTAGCAGATATTCTACCATGAAGGCCTGATTCACACAGTCTCCTCTTAACAGTTGTTCTAGAGATGTTTCTGCTGCTAGAACTCTGTGTGGCATTGACCTGGTCTCTAATCTGAGCTTCTGTTAACCTGCGATTTCTGAGGCTGGTGACTCGGATGAACTTATCCTCCACAGCAGAGGTGACTCTTGGACTTCCTTTCCTGGGGCGGTCCGCATGTGAGCCAGTTTTATTGTAGCTCTTGATGGTTTTTGTGACTGCACTTGGGGACACTTTCCACCTAGAATATGACATATTTTCTGTTGTTTCACACTTTTTTGTTATGTCTATAATTCCACATGTGTTAATTCATAGTTTTGATGCCTTCAGTGTGAATCTACAATTTTCATAGTCATGACAATAAAGAAAACTCTTTGAATGAGAGGGTGTGTCCAAACTTTTGGTCTGTACTGTATATATTAGATATGTAAAATACTATTGGTATACAAAAATGCCCCCATTCCTCATCTATTCATACTGATAGTATTAACAGAGTTAATAGAAGAGGAATGCACTTATCTATACCAAGATTAGGGTCACACATACAGGCAGGGCCGCTTTTAGGCTTAGTGTGGCCCTGGGCAAAATCAAAAGTGGGGCCCCAAAAGTCGTAATAGTGCACTAACTAGATTTGCACATTTTTGGTCACTTCAAATACCATAAAAAATATCTGAAAAGCAATTGAAAAGTTCCATCAATACAAAAATGGTACCGATAAAATCTACAAATCACAGCGCAAAAAATTAGCCCTCATATATCCCCATATACAGAAAAATCAAAGCGTTATAGGGATCAGAATAGTACAATTTAATATTTTTGTATAGTTCCCCCACATTAGGTTGCCAGTATAGTTCCCCCACATTAGGATGGCAGCATAGTTCCCCCACATTAGGATGGCAGTATAGTTCCCCCACATTAGGTTGGCAGCATAGTTCCCCCACATTAGGATGGCAGTATAGTTCCCTCACATTAGGTTGGCAGCATAGTTCCCCCACATTAGGATGGCAGCATAGTTTCCCCACATTAGGTTGGCAGTATAGTTCCCCCACATTAGGTTGGCAGTATAGTTCCCCCACATTAGGTTGGCAGTATAGGTCCCCCACATTAGGTTGGCAGCAAAGTTCCCCCACATTAGGTTGGCAGTAAAGTTCCCCCACATTAGGTAGGCAGTATAGTTCCCCCACATTAGGTTCTAGTTCCCCCACTTTAGGTTGGCAGTATAGGTTCCCCACATTAGGTTGGCAGTATAGTTCCCCCACACTAGGTTGGCAGTATATTTCCCCCACATTAGGCTGGCAGTATAGGTCCCCCAAATTAGGCTGTCAGTATAGTTCCCCCAAATTAGGTTGTAGTTCCCCCACATTAAGTTGGCAGTATAGTTCCCCCATATTAGGTTGTAGTTCCTCCACATTAGGCTGGCAGTATAGTTCCCCCACATTAGGTTGCAGTCCCCCCCCCCATTAAGTTGGCAGTATAGTTCCCCCACATTAGGCTGGCAGTATAGTTCCCCCACATTAGGTTGTAGTTCCCCCCTAATTAAGTTGGCAGTATAGTAACCCTACATTAGGTTGTAGTTCCCCCACATTAGGTTGTCAGTATAGTTCCCCCACATTAGGTTGGCAGTATAGTTCCCCCACATTAGGCTGGCAGTATAGTTCCCCCACATTAGGCTGGCAGTATAAGTCCCCCCCCCCACATTAGGTTGACAGTATAGTTCCCCCACAATAGGTTGGCAGTATAGCTCCCCACATTAGGTGCAGTATAGTTCCCCACATTAGATGCAGTATAGTTCCCCCACATTATGTGCAGTATAGTTCCCGCCATTAGGTGCAGTATAATTCCCCACATTAGGTGCAGTATAGTTCCCCCACATTAGGTGCAGTATAGTTACCCCGCATTAGGTGTAGTATAGTTCCCCCACATTAGGTGCAGTATAGTTTCCACACATTAGGTTGTAGTTCCCCCACATTAGGTGCAGTATAGTTCCCCACATTAGGTGCAGTATAGTTCCCCCACATTACGTGCAGTATAGTTCCCCCACATTAAGTGCAGTATAGTTGCCCACATTAGGTGCAGTATAGTTCCCCACACATTAGGTGCAGTATAGTTTCCCCACATTAATTGCAGTATAGTTCCCCCACATTAGGTTGTAGTTCCCCCACATTAGGTGCAGCATAGTTCCCCACATTAGGTGCAGTATAGTTCCCCCACATTAGGTGCAGTATAGTTCCCCACATTATGTGCAGTATAGTTCCCCCACATGAGCTGCAGTATAGTTCCCCACATTAGCTGCAGTATAGTTCCCCACATTAGGTGCAGTATAGTTCCCCAACATTAGGTGCAATATAGTTCCCCACCATTAGGTGCAGTATAGTTCCCCCACATTACGTGCAGTATAGTTCCCCACATTAAGTGCAGTATAGTTCCCCACATTTGGTGCAGTATAGTTCCCCCACATTAGCTGCAGTATAATTCCCCCACATTAATTGCAGTGTAGTTCCCCCACATTAGGTGCAGCATAGTTCCCCACATTAGGTGCAGTATAGTTCCCCCACATTAGGTGCAGTATAGTTCCCCCATATTAGGTGCAGTATAGTTCCCCCACATTAGGTGCAGTATAGTTCCCCCACATTAGGTGCAGTATAGTTCCCCCACATTAGGTGCAGTATAGTTCCCCCACATTAGGTGCAGTATAGTTCCCCCATATTAGGTGCAGTATAGTTCCCCCACATTAGGTGCAGTATAGTTCCCCCACATTAGGTGCAGTATAGTTCCCCCACATTAGGTGCAGTATAGTTCCCCCACATTAGGTGCAGTATAGTTCCCCCACATTAGGTGCAGTATAGTTCCCCCACATTAGGTGCAGTATAGTTCCCCCACATTTGGTAGGCAGTATAGTTCCCCCACATTAGGTTGGCAGCATAGTTCCCCCACATTAGGATGGCAGTATAGTTCCCCCACATTAGGTTGGCAGCATAGTTCCCCCACATTAGGATGGCAGTATAGTTCCCTCACATTAGGTTGGCAGCATAGTTCCCCCACATTAGGATGGCAGCATAGTTTCCCCACATTAGGTTGGCAGTATAGTTCCCCCACATTAGGTTGGCAGTATAGTTCCCCCACATTAGGTTGGCAGTATAGGTCCCCCACATTAGGTTGGCAGCAAAGTTCCCCCACATTAGGTTGGCAGTAAAGTTCCCCCACATTAGGTAGGCAGTATAGTTCCCCCACATTAGGTTGTAGTTCCCCCACTTTAGGTTGGCAGTATAGGTTCCCCACATTAGGTTGGCAGTATAGTTCCCCCACACTAGGTTGGCAGTATATTTCCCCCACATTAGGCTGGCAGTATAGGTCCCCCAAATTAGGCTGTCAGTATAGTTCCCCCAAATTAGGTTGTAGTTCCCCCACATTAAGTTGGCAGTATAGTTCCCCCATATTAGGTTGTAGTTCCTCCACATTAGGCTGGCAGTATAGTTCCCCCACATTAGGTTGCAGTCCCCCCCCCCCCATTAAGTTGGCAGTATAGTTCCCCCACATTAGGCTGGCAGTATAGTTCCCCCACATTAGGTTGTAGTTCCCCCCTAATTAAGTTGGCAGTATAGTAACCCTACATTAGGTTGTAGTTCCCCCACATTAGGTTGTCAGTATAGTTTCCCCACATTAGGTTGGCAGTATAGTTCCCCCACATTAGGCTGGCAGTATAGTTCCCCCACATTAGGCTGGCAGTATAAGTCCCCCCCCCACATTAGGTTGACAGTATAGTTCCCCCACAATAGGTTGGCAGTATAGCTCCCCACATTAGGTGCAGTATAGTTCCCCACATTAGATGCAGTATAGTTCCCCCACATTATGTGCAGTATAGTTCCCGCCATTAGGTGCAGTATAATTCCCCACATTAGGTGCAGTATAGTTCCCCCACATTAGGTGCAGTATAGTTACCCCGCATTAGGTGTAGTATAGTTCCCCCACATTAGGTGCAGTATAGTTTCCACACATTAGGTTGTAGTTCCCCCACATTAGGTGCAGTATAGTTCCCCACATTAGGTGCAGTATAGTTCCCCCACATTACGTGCAGTATAGTTCCCCCACATTAAGTGCAGTATAGTTGCCCACATTAGGTGCAGTATAGTTCCCCCACATTAGGTGCAGTATAGTTTCCCCACATTAATTGCAGTATAGTTCCCCCACATTAGGTTGTAGTTCCCCCACATTAGGTGCAGCATAGTTCCCCACATTAGGTGCAGTATAGTTCCCCCACATTAGGTGCAGTATAGTTCCCCACATTATGTGCAGTATAGTTCCCCCACATGAGCTGCAGTATAGTTCCCCACATTAGCTGCAGTATAGTTCCCCACATTAGGTGCAGTATAGTTCCCCAACATTAGGTGCAATATAGTTCCCCACCATTAGGTGCAGTATAGTTCCCCCACATTACGTGCAGTATAGTTCCCCACATTAAGTGCAGTATAGTTCCCCACATTTGGTGCAGTATAGTTCCCCCACATTAGCTGCAGTATAATTCCCCCACATTAATTGCAGTGTAGTTCCCCCACATTAGGTGCAGCATAGTTCCCCACATTAGGTGCAGTATAGTTCCCCCACATTAGGTGCAGTATAGTTCCCCCATATTAGGTGCAGTATAGTTCCCCCACATTAGGTGCAGTATAGTTCCCCCACATTAGGTGCAGTATAGTTCCCCCACATTAGGTGCAGTATAGTTCCCCCACATTAGGTGCAGTATAGTTCCCCCATATTAGGTGCAGTATAGTTCCCCCACATTAGGTGCAGTATAGTTCCCCCACATTAGGTGCAGTATAGTTCCCCCACATTAGGTGCAGTATAGTTCCCCCACATTAGGTGCAGTATAGTTCCCCCACATTAGGTGCAGTATAGTTCCCCCACATTAGGTGCAGTATAGTTCCCCCACATTTGGTAGGCAGTGGACCCCACAGACATACAGCCTTCAGCCATATACAGTGTATGGTTGGAGGCTGTATTCCTGTGTACTGCCCCACTTCAGTGCTCCGTCCAACGCTTCTCCGGTCAGGGGTCACAATATACTGCTATGGCCTATAGGCCATAGCAGTAGGTCCCGGGACCGGAGGAGCGGTTGCCGGAGCGCTGAAGATGATGTGCACGTAACTTACCATGCGTGCACGCGTCATGCTCCTCGATGCTCCGCTCCTCCTTCCCTATGGGCGCAAGCACGGGACATCAGTGACGTCCCTGCGTGAGCTACCTTACAGCGGCCCGAGTTTTTAAAGTTAACGCGGGACCACAGAAAGGTAACCGGGACATCCTTTTGTCCCGAAAAGATCTTTCGGGACACAGGGATGTCCCGGATGTGACGGGCCCCCTGCGGGCTGCTCAGTGCCGGATCCCTCCCTGGATCCACCACTGAGCAGCCCGCAGGGGGCTCCCTGGGGGCTCTGGGCAATTGCCCGGATTGCCCCGCCCTAACGCCGGCCATGCGTACAGGATCTTCTGCATATTTGATGCGCACTATTTGAAGCTGCAGATTTCAATGTAAACTAATTGACTGAACTCAGCTTCAAATCTGCAGCTTCAAATAGTGTCAATCATATATGCAGAAGATACATGTGACCCTACCCTAATATTATTATACCTATATTTAAGGGGTGACAGAGGGGTGTACAAGGGTGACAGAGGAGTGTAGAGGGGTTACAGAGGAGTGTAGAGGGGTGTACAGGGGTGTCCAGGGGTGGCAGAGGAGTGTACAGTGGTGACAGAGGAGTGTACAGGGGTGCCAGAGGGATGTACAGGGGTGACAGAGGAGTGTACAGGGGTGGCAGAGGGGTGTACAAGGGTGGCAGAGGGGTGTACAGGGGTGACAGAGGAGTGTACAGAGGTGACAGAGGGGTGTACATGGGTGACAGAGGAGTGTACAGGGGTGGCAGAGGGATGTACAGGGTGGCAGAGGAGTGTACAGGGGTGGCAGAGGGGTGTACAGGGGTGGCAGAGGGTTGAACGGGGTGGCAGAGGAGTGTACAGGTGTGACTGAGAGTGACAAAGAGGTGTAGAGGGGAAGAAGTGGAATACCTGGAGCTGAGTAGGCCTCTTTGGATCCTGGCTCCATGCTCAGCAGTGCCGCACCTGCTCTTTTCCCACCATTTTGCTGGGGGACCAGGGAAAAATCACCTGGGGTCGGAACTGTAGCATCCACGTCCCAGAGCGTGTGCACCCTAGGCAAAAGCTAATTTTGCCACCCCCTTGAATTCAACCTTTTTGCACACCCCACCTTACTACTGGGGTGACACACTGTAACAAACCTCCTCCTCATGTAATCTCCTTGTTACGCCTAGCGCTCCGGGTCCCCGCTCCTCCCCGGAGCGCTCACGGCGTCTTTCTCCCTGCAGCGCCCCGGTCAGTCCCGCTGACCGGGAGCGCTGCACTGTCATGGCCGTTGGGGATGCGATTCGCACAGCGGGACGCGCCCGCTCGCGAATCGCATCCCAGGTCACTTACCCGTCCCGGTCCCCTGCTGTCATGTGCTGGCGCGCGCGGCTCCGCTCTCTAGGGCGCGCGCGCGCCAGCTCTCTGAGACTTAAAGGGCCAGTGCACCAATGATTGGTGCCTGGCCCAATTAGCTTAATTGGCTTCCACCTGGTCCCTGACTATATCTGACCTCCTCCCATGCACTCCCTTGCCGGATCTTGTTGCCTTGTGCCAGTGAAAGCGTTTAGTGTGTCCAAAGCCTGTGTACCTGAACTTCTGCTACCCATCCTGACTACGAACCTTGCCGCCTGCCCCCGACCTTCTGCTACGTCTGACCTTGCCTCTGCCTAGTCCTTCTGTCCCACGCCTTCTCAGCAGTCAGCGAGGTAGAGCCGTTGCTAGTGGATACGACCTGGTTGCTACTGCCGCAGCAAGACCATCCCGCTTTGCGGCGGGCTCTGGTGAAAACCAGTAGCCTCTTAGAACCGGTCCACTAGCACGGTCCACGCCAATCCCTCGCTGACACGGAGGATCCACTACCTGGAAGCCGAAGCGTGACAGTAGATCCGGCCATGGATCCCGCTGAGGTGCCGCTGCCAAGTCTCGCTGATCTTCCCACGGTGGTCGCTCAGCAATCGCAGCAGATTGCCCAACAAGGACAGCAGCTGTCGCAGTTGACCGCCATGTTACAGCAACTTCTGCCTCTGCTACAGCAGCAACCATCTCCTCCGCCAGCTCCTGCACCTCCTCCGCAGCGAGTGGCCGCTCCTAACCTCCGCTTGTCCCTGCCGGACAAATTTGATGGGGACTCTAAACTCTGCCGTGGATTTTTGTCTCAGTGTTCCCTGCATATGGAGATGTTGTCGGACTTGTTTCCTTCAGAACGGTCTAAGGTGGCGTTCGTAGTAAGCCTTCTTTCAGGAAAGGCCTTGTCTTGGGCCACACCGCTCTGGGACCGCAATGATCCTGCCACAGCCACAGTCCAGGCCTTCTTCGCTGAACTCCGGAGTGTCTTCGAGGAGCCAGCCCGAGCTTCTTCTGCCGAGACTGCCCTGTTGAACCTGGTCCAGGGTAATTCTTCAGTGGGCGAGTACGCCATCCAATTTCGTACTCTTGCTTCCGAGTTATCATGGAATAACGAGGCTCTCTGCGCGACCTTTAAAAAAGGCCTATCCAGTCGCATCAAGGATGTGCTGGCCGCACGAGAGATTCCTGCCAATCTGCAAGAACTCATCCATCTAGCTACCCGCATTGACATGCGTTTTTCTGAGCGACACCAAGAGCTCCGCCAGGAAAAAGACTTAGATCTCTGGGCACCTCTCCCACAGTATCCGTTGCAATCTACGCCTGGGCCTCCCGCCGAGGAGGCCATGCAAGTGGATAAGTCTCGCCTGACCCAGGAAGAGAGGAATCGCCGTAGGGAAGAAAATCTCTGTCTTTACTGTGCCAGTACCGAGCATTTCTTGGTGGATTGCCCTATCCGTCCTCCACGCCTGGGAAACGCACGCACGCACCCAGCTCACGTGGGTGTGGCGTCTCTTGGTTCCAAGTCTGCTCCTCCACGTCTCACGGTACCCGTGCGGATTTCTTCTTCAGCCAACTCCTCCCTCTCAGCCGTGGCCTGCTTGGACTCCGGTGCCTCTGGAAATTTTATTTTGGAGTCGTTTGTTAATAAATTCAGCATCCCGGTGACCCGTCTCGTCAAGCCGCTCTACATTTCCGCGGTCAACGGTGCCAGATTGGACTGCACCGTGCGTTACCGCACAGAGCCCCTCCTCATGTCTATTGGACCCCACCTTGAGAGGATTGAGTTCTTCATTCTCCCCAACTGTACCTCTGAGGTCCTCCTCGGTCTGCCTTGGCTCCGGCTTCATTCCCCCACCATTGATTGGACCACCGGGGAGATCAGGAACTGGGACTCTGCCTGCCACAGGAAGTGCCTCTCCCCCCCTCCCAGTCCCGTCAGGCAAGCCTCTGTGCCTCCCCATGGCCCCCGTCCTGGTGTCACACTGCCCCGTGCCAGGCCTCGCCCTCTGCCCTCCCTCCCCATTCCCACTCCTGCTGTACTGCCTGCCGTTGAGGAAACCCTCCATTCTTTCCCGGTGTCCTCATCCCAGGGGAGGCAGTTACCGGACAAAGAGAAGGGGAGACCTAAGGGGGGGGGTACTGTTACGCCTAGCGCTCCGGGTCCCCGCTCCTCCCCGGAGCGCTCACGGCGTCTTTCTCCCTGCAGCGCCCCGGTCAGTCCCGCTGACCGGGAGCGCTGCACTGTCATGGCCGTTGGGGATGCGATTCGCACAGCGGGACGCGCCCGCTCGCGAATCGCATCCCAGGTCACTTACCCGTCCCGGTCCCCTGCTGTCATGTGCTGGCGCGCGCGGCTCCGCTCTCTAGGGCGCGCGCGCGCCAGCTCTCTGAGACTTAAAGGGCCAGTGCACCAATGATTGGTGCCTGGCCCAATTAGCTTAATTGGCTTCCACCTGGTCCCTGACTATATCTGACCTCCTCCCATGCACTCCCTTGCCGGATCTTGTTGCCTTGTGCCAGTGAAAGCGTTTAGTGTGTCCAAAGCCTGTGTACCTGAACTTCTGCTACCCATCCTGACTACGAACCTTGCCGCCTGCCCCCGACCTTCTGCTACGTCTGACCTTGCCTCTGCCTAGTCCTTCTGTCCCACGCCTTCTCAGCAGTCAGCGAGGTAGAGCCGTTGCTAGTGGATACGACCTGGTTGCTACTGCCGCAGCAAGACCATCCCGCTTTGCGGCGGGCTCTGGTGAAAACCAGTAGCCTCTTAGAACCGGTCCACTAGCACGGTCCACGCCAATCCCTCGCTGACACGGAGGATCCACTACCTGGAAGCCGAAGCGTGACACTCCTTACTTCTGGGGTGACTCACTGTAACAAACCTCCTCCTGATGTAATCACCTTACTACTGGGGTGACACACTGTAACAAACCCCCTCCTCATGTAATCACCTTACTACTGGGGTGACACACTGCAAGGGTACATTCAGACAAGCGGATCCACAGTGTATTTTATACTGCAGATCTGCCGCTGAAGGACCACTACATGGTGCCTTAGATGTGCCTGAGCTAGGCCGAGAGCTGCCGTGATGTGTGAGTATACTGCGCAACTCGCACATCGCAGTGTGTCTGCTCATAGCAGCGTATTTCCACTCCGAGCAGGCACATCTAAAGGCAACATGTAGCGGTCCTTCAGCGGCGGTTCCGCAGCGTAAAATACGCTGTGGATCCGCTTGTCTGAACGTACCCTATGTAATATGATTACTACTGGGGTGACACAATGAAACAAACCTTCTCCTCATGTAATATCTTTACTGCTTTGGTGACACACTGTAACAAACCTCCTGCTCATGTAATATCATTACTACTGGGGTGATACACTGAAACAAACCTCCTCCTCATGTAATATCTTTACTGCTTTGGTGATACAGAGGTGCAGATTTCTGCACACACTAATCAACCAAAGGCTGAGCTTCGCCTGGTCACATGATGGTGACATCATCACAGGTCCTTTACCCACAGGTCCTACAGCGTCCAGTAAGTCCCAGGGAGGAAAAAAAAGAATAAATTATTTTTTGTAATATTGTTCCCACCGCAGTGTGCAGAGGGGCGGGGGGGAGTCCCGTTCGGGGGGGGGAAGGGCGTGGAATGAAGAGGGGTTTGGGAACAAAAACAAATTGGGGGCAGCGGGGCCCCCCGCTACATCACTGAGTACACCTTAAAGGGGTTATACCCAATGAATGAATGAATGAGCTAAAATTAGGAAGAACTGATGAGAGGGGAAGAGATGGTGGGGGAAAAGTTGTAACCAACATTGTTGTGCAGGTAGGTGTGGAGATGAGCAGATCCACAGTGTATTTTACGATGCGGATCCGTCGCCGAAGGACCGCTACAGGGTGCCTCAGATGTGCCTGCTCGGTGCAGCGTTACACTGCTACGAGCAGACATGCTGCAGTATACTCGCACATCGTGGCTGCTAGCTCAGGAAGCAAGGGGAGCAGCCGCGATGTGTGAGAATACACTGTGCATGCGCGGTGACTCGCACATTGCAGAGTGCCTGCTTGTAGCGGTGTAGTACCGCTCCGAGCAGGCACATCTAAAGGCACCCTGTAGGGGTCCTTTGGCGGCAGATCTGCAGTGTAAAATACGCTGTGTATCCACTCGTCTGAATGCACTCTAAGGACACATTTTGGCCTTAGGACACAGCCAAATTTTTCAAATGTTACCTGTGTCGCTTTATGCATTAATAACTCTGAGATGCTTATCATTCTGAGTTTGTTTATTCATTACATACTCTGCTTTAAGATAGTAGTAAATTTTCTTCGATACTTGCGTCATTTCTTTGTGAAAAATTCCCAAATTTTATTTTAAAAAATTTTAATTAGCATTTTTTCTAAATTTGAAATGCTCTGCTTGTAAGGAAAATGGTCATGCCAAATAAATTACATATTGATTCACATGTACAATATGTCTACTTTATGTTGTCATCACAAAGTTGACATGTTTTTACTTTTTGAAGACATCAGAGGACTTTAGCATTTCCACTTTATCACGAAAATTTCAAAATCTTAATTTTTTTTGGGATGAGTTCAGTTTAAAGTGGATTTGAGGAGCCTTGGTGTTAGAAATCCCCAATAAATTACCCCAATATAAGAACTGCACCCCTAAAAGTATTCAAAATGACATTCTGAAAGTTTGTTAACCCTTTAGGTGTTTCACAGGAATAGCAGCAAAGTCGAGGTGAAACGTAGTTGTAGCCCCAATTGTTTTCATTTTTACAAAGGGTAAAAGGGGAAAAAGCCTACAAAAGTTGTAACCCAATTTAACCTGAATACGGAAATACCCCATATGTGGATGTAAAGTGCTCTGCAGGGGTACAGCAAAGCTCAGAAGGGGCAGAACACCATTTGGCTTTTGGAGGGAGAATTTAGCTAGAATCGTTTTGGGGGGCCACTTACAAAGCCTCCATGGTGCCCAGACAGTGGAAACTCCCCCACATGTGACACCATTATGGAAACTACACTCCTCAAGGAATGTAATAAGGGGTGCAGTGAGCATTTGGACACCACAGATGTAAAACAATTTTTTGGAACAGAGGGCCGTATATATAAAAAATTTCATTTTTTACACTAGCATGTTGGTGTAGTCATGTCGTGTTTATAAAGCCTCCATGGTGCCCAGACAGTAAAAAAAAAAAACATATGTGACCCCATTTTGAAAACTACACCCCTGAAGGAAGTTAGCAAGGGGTGCAGTGAACATTTACACCCCACAGGTAGTTGACAGATTTTTGGAACAGTGAAAGTGTAAATTTTCATATTCACGGCGCACTGTTTTTTCAGCATTTATGTCAGAACCTCTGCAACAATCAGCCACCCCAATGCAAATCCCCAATTTAGACCTCAAATGTACATGGTGGGCTCTCACTCCTGAGCCATATTGTGCGCCTGCAGTTTGCTTCATGTCCACATATGGGGTATTTATGAAGGAGACTTGTGAAATGAAAAATATGGGACAACACCAGCATGTTGGTGTAAAAAAAAAATTTTACCCTAACATGCTGGTGCAGACCCAATTTTTTCATTTTCAAAAGTGGTAAAAGGAGAAAAAGCCCCCAACAATTTGTAACACAATTTCTCCCGACTACAGAAATACTCCATATGTGGCCCTAAACTGGTGCCTTGAAATACAACAGGGTTCTGGAGTAAGAGCTCTCCATGCGCATTTGAGGCTAAATTAGTGATTTGCATAGGGGTGGCTGAGGCTATGTTCAGACGGTGGAATATCTGCATGGAAAATTTATGTGCAGACACTCCAACAATAGTGGAACACCGTCAGAACATGCTGGCGCTAGGACTGGTCAAAAGTCTGGACTTCGAAATAGGGATTTCCATATCAGAAAAAAATAAACATAAAGGCCGGCATTTATCATTGTAGGTGTAAGTGAAGCATTTATCATTGTAGGTGTAAGTGAAGCATTTTTCTACACCTTTTTTTTATGTGCTGGTAATGTGTAGAAGCACCAAATTTATTAAATGGTCACATTTTGTGGAGGTCACATTTTTAAACATTTGCCCCGCTAATATAAAACTATGTCCTCTTGTGGTAGTTTTTCTTCTTTTAAATATGCTCTCCTCCTTTACCAAGTTGATTCCCTTTATGTATTTAAAAGTCTCTATCATATCCCCTCTGTCAAAGCTGCTGACAAACCTGCCACCTCCTGTGGGGTGACTTAGAATTGTATAATTCAGCCTTGTCTACCTGAAGGCGCTTAGGAAGGTTCTGATTTACGTGCTTATGCTGTATGAGCTACAAGCAAGGATGTTGACACAACAAATCATAAACGACCGCTCTTCTGGTATAAATCTTTAAACAAGACACATCTGGGTGTGGTGAAACCAATCACCAGCCTGATACCAATTGTGTATGTCAAGTTAATACGGTGCATACAAACCGGTAAAGAACGTTTCATTGCATTAGTGAAGAGAAGCAAATAGTAAGAAAAAGTAGGTGAACCAATTAGGTAAAATAGAGCACAGAGAGAGATGTAGTTATTTAATAGGACTATATAAGAAAAGCAGCACACAATATATATATATATATATATATATATATATATACATATATATGCAAATTAGCTCACCACACCACCTACACAGGTAGTGTGTCCTGCAAAACAGCTCAGGCTCCAGTTAAGAAGTCTCAGAACAGATTGAGATTTATACCAAGCCAGAACTCTTTCCAGAAGGAAAGAGGACCCATCTGCAGACAGCTGTTACGGCGTATGTATATATATATATATATATATATATATATATCTCAAGACAAAGTTTAGTGTAATAGCAGAAAGGCTGTATGAGACTCAATAGCCGGCAATCACCAAATCCAACATGCAAAAAGAAGTACCCAAAGACTGTCAGTCTGGTTGGAGTTGAGTGCGCACAGCTAACGCCGGACATTGCTGACCAGGTCGATGTCCGGCATTAACCATTTGAAACGGGAAAGATACATTGCCAGTTAGCACTGGATGCTGAGCGGGACCCCTGTGGCAAAATCGTGGGGTCCTGATCAGCTTAGAGGACAGGTGGAGGGTCCCTACTTGCCTCCGTCCCATCAAATGGGCACTCCAACACTGCAGGCAGCCTTAGCAGCCTGTAGTAATAAAGTGCCAATAACACTGATTAATGCTGTACTACAGCATGTATTAGTCCCCTACGGGACTTAAAAGTAGTGAATAAAATGTCAAAAAAAAGTCCCATCCCTAAGACAAATTTGAATTTACCCTCTTTTCCCATTTTTCTAATAAAGTAATGTAAACCAAAATACCTATAAGCATATTTGGTATCGTTGCGTGCAAAAATGTCCAAACTATTTAAATACATAGTCCAGAATTGCTTATTTTTGGTCACTTCAAAAAAATGTATAAAAAGTGATCAAAAGGTCCCATCAAAACATAAATGGTACTGATAAAAACTACAGATCAAGGCGGAGAAAATCGGGGACATTTATCATCGTTGCTTTGGTAAGCAAGTTCTGTAATAATTTTTTTCTTGCTATTTTTTTGCTTATGTATGACATTTATCATACTATCACAGGAGGTTGATAAATTTGGCTTACATGAGCAAAAACCAAGAAATCACTTTTAAATACCATTTTTTTAGCACACATAAGCAAAAACCAAATAATGACTACAGAACACAACTTTGCAGCTTTGAAAAAAAATGTGCATATATATATATATATATATATATATATATATATATATATATATAAATATATATATATATATATAATGTGTGTGTGTGTTTATTACATTTTTTTAACACTGTTTTTTCTCCCTAAATGTACTTACTCATTTTTTTTTTTTTTTGTTACTTCTTCTACAGATCCGTGTATCCTGTGGACTCCTTCGGATTTGGTGGACTACATCGACAACCAGCGTTTTTCTTTGCTTGATGTTAATAAAATGGTTAACGAGGGCTTGTGGGGGAGTGTTTTTTTGTAATAATTTTTTTTTAAGCCTGTTGTGTTTGTTTTTTTTACTTACTGGACAGGCTTAGTAGTGGAAGCTGTCTTACAGACGGGGTCCATTACTAAGCCGGGCTTAGCGTTAGCCACAAAAACAGCTAGCACTAACCCCAATTTATTAACCCAGTACCCAATACCACTGGGGTGCCGGGAAGACCCGGTACCAACAGGCCCGGAGTGCCAAAAATGGCGCTCCCGGGCCTAGGCAGTAACAGGCTGGGGTTATTTAGGCTGGGGAGGGACAGTAACAATGGTCCTCGCCCACCCTGGTAACGTCAGGCTGTTACTGTTTGGTTGGTTTTTGGCTGAGAATAAAAATAGGGGGGACCCTGTGTTTTTTTTTTTAAATATTTAATTATTTATTTTAAAAAAACGCATAGGGTCCCCCCTATTTTTATTCTCAGCCAAATACCAACCAAACAGTAACAGCCTGACGTTACCAGGGTGGGTGAGGACCATTGTTATTGGCCCTCCCCCGCCTAAATAACGCCAGCCTGTTACCGCCTAGGCCCAGGAGCACCATTTTTGACGCTCTGGGCCTGTTGGTACCGGGTCTTCCAGGCACCCCCGTGGCATTGGGTACCGGGGTAATAATTGGGGGTTAGCGCTAGCTGTTTTTGTGGCCAACGCTAAGCCCAGCTTAGTAATGGACTCCGTCTATAACACAGCTTCCACTACTAAGCCTGTCAAGTAAAGTAAGGAAAAAACACAACAGGTTTAAAAAAAAATGTATTACAAAAAACACTCCCCCACAAGCCCTCGTTAACCATTTTATTAAAATCAAACAAAGAAAAACGCTGGTCATCGAAGTAGTCCACCGAATCCGAAGGAGTCCACAGGATACACGGATCTGAAATGAGAATGAGGCTGGGCACAGTGCAGGTGAACGCCGGGGGGGGGGTGCTGGTGGGGGCGGAGGCCGGGAACAGTGCAGGTGAAGGCCGGGGGGGGGGTGTTATGGACGGGCACAGCGCAGGAGAAGGCCGGTTGGGGGGGGTGTATGCTGAAGGACCCACCTGACAAACTCCTATATCCCCTAATCATGTCACTGTTCCAATCGGGTCCTGTAATTGGCTGCTGGTCCCAGCGGGAAATGTGAAATGACAGCAGAGGATTTTGGAGTCTGCGGCGTCGGTGCATTGCCATAGAATGAGATTTGCCATAGAATGAGATACTCCGCCTCCATCACATCCTATTGGCTCACACTTGTCACGTGACATATTTAACCATCACGCATCGAAGCGCACAGCAGTCTCAGTTTGGCCATCACAGGGAGAGGATCTCCTCTCCCTGTGATAGCTGAAGCTGCACGGAGCCATCTGAAGGCAAATCTCATTCTATTGCAATGCATACAGACTGCGCATGGCCAGCTGGCCTCCCTACGCAAATTGCGTAGGGAAGGACAACTGAGCACGTGCAATACTAACTTTAGCCCTACGCTATTTGGGTAGTGCTGCGCCTGCGCAGTACTACTTTACCTGCGCCCGATGCTCTACTGTATGTTCCCTGCTCCCTGAGAGTTAACGGGGGAAGGGGAGTAGAGCTGCGGGCGTGGGGTGTAGTAAGCGCTAGTGGGGAGGCACGCTGATGACAGCGCTATCGGGCATAGGGATCCCAATAGCGCTGTAGATCTATATAACAGTAAATGTAATAAAAGAGTAAATGCATGAGCCGTATGAGCTGAGTAAATGTATGAGCTTCTGTGGCCCGATTGAATCGGGCCACAGAGCCCATGAGAGCTCCGTGCAGCTTCAGCTGAATCGGGCCACAGAGGCCATGAGAGCTCGGTGCAGCTCCGTGCAGCTTCAGCTATCACAGGGAGAGGAGATCCTCTCCCTGTGATAGCCAAACTGAGACTGCTGTGTGCGTCGATGCGTGGCGGTTAAATATGTCACGTGACAAGTGTGAGCCAATAGGATGTGATGGATGCGGAGCAAATCTCATTCTATGGCAATGTACCGGTATATGTTATAAGGAGCCTGGGCTGACATTACAGTGCAGCCGCCCGGGCTCCTCATAGGGCCTCCCAGCTACCCTCACTTAATAATGATGGGTACACTGATATACATCCCCCCTTGTCTCCCGCCCGCGGTGCTCAGCTCCCGCTGCTACAAGACTACAACTCCCAGCGTGTCCTCACTGTAAGGGCATGCTGGGACTTGTAGTCTTGCAACATTTAGCAGACAGATGGGAGTTGTGTGGCGCTGGCAGGTGAGAGGTGAGATATAAATCACTGTAGTGTCCCTGTAGCGAAGTGAGGGTAGCGGGGAGAAAGTATGTCGGAGCCTGGGCGGCAGTAGCTTTCCCTGCTCCATGTTGGAGCTGGAGTAAATTTAGTCAATTTTTAAGGCAGTTGTGACTTTTTATTGCGCAGCTGCGACTGTCGCAGTTAATAAATACCTGACTAAAGCAAATCCATTTTGAAAAATTAACTACGTAAGCAAGTTTGAATTTTCTTGCTTTTTTAGTTCTTCACGCAAATTGTTGCACGAAAACACACGTAGTCACAGTTGCGAAAATTTTGCGACAATTATAGTAAAGAAAACCTGACTAAACCCCTTGATAAATGTCCCCCAATGAGCTTACAGTCTCATATATGGTAAAATAGAATGTTATAGGGACCAGTAAAGGACAATTTTAAGGATACCTATATAAACTGAGTATCATTGGTGGTGCAAAAAACAAGCCCTCATGTGGGCCTGTAGGTGGCAAATTGAAAGAGTTATGGCTATTAGAAGGTGAGGAGGAAAAAGAAAAAATTATGCAAAAATGAAAAATTCTATTTATCATAGTCCCCTCCCAAAAACACAGGGATTGCTTATTTAATCAACATTGTACATATCTCAGAAATCCACTTAGTAACCACATCTGCTGGAAGTTCATTCAAAGCCTAAGTGAACACCGCAGCAACATATATATATATATATATATATATATATATTTTTTTTTTTTATTATTATTATTATTATTATTATTGGATAAGCCTATAGCCTTTATTCTGAACTAAGTTACCCCCAAAACTAAAGAAAAAGCAGATAAAATGTTATTTTCTTTAAAATACAGTCTGATATTCCTACTAATCTGTGCTTAAGAACAAAAGATGAGTGCTTTATTTTCTAGAATACCTTTTAAAGGTGATTGATGTTATTCACCCACTTTGTATTGTAGTATGTCAAGCGTTGGCACTACCCTGACACCTGAAATATGGTCATCCATTTCACTGGTGTTCTTTCTGTGATTCAAGAATGTCTCCGGGGTTTAATATGTGATCAGAAGTGCTCGGCACGATTAATTATAGTGTTCTAAGAATGTTGCGGATCCTGACAGAGGAAAGAATCTTGTGAAGAGAAAATAGATTACTTTGGAGTGCAGGACATTATGGCATGCTGGAAAAAGAATTACCGGCAAAAGGTCATTGACTCAATTTATTTTGCAACCTAATGATTAAAAGAACAAGTTTTTATAAACTCTAATTCATACTTTACTTAAAACTAATCATGTGTTACATGAGCATAACAAGCGCCAGGCCCTGGTGCCGAGGGTTTCAATTAACAAAGGCTAACAAATTGGATTGCAACAATACTATTTCCTATGCCCAGGTTAATTGGCAACACTTCTCCCTGTGATGCAAAGAGCATTTTGGCTTAAAGTAAATAATTCATTTAACAGGCACCATTGGGTTCAGCCTGGACTCTCATTTGCTTTGGGAAATGTAAAGGGTGAGCATTTACAAGCTGTTGTCCCCAACTGATACAAAAAGCACTTGAATTATCTTATTCACAGCTTAGAATGCATTCGGTCTGTAAGCTGTTACTACACAATCTGGAGCGTGACACATTGTATGTGCAGAGTTTGTTGTCCAAACAATAACTAGTTTATTACACATTTGTTTTCCCATCAAAAACTTGTTGTTGCTTCATGGACTCCACAAACTATGTCATTTCTCAAAAAGCATCGATATGAAATCAGTGGGTTACATAATGACGGTTAAGACTGGAATACTCAACCCGAGCGTTTATGTTCAGAAGATTCCCAAAGCTTTATTTATTTATGAGGCTGTCCATTTTTGTCAGCCCTATTTCCTACTGCCACTCCCCCTATGACAAGTGATATTATAGCTGATGGTTTTTTTTGGCTGAACATATTATATATACAGTAATGGCTGTAAATGTTGGCACCCCTGAAATTTTTCTAGAAAATGAAGTATTTCTCACAGAAAAGGATTGCAGTAACACATGTTTATTCCTTTTGTGTGTATTGGAACTAAACCAAAAAGGGAGGAAAAAATTGGACATAATGTCACACCAAACTCCAATAATGGTCTGTACAAAATTATTGGCCCCCTTAACTTAATATTTGATTTCACACCCTTTGGAAAAAATAACTGAAATCAGTCGCTTGCTATAACCATCAATAAGCTTCTTACACCTCTCAGTCGGAATGTTGGATCACTCTCCCTTTGCAAACTACTCCAGGTCTCTCTTATTGGAAGGCGCCTTTTCCCAACAGCACTTTTAAGATCTCTCCACAGGTGTTCAATGGGATTTAGATCTGGACTCATTGCTGGCCACTTCAGAACTCTCCAGTGCATTTTTGCCATCCATTTCTGGATGCTTTTTGATGTATGTTTGGGGTCATTGTCCTGCTGGAAGACCCAAGATCTCGGACACTAACCCAGCTTTCTGACACTGATCCCAAGATACATCACTTTAGGTTCTCTCTGGAGTTCTACCTCAAATGTATTCCCAATGGTCTCTAAGATGGAGGTCCAATAATGCTCTAAATGAGTACAACTCCACAGAATATGCAAGAGGTCTGCCTCAGGAGAGAAACAGTGAGGACAATTTGAATCTTGTTTAAGACCTATTTTATATAAAAAGAGAGGGGTTTGATACATCCTGTATAAGAGATAGATCTGGCATAGCCGACCACTCTCTCCCAGAGATTGGTTTGGAACAGCTTTTAATACTGATTCCCACTGATAAGATAACACAATATCTGTATCAGATTGCCATCTTAAAAAAGATGGTAGATTATAACACTCAAGATATTTATCAAGCAAGAGATTATAGAGTTTGGAAATAAAACCAGGGGCACAACTGACCGAAGCTATCAAATTCAGTGCTTGATCACAGTGATGAGTCAGGACGACCTTCCTTTGTTCAGCCCCGATAGCATGTCTTAACTGCATATACTGAAAAAAGGAAGCACATGGAAGGCAGAACTCCTCTTTAACCCCTTCCAGCAGAATGCCTTATATAAATGTCGAGTTATGCAGATAGTTTGCGCATCTTGACGTTTATATCAGTCATTCAGTTAACCCGGCGATGTGCGGCATTGCATGGGTGAACAGGCAAAACTCCCGCTGTTACCAGCAGGAGGCAACTTCTGCAAGCCCCCCCAGGACCATCTGTGAATGGTCCTGGTCAGCTATCACTGTTATTGGTCCCGAGGTGGTGAGCATACAGTATCATATACTGCTACAATTAATTGCATATACAAATACAGGATCTGCTGTGGCCTGAGTATTGCTGTGACATTATTGGCTGCAGAATACTACTATCTATAGAAGTATAACGACGGTTGCCATTGGTTACATCACATTGATGGGCAGTTGCTATTGGTTACGACTTTTTCCAACAAATTGACAAAGTGATTTTCTACAGTTACATTTTATTACTCGGAGCACTTTTGGCACTTGTTCTATATGATTTATATGGACAATTAATTGACTTTTGGAGCTGATTTTTTATGAATTTGGAATTGAATATATTTTATTGTGAAGTTACTAATTAATTTTACTTATTTTATGGTGGTCACAGTTTAATATTTTACTATTTTTTTGTTATACAACTGAAATTTTAATACTACGTATAGTTGATGCCGTGTTTTCACAAGGGCCCTGTGTGACACGGACTCCGCTATTCCATTTACTGTGCATAATACAATTACTAATAAAATTATTAATATTTACATTAATGTCCTTGACCTTGAGCCCTAATATTTTTCTTTAAATTATATTTGTAAATTACTTCTATTAAATCCTTACTTCTTAATCCTTCCAGTGCTTATTAGCTGCTGAATACTACAGAGGAAATTATTTTCTTTTTGGAACACAGTGCTCTCTGCTGACATCATGACCACAGTGCTCTCTGCTGACACCTCTGTCCATTTTAGAAACTGTCCAGAGCAGCATATGTTTGCTATAGGGATTTTCTCCTACTCTGGACAGTTCTTAAAATGGACAGAGATATCAGCAGAGAGCACTGTGGTCATGATGTCAGCAGAGGGCTCTGTTCCAAAAAGAAAATAATTTCCTCTGCAGTATTCAGCAGCTAATAAGTACTGGAAGGATTAAGAATTTTTAATAGAAGTAATTTTCAAATCTGTTTAACTTTCTGGCACCCGTTGATTTAAAAAAAAAAAAAAGGTTTCCACCGGAGTACCCCTTTAAGGCCAAAATGGGGAAATTGGGAACATTTTTAAAAAATTCCTGCTTTGAACAGGTTTTTCAGCCAGATCACCCCTGCCTTTGCCCAAGGTTCAAATCCGATAAGTTTATTAATTTCTGCTAGGGAAGGGTTATTCCACAAGGGAGTTTATCCATGAAATTTACCTACACCTCTTACCTGCTTAATTTTACCCCACACATTAATTTTAGGGTAGAGAATAAGATTTTTAGCTAAAAGATCTCTATTCTCCAGCAAAGTTAGGGGTGCTGATCCATTGAATGACAGGTCGTATTGAAATATAGCTAAAGCACTGGTCGAAATATTTTCATCCGCCCAGCCCCTTGCATGTTATGCCTGAAAAGCTAGAAACTAAAGCTAGGGGCTAGGGAGGGTTAATCCACCCCTATTTTCATGTCTTTTCAGATTTTCAATTTTAAATTTAGGTTTCCGTCCATTCCAGATCAGGTTTCTGAACTGTCCATTGATTCTTTGAAAAAGACTAGAGGATAGCCAAATCGGTGAATTATGGAGAAAATATAAAAGTTGGGTTATATAGACCATTTTAATAAGATTAATTCTACTGACAACTGAGGAAGTCTACGCCATGCCAGAGATTTTTGTTTAAAATTGGTTAGGAAAGGGGCTATATTTAGAGTTTCATAATCTAAGATATTTGTTAAAATCTCAATTCCAAGATATTTAAATTGTGTTACGCATTTTATGGAGATTTTTTCATTCACCCTAACAAAAGCAGCCAGATAAGCGGTCCAACAACATCAGAAGATTTCTTACAATTAATGCGGATACCATAAAGAGACCCGTATCTATCCATAAGTTTCATTAATGCAATAAGTGAAGGATCAATATCATCTAAAAATAATAACGCATCATCTGCTATAAAGCAATTTTATTTGAATAAGAGCTATAGCTAAACCCTTTTATCTTTTTTCACAAGCGTACCAGTAAGGCCAAGGGCTCCATTACTGTTGCAAACAATAGTGGCGATAGTGGGCACCCTTGTCTGGTACCGCAAGCAAGTGTAAAACCTGAAGACATTTCCCAATAAGCTTGTGCTCTGGCACTAGGATTATTGTAGAGTAGTTTAACCCATGCTATAAACCTGGGTCCCAAACCCATTTCCTCCAAAGTCACCCATAGGTAGGGCCATTCGAAGGCTTTTTACGCATCCAATGAAAAAATGGCCCTATCCATGGGGGAGTCCGGAGGTATTTGTAAGCTTATAAAACCTGTCCTATATTAATAGAATGGGTAGGGATGAAACCTGTCTGGTCTTGATGGATTAGTGAGGATGTTACTCTGTAACCATTAACTTGGTAAGCTCTGTAACCATTGTAACTATGTACAACAAGGTCACAAGGATACAGGTACAGTAATTATTCAGTCTTTAACCTGAGTGGCACAGACTGCCAAGTATTGTAACCATTAGGAAATGATCAAGCTATTTGTCTTGAGTGAAGATTAAATTCTCCTTTCAGAATTGTTTCCAACTTGAAGCAATTTCCCAAATGAATCTGATAAATGTCTCTACGCTGTAAGAATAGTTTTAACTGAGTGGACTACAGCATAACAAGAGTAATGATCAGTAAAAGGGGACTGAGCTGTATCAATCTGCAAGTGCTAGCAAAGTTTCAGCCTTAATATAGAGAAAAAATTTAAGTTAATAATTCCTTTATTGAAAAATGTATATATGGATGTCAGTACATCCACGCTGCAACTGAGAAAATTATGGCAAAGCCTTTTGAGGTTTTGCCATGTGGTTCCCGGTTCTTGGCTACACTGAACAGACCTCTATGTCTGGGCCCCCTAAGAACGCATTCACACTATGTAATTATCCAGCATAATTCTGCTTCGAAATTATGCTCAGAAATTCCGATGCAGCAGCCTCACATTGTTTTCAATGGGATTCTGCTGCACCGTCCACATTGCTGAATTTAGAATTCCAGACATTACTGCTGAAATTCAAATTCTGGACTCTGACAAAAGAGCAAACATTAGGAAATGATCAAGCTAGTTTCAGTGGATATGCTCAGATATGCATTGCCATCAATGCATTGCAGTACATGTCCAAGCAATCCTAGTGCCGACTGTGCATGGAATGTCTGTCTGAAATTTTTCCAGGTGGGCTGTCATGATATGTGTAACACAGGGTAGGGAAGAGTGAGCCCTAAGCTGACCCTGAACCTCTTTCCCTGCCTACTTGCACAACTGCCCTAATTGGTAGCTCATAACTGGGTGACAATTCTTACTCTAAATAAAATGCAGGGGCATCATGGACAAAACAATTAACGGAACAGTAAATTTTTTTAGGAACACAAGTCACGAAACTGGTCTGAACACGGGTCTAGGTACTAAACAGATAACAGAGAAATAACATAGCATAGCACTCAGACCTACAGTCCAGGAGCCAATGCAAATTAACAGAAAATGTGAAATGATGACCAGTAAGTAACCAGATGATAAAACAGTGAGAATATCCAGGGATGACGGGAATGAACGGAATAACTGAGGTCAGAACACTATTCAGATTCAGGAAACTCTAGTATTACATTCACACTAGACAGGACACATAATTGACTACAAACACTACACAAAATACCAAATGCAAATAGGTTCCAAGTTAGGGGCACAGGACCTAACCTTAGAGGAACTCAAAATCCAAAACACATATAAATATGGGCACATACCCAAGACTACAGAGACAGGTGTGAACACACACCAACAAGAATATATAACAGGATACAAACAGGACAAGCTAAAACCGACCAAGAATACCCCAGAATAACAAGAGAATATATCCTGCCCTATGCTGCTGACTGGCTAGGATCTGTAACTCTTACCTGACCAGGGAACAGATAGCACAGACTAGCCAGGTACAGACATTACACATGCATTCACTCAAATGACTAGTAAAGCTTGCAGAAAAATCCATTGAGCTCAGAAACAGACGCAAAGCTCCTCAACGGGTCAACCGGGGACACAGACTGCAGAAGTGTGGGCGCTCCAGAGGTGAACAACCGGTAGTTTTTGCACAAGGTGCAATTCTCAAGGAGGCCGGAAGAAGCGCACCTTACGCAAAAACTGCCGGTTGTTCGCCTCTGAGCGCCCACACTATTGCAGTCCATATCCCTAGTTGACCCATTGAGGAGCTTCGAGTCTGTTGCTGAGCGGTCAGTACAGGATTTTACTGCATGCTTTACTTGTCATCTGATACTGAGTCTGTTTCTATATTACGTCCTAGCACCTCCACTGTCTTATTTCTTGTTAAAGTCGGATGGCTACTGTGTCACTACCTACTACTCCCCATCTGTGCAACTGATTGTTATACTGCTCAGTGATGCCATCTCATCCCTTCCCATTGACAATTACAAGTGCATTCCTTAGTGGAAGTGAGCTTAATGCCACCCGTTTCCCCGAGTAATAACTCACAATCTCAGCTGATCTCTGGAGTGAGACCCGATGCAATCAACAACTTTTGATTATTCTACCAAAATCTACAATACATCCTTTAAGAAGCATGTAGTGAAGTTTTACACAACGCCATTATAAAACTTTGCACCAGAGAGTATATATGCAAAAATTGTATACAAAATTTACTTTGTACCTAAACCACGCACCTTATGCAAACACAACTTGTCTACATTCTAAATTCCCTGTTGCATGTGTTTATTTTCTACAATTTTACAGTAATTTTAAACAATATTAGTACAGTACAAATGGAATATAAACAGATGAGTTCAAATGTATGAAAATGAATTATAGGAGAACTTTAAATTGGGTAATTCCACCATATGCACATCATATAAAAGCAAAAGAGAAGGGATAGGTAAAAAAAGATAGTGAGCATATTAAAAATAAGAACAGTTGAACAGTAATATATTAATGTTAAAGAAATGCCAAAGGTGCATGAATAGGCCAACAAATTTTTTAATGCAAATTAAATTGAGCATTATATATGTATAAGTTTCCATCCCCCTGTTTGCACTCTAACCCTAAAGTATAATTGCAGATCCCTGAACCTAAACATTGCACTGACTTAAAAGAAGATATTTGTGCTTGGGGCTTCACACTCGTGCTCTTGATTATAACGATACATACATACCTGTATGAAAACATTAAACATAACAAAGTGGTAGATCTGAGCCCATTACCGCGACGGAAGGCATGCCTTTAGAGGGCATACCCTGTAGTGGATAAATTGAAGAAGGGTATACAACCACCTCTGTGTCATAATGTAGTTGCTCTGAAGACGTGTCAGTAACAACTACGCAGTGTATCCCCTGCAGACGTGGCAGGTATGAAGGATATACAACCCCCTATGTGTCATGATGATGTTGCTCTGAAGAAGCGTCTGTAGCAACAATAACGATGAGCATCCCCTGCAGACGTGGCAAGTATGACGGATATACCACTGCTTATGTGTCATGATGTTAATGCTCTGAAGACGTGTCAGCAACCACAGACATTGTCAGCATAATGGGTATGCAAGCGCCTTCTTTCTTTTTTCCCAATATAACGCTAAGAACTTGAAGCATGCTCCTAGATGAATAACAACAAATGCACAGCTATGCTTGAAAGTATTCCATAGACTAAAATGTACCTAATGTAAGTGGAGTACCAACACTACAGCATCATATGTATAAATCAACTGTAGTAACGTATCTGCACATGAAAGTTATAGCGACCTATACTGGAAAAAGCTAATCTAAGGTATGTATGTCAAATCTAAATTGACGACTGTAAATTGATGCTACTAACAATCCCATATATGTAGTATCCGACGCTAAAACACGAATGGGTGCAGTAAGCGAATAACGTAAGCATAGTAACCAAACTTGACCTAACACGCCAAGCAATAATGCTACAGAAACATGTGCATTGGTAAATTAACCCAAACTCACGCTCAAGTTGAAAAAACAAGCGCCGAGACAAACACTAAAATAAGCTATGCGTAACAACAGTGCTATTGCAAGATATGTATGCAACACACTAAACTAATGTATGCCTCGCCAGATAGTCACGACAAAGCTAACGTAACAACACTATCATGATGTGAACAAACGACCATGTTCAACAACGTATATTCAAGTAACAAAGCTATGACAACATACGCATGGTGATCATGCCATGTAATAAGGCTAATGCTACGGGACCTGAGCGTAGAAATATGCGTAGTAATATGCATAGTAACAAAGTCTATAGTAACATGCTTAGTATCAAACTAGCAACTAATGCGCAATAGCCATGCTATAATAACCTCTGCGTGGAACAATGCTAATGGCAACATATGTGTAGTACCAATGCTATAGGAACATTTGTACGTGGCTCTGCCATAGGAGCAAATGTGCCGTAATATGCTATTGTAACAAGTTGGCACCCCTGAAATTTTTCTAGAAAATGAAGTATTTCTCACAGAAAAGGATTGCAGTAACACATGTTTGTGTGTATATGTGTGTATTGGAACTAAGCCAAAAGGGAGGAAAAAAGCTAATTGGGCATAATGTCACACCAAACTCCAAAATTGGGCTGGACAAAATTATTGGCAACCTTTCAAATTGTGGAAAAATAAGATTGTTTTAAACATGTGATGCTCCTTTAAACTCACCCGGGGCAAGTAACAGGTTTGGACAATATAAAAATCCCACCTGAAAGCAGATAAAGGAGAGAATTTCACTTAGTCTTTGCATTGTGTGTCTGTGTGTGCCACACTAAGCATGGACAACAGAAAGAGGAGAAGAGAACTGTCTGAGGACTTGAGAACCAAAATTGTGGAAAAATATCAACAATCTCAAGGTTACAAGTCCATCTCCAGAGATCTAGATTTGCCTTTGTCCACAGTGCGCAACATTGTCAAGAAATTTGCAACCCATGGCACTGTAGCTAATCTCCCTGGGCGTGGGCGGAAGAGAAAAATTTATGAAAGGTGTCAACGCAGGATAGTCCGGATGGTGGATAAGCAGCCCCAAACAAGTTCCAAAGATATTAAAGCTGTCCTGCAGGCTCAGGGAGCATCAGTGTTAGCGCGTACTATCCGTCGACATTTAAATGAAATGAGACGCTATGGCAGGAGACCCAGGAAGACCCCACTGCTGACACAGAGACATAAAAAAGCAAGACTAAATTTTGCAAAAATTAACTTGAGTAAGCCAAAATCCTTCTGGGAAAACATCTTGTGGACAAATGAGACCAAGATAGAGCTTTCTGGTAAAGCACATCATTCTACTGTTTACCCAAAACAAAAAAAAAAACAAAAAAAAGAACACAGTACCTACAGTGAAATATGGTGGGGGTTCAATGATGTTTTAGGGTTGTTTTGCTGCCTCTGGCACTGGGTGCCTTGAATGTGTGCAAGGCATCATGAAATCTGAGGATTACCAACGGATTTTGGGTCGCACTGTACAGGCCAGTGTCAGAAAACTCGGTTTGTGTCCGAGATCTTGGGTCTTCCAGCAGGACAATGACCCCAAACATACTTCAAAAGCACCCAGAAATGGATGGCAACCATGTTGCTAGACAGACGAACTAAGCCTAACAACAGGCAATTAACAGTACTTTTCAGGAAAGAGAGACAGCTAATGGCCAAAACTTTGACTATTTCCATGGTAAAGTTTACTTTTTATTATCTCACATTGTTATAAGAAATTTTACACACAGTTTAAATGGGTATTCCAAAGTTAGTGTAGTTCATAATGTAGTGTCTGTACCTCTGTGTGTGACGGTGGTTTCACAATTCTTGATCATCGTCCCAATCTTTATTTTTAACAGCATACAAAATTACTCATGTCTGGGGATTTACCAGGCTGCAGAGCGTCGAGACCTGACATCACTAGTCAGGTGATCAGAGGGAGCCAGTCCTGCTTCAATGGGTGGAGGGACCGCTGGATGGGAGAGAGATCATTTTGCAACAGCTGTACGCACCCTGGTTAGAAAACACTGGTTCTGGCAGTTACGTACTACTAAAATCACCTTATGTTGATGGTACCATATACACAAATGAAAGCTGTGTAGATAAAAAGTGTTACCTGCATCCCTAAGATTTCACTTACATCCCTAGGGGTTAACTCTAATAACAGTGTATAAAGTGGTGCAGTCATCATAAACACTTTAATAAGAAGCCATTGAACATTAAACACATGCTAAAAATCCACTTGTAATCACTTACAGTATATAATCAGGCATAGTACTTCATGTCAAAGAAATCACCAGTCTATTCATGTAGAATGTAAGGTGGTGCGAAACAATGTTAAGAATTTTTTCACCTGTTATTTCTTCCTTTGATGTATTTTAAATAGTGAGAACATTATCTGACAGACTTGATTTCTCTCTTGTGCATTGAGCAAGGAAATTAAAAGTTTTAATGGTTTTGTGTTGGATATGTGCACACTTCTCTGGCTTGAGCAAGACTAACTGACTAAACTGGTCTACCAAGCTGAAGCAGAGCTGGAAGACCTCCTTACACTATTCTGGCTAGAGCCAGACTAAACTGTTTTGGACTCCAGTCCTGTGGGTTGGACTAGGGACCCATTCTCATTCTTCTCCAGACGTTTCTACATAGAAACTGACTGGGAAGTGTCAAGTGACCAATGATCCACTCATTCTATACAAAGAAATCCACCATTGGTGGTAGAAAATTTGCAAAAATTAAAGGTGATTTTAATACTTAACTGACAGTAATACTTAAAATCTCATCCCTTCCCCAATATCGCGCCACACCCCTACCCTTCAATTCCCTGGTTGAACTTGATGGACGTATGTCTTTTTTCAACCGTACTAACTATTTAACTATGTAACAGTAATGGACATGCTTAGGAAGGATACGTGCTTGTCTTGTGACTAAATGGCTATATTGTGAGATTACCATAATGTTGTGGCTATCTTTTTATGAACTAGCTATTTCCTGTTGGAGTTTCCTTCTTCCACTACAAGTCCCATAATTCCTTGTTTGTAAGTAGGAGGTAACTTTCCTCCCTCCCACACATCAGCCACCCCACCCATTAAAACACAAATAAGTTGCATTCCATGCAATAGACCAGTGTTTTCTAACATGGGTGCCTCCAGCTGTTTCAAAAATACAATTAGTTGCAGAATGATCTCCTCCCACCCAGCGGTCACTCCACTCATTGAAGCAGAAATGCTTCCTGTTATCACCTGCCCAGTGATGTAATGTCTTGAGTCGCACTGCAACCTGGGAAAACCTGAGACGACATACTCATTTTGTATGCTGTTAAAAATAAACTTTGCTGCAAAAATCACAAAGGATTGCGGGACCACCATGAAACACAGGTACAGACATTATATTATGAACTACACTAACTTTACAGCCCCTGTAAAGTAGTCAAATAAAAAATATCCTGGAATACCAATTCTTACACATCTGTAGTACTTCAGTTTATGCAATTACATAATGCAACAATGTTCAATTGTATTCACTTCATCTGTAGGTATCTTTATTGGCAAGGCTGATTGGTGTAGTACCCCAATAAATAGTACCATACAGATGGGGCCTCTTAAATTACCCCGCAGTTTATGGCCTTATAATACAGTGTCTCAAATAAAATTGTATGTATCCCCTAGGAACAGCATAGTTAATGTCCTCCGTTCTCAGTATAATATTTTGGCTTTTTGTAGTGCACACTTTTAGGTGTTTAAATTTGTGCCATATAGTTAGTGGCCCATATATGTGACCTATTTAGCCCCAAATAGTAGCAAAAGCAAAATTTTAATACTCACCTATCCACGTTCCCACAAGGGATCTGGTACCACCTCCTTCGATATACTGCTCAGATTCAAAACAGATGGCTTGGACTTCTTTAGGAGACTTACCAATACATCCGCCACCACGACCCGCCCCCCCCCCCCCCCTTCCCCCTTGGTGTTACCCTTGGCACTAGTCCTCTAGTAGAAAAAGAGAGAAGGACGTTTTCACAGGGTCAAGGTGTCAAAGTGTAGCTAGACATGCAGCTGGTTAGACCTTGTAAGCTTTTAACATTTTATAGAACTTTAGTCCATAGAAAAATGTGTAAATAGTAAAGAGTAAAACATTTTATAAATTAAAATAACATTTTGTATGAACGCAAAGAATAAAAGTGTATCAAGTAGTAATACAACAATGCAGGGCTAGTGCAGTCAGTGAAGATGTACTGCCCTCTAGGGTCACATATTAGTATTTAACCAGAAAATATTTCCAAATCTAAATACAATGGACATATACTGTACGTTTACCACATAGTTAAAGCATGCTCATAGCCATTCTACACAGCCATGAAATTACGGTAGATTTTTAAGAATATCTACATATAAACTGACCAAAAATATATGGGATTATTCCTGCAAATCCTTTCTCTTAAAGTCATCTAAAACACTTCTCACTCCCATCCTATTCAATTTCCAAATTCCCAATAGTAGCAATATAGAACAGATTTCCCCACGGATTAGGGATAACCTATTTCACACAGCAGACTTAGTAGACCCGGTAAAGAGAACAATTTACCTCTTCAAGGTCTTGAAGGATAAATCCAACCTTCCTAGAGATTTATATCCATACTATCAAGAGATTAGAACGTATTTGGATATTCCCTCTGATAACTATAGTTTCCCAAAACCTACGCCCTTTGAACTGCAATGCAGGAGCTCCACTTCCACTAGAGGTCTAATATCTGCAATCTACAACCTTCTTTCCTCACCGAATGACGTCTCTACTGTCCATCATGGGTATATGGATAAATGGGATGCATACCTAAATCGTTCACTGTCCTTGCCTCAGTGGCAGACCGGAAACAAGCTTCTAAATCTTCATATTGTACATCTCTCAAAGAAAACCAGTTTAAAATTCTCACCCACTGGTACTATACACCCGATAAACTACACCGTATACCGTATTTTTCGCCGTATAAGACGCACTTTTTCTTCCCCAAAACTGGGGGGGGAAAGTTGGTGCGTCTTATACGGCAAATACACACCTATCGTGGCGGTCCCTGCAGCCATCAACGGCCGGGACCCGCGGTCAATACAGGACATCACCGATCGCGGCGTCTGAAGCGAAAATATCACTAAATCGGCTGTTCAGTCGGGCTGTTCGGGACCGCCACGGTGAAATCGCGGCGTCCCTAACAGCTTACAGGACACCGGGAGGGACCTTACCTGCCTCCTCGGTGTCTGCTCCGTGCCGGGATCCCCTGCATGGCCGGCGCTCTCCTTCAACGTCATCACGTCGTCATGCACGCTGTCCCGTCATCCAATAGGAGCGGCGTGCGTAACGACGTGATGACGGCGACATGATGATGCCGACCGAGAGCATGGATCCCAGGGAAGAAGACGTCAGGGGACGCGGCGACAGCGATGGAGCGACATCCAGGGGAGCGGTGATGGGTCCGGAGTGGCAGGGACACGTGAGTATTACCTCCTATACCAGTGGTCTTCAACGTGCGGACCTCCAGATGTTGCAAAACTACAACTCCCAGCATGCCCGGACAGCCGTTGGCTTATATAAAATTGAACGCAAAAAATGAGCCCTCATACCGCCGCTTATACGGAAAAATGAAAAAGTTATAGGTCTTCAAAATAGGGGGATTTTAAATGTACTAATTTGTTTTAAAAGTTTGTGATTTTTTTTTTAAGTGCAACAGTAATAGAAAAGTATATTATCATGGGTTTCATTTTAATCGTATTGACCCAAAGAATAAACACATGTCATTTTTACCCTAAATTGTACGGCATGAAAACGAAACATTCCAAACTAGAAAAATTGCGGTTATCTTTTTAATTTCCCCACACAAATAGTAATTTGGTTGCGCCATACATTTTATGGTAAAGTGAGTGATGGCATTACAACGGACAACTGGTCGTGCAAAAAATAAGCCCTCATACTAGTCTGTGGATGAAAATATAAAAGAGTTATGATTTTTTGAAGGCGAGGAGGAAAAAACAAAAACGTAAAAATGAAATTGTCTGCGTCCTTAAGGCCCAAATGGGCTGCGTCCTTAAGGGGTTAAGGACAATTTCCATTTTTGCATTTTGTTTTTTCACCTCACTTTTTACTAGCCAAACATCTTTCAATTTTTCACCTACCGGGCCATATGAGGATTGTTTTATGCAAGACCAAATGTGGTTTGTAATGACATCGCTCATTTTACCACTTTACCTACTAAGAGGTCCTAAAAAATATATTTGTGGGGGATAATTTATAATAAAAAAAGATAAACCAACTCAAGTTAAAAAGCATGCAAGTTTGCAACTTTTGGAGGTTTTATTTCTACGCAGTGCGCTTAATGGTTAAAATGACATGTTATCTTCATTCTGTCGGTCAATCTGATTATAATAATACACAATTTTTATAGGTTTTGTTTTATTTTACTATTTTTTTATGATAATTTTTTGTAAGAAAATGAGTATGCTTAACATTGTCCTCTTTTAGTTTCAAACAGATCAAGTTTATTAAAACATAACATAGTTTCAAGAAAAGTAGTAAGTCTGGGATGCAACCCAGCAAAAAAATAAGAAAAGTACAGGGTAGAACATAAACCAAAAACAAAGCACACAGAGCTTGTAAATAAACAATGGGCATAAGTGGGGCGAGACAACCAATACTCAACCAATAATAAAAGCAAATAGCACGTCAGCACAGGGACAGAGAATACCTAAGGCTAGAACAGCGGGAGGAGGACAACCAATGAGACCATACCCTGTATAAATGGTCTACTACATCATTTCTCATGGCATTTAGCTTTTCAGACAACATGATAAGATTAATTCTGTCAATTACTCTATCAAGGGACAAGCCAGGGCATTCCTAATTAGTAGCTATGTGTATCCTGGCAGCTAACAAGATGAACTGGCTTAAATGAGATCTGCAGTCATAGACGCTTATCCCCTGTCTGCAGGATAGGGGATAAGCATCTGATTGCAGGGGGTTTGAATGCTGGGACCCCCCGTGATCTCCTGTATGAGGCCCCAGCTCTGTCGCGGCTTTCCCGTGCATGAGGCCGCGGCCCACACACCACCTCCATGTATCTCTTGGGAGAGATGGAGATGCAGGTCGACAACAAGTGCATTAGCTGCGCAGAGCCGTGGTAATGCTTGGTCCCCATACGGGAGATCACGGAGGTCCCGACAGTTGGACCCTCAGCGATCAGACACTTATCCCCTTAGGGGAAAAGTGTCTATGGCCAAAGTACTCCTTTAAGCGAAATAACCTGTTTGGCATTTTGGAGGGTCACACTGTCCTCTTTTTACCCTTATAACACTTTTATCTTTCCGTATACTGGGATGTATGAGGGCTTATTTTTTTTTATTGCAAACACTGTTCCATGCTGTAGCAGAGCATAGCATTGATCACTGTTGGCAATCTGCTTATACAGGCTGCCAGGCCTACCTCTATTTTCAAAGCTGACTGGCAGGTAGGAAACCTCATTTCAGCTGACTACACCCGAAGGTCCCGATCAGCCCCCTCAAACACACCAGCACCAGTAGTTTTAACATTTAGATCCCACAATCAAATCGGGGTAATCATTGATGCCCGACATTAGCGGTGAGTCCTGACTGCTGATACTAACTCACTGTCTAGGAAGTGAGTGCAGCTCCTGCGCTTGCTTCATAAAACATTAATGCTGAATGACATAAATAGACGTCATTTCGCGTAAACTTATTCTTGCCCATGATGTAAATCTTTGTCATAGTGTGGGAATTAGTAAAAAAAAATATATATATACAGCCTGTGGTAAAACAAGTCACCAATTTTTTACTTACTACCTAGATTTACAACAGTCAGCAGCTCTTCTAGAATGAGAACTTTTGGTTTGCACACATATATTTTAAGGAGCAGTCAATAAAATCTTTTCCGTAACACTACTGTACTTACTGTACATTGCCTTGTACATGCTGGTGGCAGATCGAAATAATGTAGAAGATTAACAAGTGAAAGAGTTAATCATGAGGCTATTGTAAAGGTAATGGACAAAGGACCTTCTAAGAGACATAGATCACACAGAGGGGAAAAACTAGTACAGATTATGCCACCATTAACACCACATATCTCTCATAACTACCATTATGTCATTATTATTATTATAAGTAGTGAAATGTACATTGTAATGAGGGAGTCTAAGGGAAATGGGAAGCAATCTGAGGAAATATTCTACTAAGGAACTCAAATGCATATGATTATATATACAGAAAGAAATAATGTCCAAAATGATTATTTGTACTTAAAGGGGTACTTCGGCCCTAGACATCTTATCCCTTATCCAAAGGATAGGGGATAAGATGTCTGATCACAGGGGTCCTGCCGCTGGGGTAGGATAGAGGTAGGCCCGGCAGCCTGTATAAACAGAGTGCCAATAACAATGATCAATGCTATGCTCTGCTACAGCATGAAACAGTGTTTGCAATAAAAAAAAAAAAATGAGCCCTCATACATCCCAGTATACGGAAAGATAAAAGTGTCATAGGGTGAAAAGAGGACAATGTGACCCTTCAAAATTCCCCCTCAATGCTAGTCTATGGCAGGTGGCATGACAGCCATCATGCCCCCTCCCAAAGACTTGCATTGAGGGGACGTGGCCATTACATCACCAGCGGGATGCGGCCGTGATGTCACAAGCCTCTGGCGCTGCACCCGATGCTCTAAACGAACGCCAGGTACAGTGGGGAGATTGCGGGGGTGCTGCTAGGGCACCAGGCACCAGGTCCCTGTTGCTTAGGGCACCAGGTCCCTGTTGCTCTTTTCTTTTTGATGCAACCTTTTGGCAGGGGAATCCTGCATGACCACAATGTCAAAGGAACCAGAAGCATGGAGCCCAGAATTTTGATCAACAGATGGAATGTGGTCACAGCATTGGAAAATAGTCAGGAACAAAGCCAAGGGTCATCATCAACAGAGACGTTCAAATATACCAGATATAGTAGGTTCAAGGTTTAAGGCAGGAACATAGTCAGGAATAAGCAGGAGTCAGAACCAGGTATAGTACTACAAATTCCAGGTAGAGTATCCAAGAGCAAGCCAGAAACATTTAAAAAGCAACAAAGTCAGGAAAAGTCCAAGAAAAGGGTAATCAGAAATGAGGTGTCTTGAAGTAGCGCACACAGGAAGAGATGGCAGATTAAACCAGATGAGGAATTGTACAGTAAATTTATATCTAGGTAATGAATGAAAGAGCTGGCTAGGTTTAAATATCTAGACCTAGATGAGCATAGGGAAGAGACTTTTATACTTTCTGCACAACTTCTCACCAATAGAGAAGTGAATGGATGGGACCAACCAGAATGGGGCCTCCTCTCTCCAAGGCCACCAAAGCCGCCACATGCTCTGCCACTACGGTACGTATGCCCTTGGCTGGCAACTATTTTTCTTACCTAAGTGTGCTTGCGTTTCAGTGGGGAGAAGAGAATAATCTGCTATCAGAACCCTCTGGGGTGGCTTATGTCTCATGAGAACAGAGGAATGAGCATGTTGAAATTCAACCTCACCAGTATTTTTCCCAACATCTGCTGTTTCCGGAAAGTCAGGCCATTGTATACACATAAGATGAGCTTGGCCAACTGAATTCAGTTCGGTCAATTTTGCTCTTAAGTAAGCACTGTCATTTGTAGTTACTTTTTCTATTAGTGAGATTGTCTAAAATAACTACACTTTCTCATGTACATGTTAATAGAATTTTTCTTCTAAATATGTTTTTTACAGTCTTTTTACTGGCCACTAGGAGTCCCCCTTCGTGGTGTTGTCATCCCCGGCCTGTAGGTCTACTGTAGCAGCCTGGAGGAGACAAAAGCCCAGAAATGCTGGTGCTAAGCAGCACTTGCTCTCTCTCTGTCTATCAAGCAGGTGAAAGTGAGCGCTGTGCACAGCAGGTCCAAGCTACGATCATCGTACTCTCTGTGTGTCACGTGCTGTGCAAAACACAGAGGAAGGGATTCAGTCAGCCTGTTGCGATTGGCTCCCTGTTCTATGTGCACTCCCGTGGCCGAGCGAAGCATAGAACCTGCCAGGGAATGCCCCCTCCAGCTCTCCAGAGCCACTGCGAGTAAGCTTATGAACTAGCGCTACTGTAATCTATAAAAACCCTGAAAAACATGAAATTGGGGAACATTAGATTATAATATTATTTTTACACACATTGATAACAGGTACTCTTTAAGGGGTATTCTGGGATTTTTTTTTTATTTGACTATGCTACAGGGCCTGTAAAGTTAGTGTAGTTCATAATATAGTGTCTGTACCTGTATTTCATGGAAGTCTCCAAATTCTTCTGTGTTTTTTGCCCCAATTTTTATTTTTAACAGCGTACAAAATGACTCAGGTTTTCCTAGGTTGCAGTGAGACCCCAGACATAACATCACTAGTCGGGTGATCA
Source organism: Hyla sarda (assembly GCF_029499605.1). Taxonomy (NCBI): domain Eukaryota; kingdom Metazoa; phylum Chordata; class Amphibia; order Anura; family Hylidae; genus Hyla; species Hyla sarda. Next base: position 301,501,216 of record NC_079193.1, read on the forward strand.
GAGGGAACTTGTCTTTGCTTTATTGGGTAGAGGGACCACTGGGTGGGAGCTCGTTCTCCAAGAATTGTAGTTTTCCAACAGCTGAAGGCCCCCTGGTCATAAAACACTGGTCTATTGCATTGAAGGGATCACAGGTGTGTTTCAATGAGTGGGGTGGCTGATGTGTGGGAGGGAGAAAAGTGACCTCACACTTACAAACAAGGAATCATGGGATTTGTAGTTTGAGAGAACAAACTACAACAGGAAAAGCCAGTTCACAAAAACATAGGTAATTTCCCAACAGCCCCAAGACAAAAACAGATCCTCCCTAAACATGTCCATTACTGTCTGGCAGGTGTGTACTAAAATCACTTTATGGTGGAGAACCCCTGAAGTTTAATAGAAAGGCTCCCCTTCATTACCATCATGTGGTCAGGTGTCTTGCTGCTTAGATTTTTTGGGTAATGTCGGAAGACCTGTCCTATACACACTCTAGTGATGTGGATAAATAGCATGTAAAGTATCAGTGCTACAAAACTACTGAGAAGGGAAACTTGTGCTTACGGTTCTAACAAAGCAACAGCAAAAGTAGTCAAAGTAATAAAAAAAAAAAAAGATTATGATATCAGATAAGCATTAGTCATATAATGACATCTCTAAGGATTATTCGGGCAAACTCTTCTAACTTTACACTTCAAAAATGTAGATTGTAAAATGAAGAGAATAAAATGAAAGTATTATAAGGACTCTTCCCAGCTACTTTACGCTACAGTGGGAACATTTCCATTTCCATGCACAATTCTCAAAGCAACTATCCTCACAGCAAGCGTGTGGTGTATCTGAATCATCTTACGCCATCTCTGCTTTCAAGCTGCAATTCAGTAAAGTTCCACATCTACAGGATTAATATGTATAGAACCTTGTTGTCATCTATATTACATAGTTACATAGTTCATAAGGTTGAAAAAAGACCCAAGTCCATTAAAGGGGTACTCTGGCGCTAAGACATCTTATCCCCTATCCAAAGGATAGGGGATAAGATGCCTGACCGCGGGGGTCCCGCCGCTGGGGATCTTCCACGCCGCAGTGTGAACCTAGCCTTAGGGTCTTTTCACACGGCAGAATTTCTGCTTGCGGAATTCCGCCTCAAATAAAAGCCCATAGACTTCTATGGGATTCCGCACTCCCATTCACACTTCTGAATTTCTGCAAGCGGAAATTCAGAAGTGTGAATGGGTGTGTGGAATCCCATAGAAGTCTATGGGCTTTAATTTGAGGCGGAATTCTGCCAGCGGAAATTCTGCCATGTGAAAAGACCCTAAGGCTAGGTTCACACTGCGGAATCTCCAGGCAGAAAATTTACGCCCGGAGATTCTGACTGAATCAGTCGGCGCTAGGACCGTGTGGACACTGCAGTCTCCAATAGACTGCAATGTGTTCAGCGAGTATTTCCGCCTGAAGAATGAGCAACGCCATTCTTCAGGAGGAAATTTTCAAGCGGAATTTCTGCCTGCAATTTCAAAGCAGAATTGCAGGCAAAAATTCCGTAGTGTTAACCTAGCCTAAAAATACTCTCCCAAAAATAAAGCATGAAAAAAATCCCTTATAAAAAAAATTAAATCAACAAGGTGCTCTAAATAGTGAAATAAAATCTAGCACTTTTAGGTGATGTTCACACAGTGAAATTTCCCAGCAGAATTTGGCAGAAAAATTCTGCTCGCTAATTCCATTGAAGCAGAGTCCAATTGTTTTCATTGGGATTCTGCTGCACCGTGCACATGGCAGAATTTCCACTGCGGAAACATCTGGCGTGCAAATTCTGATCCCGGCCCCAACTGAAAGAATTGACATGTCAATTATTTTGGTGTAATCCACTCAGAAATGCATTGTCGTCTATGAAGTGGTTCTTGCGCCAGCTGTTTGCATGTTTTCCATACCAACCTTTTGCAAATATGGAAAAGGCATAGCTTGATGCATTTCGTGGTGACCCACTTTATCAAAGGCAAGACATTTTGCAAATATTCTGCTGAGTTAACATAGCCATAATGTCAGTTTTCAATTTTATCCAAATGAATGGGGATTTGCGGTACTTAACAACTTATCTTCTATCCACAGGACAGGGGATAAGTGTTTGATCGAGGGGTTCCTGTGGTTCAACCCTCAGCGATCAGACACTTATTCCCTATCCTGTGGAGTAAAGGGGTACTCCACTGGAAAAAAAAAATCTAAATCAACTGGTTCCAGAAAGTTAAGCAGATTTGTAAATTACTTCCATTTAAAAATCCTAATCCTTTCAGTTCTTATCAGCTGCAGTATGTTCCACAGGAAGTACTTTTCTTTTAGAATTTATTTTCTGTCTGACCACAGTGCTCTCTGCTGACACCTTTGTCCATTTTAGGAACAGTTCAGAGAAGGAGCAAATCCCCATAGCAAACCTATCCTGCTCTGGACAGTTCCTGACATGGACAGAGGTGTCAGCAAAGAGCACTGTGGTCAGACAGAAAGGAAATTCAAAAAGAAAAGAACATCCTGTGGAATATACAGCAGCTGAAAAGTACTGAAAGGATTATGATTTTTAAATAGAAGTCATTTACAAATCTGTTTAACTTTCTGGCACCAGTTGATTTAGAAAACATTTTTCCAGTAGAGTATCCCTTCAACCTGTTGGGGACGGAGGGCATACAGGTACGCCCTCACGTCCTGGTACTTAAGGACGAAGGGCGTACCTGTATACCCTCCGTATTGCCGATCACCACCACTCGCTGGGCGGTGATCGGACCGGGATGACTGCCGATATCTATCAGCAGGCATCCCGTGGCAATGTCCCCCCCCCCCCCCCCCCCTCATGTCGGCGATCGCCACAAATCGGCGATCCGACTGCCTGGAAAATAACAGTGAATGGAGCTGTCAGAGACAGCTCTGACCATGCTAAAGGATAGGAGGAGGTGGCAGTGGTAGTTGGGGGCAGGGGGGGTTAAAGTTCATTTCCCCTGTTCTGCCCACCGATTAATGTCCGGGCAGAGCGGGGGGAACAAGTGCGGAGAGGGGGAACATTGCTAGCTTACCGGCGGAGCAGTGGCGGCGGCGGCATGGAGCAGTGGCGGCAGCAGAGACATCGCGGCAGGCGGCGTGCGGCCGGAAAGAGCGGCAGTGGAGGAGGCTGCAGTGAAGATCGCTGGTAAGTGAAAACCACAACTCCCAGCATGCCCAGACAGCCAAAGGCCCCTGAGAGGGATGTAGTTTCAAAAAACATGCTCTGCGGACACACAACAAGGCTCAGAAGTGAGAGAGCGCCATGTACATTTGAGGTCTAAATTGGTGATTTGTACAGAGGTGGCTGATAGTTACAGCAGTTCTGAAATGAATGCAAAAAAAAAAAATACCCACATGTTACCCCATTTTCGAAACTACACCCCTCACGGAATGTAATAAGGGGTGCAGTGAGCATTTACACCCCACAGATGTCTGACAGATTTTTGGAACAGTGGTCCGTAAAAATGAAAAATGAAATTGTGTCAAACGCCAGTGGGGTGTAAATGCTCACTGCACCCCTTATTACATTCCGAAAGGGGTGTAGTTTCCAAAATGGTGTCAAATGTGGGGGGTCCACTGTTCTGGCACCATGGGGGGCTTTGTAAACGCACATGGCCCCGACTTCCATTCCAACCAAATTCTCTCTCCAAAAGCCCAATGGCGCTCCTTCTCTTCTGAGCATTGTAATTCGCCCGCAGAGCCCTTTACATCCACATATGAGGTATTCCCATACTCAGAAGAAACGGGGTTACACATTTTTGGGGGGCTTTTTCTCCTATTACCCCTTGTGAAAATGAAAAATTTGGGGTAACACCAGCATTTTATTGAAAAAATAAATATTTTTTTTATTTTTACGTCCCACTTTAATGAAAGTTCATCAATCACCTGTGGAGTGTTAAGGCTCACTCAAAGCACAACTGTCATGAAATCTTGGTGCAGCCTTTGTACTGTGTGCAGGTGGTGTGTAAAGCAATGTTTTTACCTAATATTTGCAGGCTTTCATGACCCCAAAAAATACTTTTGATCAAAGCCACTGACGGTCGGATAGGCATGGCGCGAGGTACGTGATGCTCCGCCGCTGCCACGCTCACCCCCTGTATGTCAGCGCTGGGACCTCTGTGTGATTGACACACAGGTCCCAGCGCATGCGCCCTTCAGCTCACCTTTTTTGGCTGGTTATTATACTCGTGCCCGTTATCTTCTTTCTTCTCTCTGGTGGAGACGCACGCACAAGCCGGACAGTTTCCGATACTAGGGGCAGAGAGGAAGCGCGCTCTCTGCACCTAGCACTGCGCAGGCGCACTGAGGAGGAAGACGGCGGCGGGAGCGGGCGCTCGCTGGGGGAGCGCACGTTAGATGAGCTGAAGGGCGCATGCACTGGGACCTGTGTGTCAATCACACAGCGGTCCCTGCGCTGACATACAGGGGGTGGGCATGGCGGCAGTGGGGTATTGTGTACCTCGCGCCACGCCTATCTGACCATCAGTGGCTTTGATCAAAAGCATTTTTTGGGGTCAAGAAAGCCTGCAAATATCAGGTAAAAACATTGCTATACCCACCAGCTGCACACAGTACAAAGGCTGTTGAGGGGTCTAGTTTCCAAAATAGTATGCCATGTGTTTTTTTTTTTTTTTTACTGTTCTGGCATCATGGGGGCTTCCTAAATGCAACATGCCCCCCAAAAACCATTTCAGCAAAATTAGCCCTCCAAAAGCCCAATGTCACTCCTTCCCTTCTGAGCCCTCTAGTGCACCCACAGAGCATTTTACATACACATGTGAGGTATTTCCTTACTTGAGAGAAAATGTATTACAAGTTTTGGAGGGCCTTTTTACCTTTTACCCCTTGTAAAAATGAAAAAATGGGGCTACAATAACCTGTTAGTGTAAAAAATTAAGATTTTGATTTTTCTCCTCCATTTTCCTGCTATTCCTGTGAAACATCTAAAGGGTTAACAAACTTTTTGAATGTCATTTTATATACTTTGAGGGGTGCAGTTTTCATAACCGGGTCCATTATAGGGGATGTCCAACAAAAAGACCATCATATTCACTTCAAAACTTAACGGGTCCCTGAAAAATTCTGATTTTGAAATTTTTGTGAAAAATTGGAAAATTGCTGCAATACTTTGAAGCCCTCTGATGTCTTCAAAAAGTAAAAACATTTCAACTTTATGATGCAAACATAAAGTAGACATATTGTATATGTGAATCAATATATAATTTATTTGACATGTCCCTTTTCCTTACAAGCAGAGAGCTTCAAAGTTAGAAAAATGCTAAATTTTCAAATTATTCCAGAAATTTGGGAATTTTTCACCAAGAAATGATGCAAGTATCAACGCAAATTTACCAGTAACATAAAGTAGAATATGTCACGAAAAAAACAATCTCGGAATAAAAGCATCCCAGAGTTATTAATGCATAAATGATAGAGGTCAGATTAGAAAAAAATGCTCCCATCCTTAGGGTTATAATGTGCTTCGTCCCCAAGGGGTTAAATACCAGAGTTCCCCTTTAAGCTGACTCACCTTATAATAAGTGGCAGAGGTTAGTATAAAAGTCATAAATAATAGCGTAATCTAAGTCTGCACTTAAATTAATGCTTTTTTTAGTCACCACTTGTTAAATTTGAAAAATGATTAGATAAGTGTCTGTGGTCTCTAAGGAGATGTTGTTTTAGTTGAATTTAATAAGAAACCCTAAAAATGATCATAGCTAAAAACTGGTAGACAGTTGCAAATGCACCCAAAAATTTGGCACACAACTTTAACTATTTCCTCAGAAAAGAATAAGTAACAAGAAAAAAGCTAAGTTGGGCCGTTGGTGGCGCTGGTCCTGATGGAAAGAAAGCTCTGTAGACCCTTCTCAGTGTCTAAATGTGGTTTTATTAGCACAGAAAGCAACGCGTTTCTGGTCCGAACTGGATCCTTCGTCTGGCAGTGTGCATACAACATAGTGAACAGATGCGGTCAAAATACATTCCTTACGCAACCATAAAGGTTACGTTCATTTGGCAATTCACAGACATGGTTTACGCAGGTAGCGTGGGTAAGTAGAACATCTACTTACCCACGCTACTTGCGTAAACCATGTCTGTGAATTGCCAAATGAACGTAACCTTTATGGTTGCGTAAGGAATGTATTTTAACCGCATCTGTTCACTATGTTGTATGCACACTGCCAGACGAAGGATCCAGTTCGGACCAGAAACGCGTTGCTTTCTGTGCTAATAAAACCACATTTAGACACTGAGAAGGGTCTACAGAGCTTTCTTTCCATCAGGACCAGCGCCACCAACGGCCCAACTTTGCCTTTTTCTTGTTACTTACACTGCTGGGACATCACCTTTGCTCCAGAGGACCGTGGCTGCAGACCTGAGACATCACCTAAGGCTATCACAGATGTTGTGCTCTCAGCACAACGAAAATAGGTGAGTGTTACAACTTAACTTGTTTTCATCTCACCTATAAACATCCTTCACTAGGGGCGCATATCCCTGTTTTTTTCTTCTACTTTCTCAGAAAAGAATAAGATACCCATGGTACACATAGGCCAATGTGTTTAACTGTCCTCATATATTTAATAATAAGATCTATGTTTGTCATCCCTAAATTCTTAACTTTGAGACTGAAAGTACCTGTCATATCACAGAACAAATTAATGCTAATATAAGTTACTCACTAGGTCGTGCAGGTTCTTTATATTTCTTTTCTATGTGCCTAGCTTCTGTATTTGGCTCACAAATCTCTCTGTTTTGCTGCTCCCTCATTCTGACACCCACTGCTCACACTCACCATTCAATTTCTTCCTCCCTGAGTCTGCTGTGCTTGGACTCTTTAGCCCATCATTGCAGGTTGCTCTGTAACACCCTCCTCTCTGTTTTCATGCCACATTCTGATAGACAGGACAGGAGTGAGCACAGAGGAGTGCTAGTCCTGCCCTTTCTTTCTGGACATTTTCCAAACCTGACGAAAATGATGCTCCATCAAGACAGGATTATGTTCTGGATGGTATGAGGACCACCAGTGTCCTTTTTTTTATAAGCCTTCTATAAACAGGAAACTTATGAAGTATATTAGAAAGGTTAATGGTTTTGCCAAGATGTACAACATATAAAAAGCTTTTGATTCTCACAGTGCACATGAAAAAGCAGTATAGACCTAGTTCTACTTACAAAAGGAAATATTGTACAATAGTATCCAGGAAACAAACACATCAGCAACAACTACAGACATTGCTACAATGTATCTACCAATGTACAGTACTAAAGAAATCAGTCTGGAGACCAGGTTCCTGAGCTCACAGTGAATTGCCTAAGCATGCTAACAATCTGAGCGCACTTCATTTCCGGCAAGACATACCGCTTATGCTGGGCATCGATGGCATTAACCTTTCAGATGTTGTGATTAAAGTTAATTGCAGCATCTAAAAGAAGTAAACTTAAATGGGCCCTGTCACTCCTCTGTGCTCTCTCCTGTCTGATAACACTCCTCTGTGCTCTCTCCTGTCTGATAGGACTCCTCTGTGCTCTCTCCTGTCTGATAGGACTCCTCTGTGCTCTCTCCTGTCTGATAGGACTCCTCTGTGCTCTCTCCTGTCTGATAGGACTCCTCTGTGCTCTCTCCTGTCTGATAGTACTCCTCTGTGCTCTCTCCTGTCTGATAGTACTCCTCTGTGCTCTCTCCTGTCTGATAGGACTCCTCTGTGCTCTCTCCTGTCTGACAGGACTCCTCTGTGCTCTCTCCTGTCTGATAGTACTCCTCTGTGCTCTCTCCTGTCTGATAGTACTCATCTGTGCTCACTCCTGTCTGATAGTACTCCTCTGTGCTCTCTCCTGTCTGATAGTACTCCTCTTTGCTCTCTCCTGTCTGATAGTACTTCTCTGTGCTCTCTCCTGTCTGATAGTACTCCTCTGTGCTCTCTCCTGTCTGATAGTACTTCTCTGTGCTCTCTCCTGTCTGATAGTACTCCTCTGTGCTCTCTACTGTCTGATAGTACTCCTCTGTGCTCTCTCCTGTCTGATAGGACTCCTCTGTGCTCTCTCCTGTCTGATAGCACTCCTCTGTGCTCTCTCCTGTCTGATAGGACTCCTCTGTGCTCTCTCCTGTCTGATAGCACTCCTCTGTGATCTCTCCTGTATGATAGGACTCCTCGGTGCTCTCTCCTGTATGATAAGACTTCTCTGTGCTATCTCCTGTCTGATAGCACTCCTCTGTGCTCTCTCCTGTCTGATAGCACTCCTCTGTGCTCTCTCCTGTCTGATAGTACTCCTCTGTGCTCTCTCCTGTCTGATAGTACTCCTCTGTGCTCTCTCCTGTCTGATAGTACTCCTCTGTGCTCTCTCCTGTCTGATAGTACTTCTCTGTGCTCTCTCCTGTCTGATAGCACTCCTCTGTGCTCTCTCCTGTCTGATAGGACTCCTCCGTACTTTCTCCTGTCTGATAGCACTCCTCTGTGCTCTCTCCTGTCTGATAGGACTCCTCTGTGCTCTCTCCTGTCTGATAGTACTCCTCTGTGCTCTCTCCTGTCTGATAGGACTCCTCTGTGCTCTCTCCTGTCTGATAGCACTCCTCTGTGCTCTCTCCTGTCTGATAGTACTTCTCTGTGCTCTCTCCTGTCTGATAGTACTCCTCTGTGCTCTCTACTGTCTGATAGTACTCCTCTGTGCTCTCTCCTGTCTGATAGGACTCCTCTGTGCTCTCTCCTGTCTGATAGCACTCCTCTGTGCTCTCTCCTGTCTGATAGGACTCCTCTGTGCTCTCTCCTGTCTGATAGCACTCCTCTGTGATCTCTCCTGTATGATAGGACTCCTCGGTGCTCTCTCCTGTATGATAAGACTTCTCTGTGCTATCTCCTGTCTGATAGCACTCCTCTGTGCTCTCTCCTGTCTGATAGCACTCCTCTGTGCTCTCTCCTGTCTGATAGTACTCCTCTGTGCTCTCTCCTGTCTGATAGTACTCCTCTGTGCTCTCTCCTGTCTGATAGTACTCCTCTGTGCTCTCTCCTGTCTGATAGTACTTCTCTGTGCTCTCTCCTGTCTGATAGCACTCCTCTGTGCTCTCTCCTGTCTGATAGGACTCCTCCGTACTTTCTCCTGTCTGATAGCACTCCTCTGTGCTCTCTCCTGTCTGATAGGACTCCTCTGTGCTCTCTCCTGTCTGATAGTACTCCTCTGTGCTCTCTCCTGTCTGATAGGACTCCTCTGTGCTCTCTCCTGTCTGATAGCACTCCTCTGTGCTCTCTCCTGTCTGATAGGACTCCTCTGTGCTCTCTTCTGTCTGATAGCACTCCTCTGTGCTCTCTCCTGTATGATAGGACTCCTCGGTGCTCTCTCCTGTCTGATAGAACTTCTCTGTGCTCTCTCCTGTCTGATAGCACTCCTCTGTGCTCTCTCCTGTCTGATAGCACTCCTCTGTGCTCTCTCCTGTATGATAGCACTCCTCTGTGCTCTCTCCTGTATGATAGGACTCCTCTGTGCTCGCTCCTGTCCTATCAGACAGAGCACTAGAGGAGTGCTAGCCCTTTGGGCATTGTGATTTTACGTGGGTCAGACTGGTGATAACATGACCAAGTTACAGTAATTAAACAAAAAATGCAATGTGAAATCCACAGCATGTAATGTCAAAATCTGCATAAAAATTCTTTGTGAACCCTTCCTTAAAGCATTGTTTATCAGTGTGCCTTCAGCTGTAGTAAAACTACAAATCCCAGCATGCAGCTGGAGGCATACTGTTTGGTAAACACTTCCTTATAGTCCTGGACAGCATTGTTTCCTAGCACTATATAACAGAGAAGGGGGCGTTGATGCAAGTCGATTCAGAAAAACAAAACATTTTTTAGTGACTGAAGTTGGAACTACAGATCCCAGCAGTCCCTGAAAGCAGCACAATCCGTTTGTGGTCACAGTGTGAGTGTACCGCGACCCCTAGTGGCTACGAGTAGTATGAGAGGTGCAGCTTTACCTTATGCTGGTCACGCCCCCAAACGACGCATCTGTCAGCAGCAACCAATCCGCCCCGGAAGAAAACCTTTGACCTATAATTGGTCACGTGCTTTTCCTTACTGTCTCCACGTGTTTCCGTTCACCGCTGCTCCTACTGTAGACATGGCGGCCACCACCGTAGAGCAAGTGCTTGCCCAAGCGGAAAAAGATGAGGCGGAGAAGCTGAAGCTGATCACCGTGCACAAGGAGCTGGAGCTGCAGTTTGATCTGGGGAACCTGCTGGCCATAGACCCCAATCCGCCGGATATTAAAGCCTTCCGGCAGCAGAACAGAGCCGCCTTCCTGAGCGCCCTCGCCCGGGATAACACGCAGCTCCTCATCAATCAGCTCTGGACGCTGCCCACACAGCGGGTGCAGGAGTCTGTGGTCGTCAACTTACCCGGGCCCACCACCCGCCTGCCCAGGGAGAAGCCTGTGCCCAAGCCCCGGGCACCCACCAAGTGGGAGGAATTCGCTAAACTGAAGGGGATCCAGAAGAAGAAGAAGACCAACCTGGTGTGGGATGAAGTGCACAAGGAGTGGCGGCGGCGCTGGGGCTATAAGAGAGCCAAGGATGGCACCAAGGACTGGCTGATCGAGGTGCCCACAATGGCCGACCCCAATGAGGACCAGTTCGCCAAGAGGATGAAAGCCAAGAAAGAGCGAGTGGCCAAGAACGAGCTGAACCGCCTGAGGAACCTGGCCCGGGCACACAAGGGCAAAGTGCCAGGAGTGGGCCTCACCCCGACCAGCCAACCCAACAAGGGGGAGCTGGGCAAAGCCATGCATGTAGCCAAGCGATCCACCGCCTCAGTGGGCAGATTCCAGGACAAACTGCCCAAGGAGAAGGAGCCCAAGAACATGGGCAAGAAGAGGAAGTTCCAGCCCAATGTGGGAGACTTCAAAGCTGAGAAGAGCAAACAGCTGGAGATCCTAAAGAACATGGACAGCAAGAAGCCCAGGCTGGATGTCACCAAAGCTGTCAACAAGCAGATGAGGGAGGAGGATGCTGAGGCCTCTGCCAAGAGGAGGAAGGGCCCTAAGAAGGGCAAAGGGGGCAGAGACCGAGGGGGGCCCAAGAAGGGCAAAGGGGGCAGAGACAGAGGGGGGCCTAGGAAAGGCAAGGCACCAGCCAGGGGAGGGAAGGGCAAGAGGAAGTAAAAACTTATCTACAACTAAATGCTCATTACCAGCTGTGGGGCAGTGATGCCCACTAAAGTGCCACACCAGCTGCAGGATGGATATGTACCTGTGAGGACTGGGGATGTCTGTATTGTTGCAGAGGAGGCTGCACCTTCACCTCTGGACAGATGGAGTCTAAGTTTTTCATTTGCAAATTATTTTTGTATGTTGAGAATTAATTATGTCTATCATATGGGGCAATAAACCTTCTCTGCTGTCATCCTGTGCATCTCTCTAGTCAAACAAACATTGTGTGGGGGCAAATGTTGGGTGTAACCTTATATATAGCTGCACAATTTAAAGACATTGTTCACAGGGAAGACTTACTGGCTAAAAAGCTTCTGATCTGTCATAACTGATGTGATGCTATGTGTTGTACTGGAAATGGGGGTCCTTGTCTCTACACCAGTGTTTCCCGACCAGGGTGACTCCAACTGTTGCAAATCTATAACTCTCAAAATGCCCTGACAGCCAAAAGCTGTCTGAGCATGCTGGGAGTTGTAGTATTGCAACAGCTGGAGGCACCCTGGTTGGGAAACACTGCCCTACACTGTCTGAGGCAAGAATAACATGGACAGCATGAGTTAAGAAAAGATACAAGTGTTCAGAGCTCCAATCAGAACAAGCAGGAAAAAGTCTGCACCCAGCACTTTCTCTCCCAGCTTTGTGTCACATGATCGAGACAAACGCTCTGTGTAAGTCTATGGTGCATGTCTCGGTCACATTACACAGAGACAGGGAGAGGAGCGTGCGGCAGCACAGACTTCTCCCGGCTCGTTCTCAAGTTCAGCGGAGGTCTGAACACTCAGACCCCGCTGATCAAAACCTTGGACATGTGTTTAGGACATGTCAAAAAGTTTTTACAAATGACATGTACTCTTTTCAACAGGCATGTACCTGTTTTGTGTGTGTGTGTGTGTGTGTGTATGTATATGTATATATATATATATATATATATATATATATATATATATATATATATATTATTTAGTTATTCAATCTGTTCCTATTATGGGGAGGCTTTAGCAATCCTGTCACATCAATTTAGGAGCTGGTGTAAATGATGGACGTCTGAGAACTTTATGAAGACTGGTGCATGAGCTTTGTGCCAGTCTTTGAGGCAGCATGCACCATATTAATCGGGGGGGTACATGCCTTGTTATGAATTTGACAGAAAAAGTTAAGGTTGGACTACCTGTGGAGGTAATACTGGGGGTGATGTATGAAAAATCTGTGTAGAGGGAAATTGAGCAGCTGCCCATAGTGGCAATCGGAATTCTTTAAAAAAAATCTGAAAAATGAAATAAGCAACGTGGTTGGCTCTCTGGGCAACTGCACCACTTCTCTTCTGCACAAGTTTTAAATCTTCCCTATAATGCCTATAATCAGAAACAGGCCTTAGCTTGAACGGCATATATTTTATAGGTTTATTAAATTTCTCCTGGCATTTGATGAGGCCTTCATACATGAGATCCACTCATGAGATTTTACCCTATATAACGCTTGGCAAAGCGTTATATAGGGTAAAATCTTTATCCTCGCCATCCCTGGGGTCGCTCCCGCTCCTTTATGAACTTATAAACTGGTCACCGCTGCGCCTATAAGTAGTCCTAGTGCTGGGCGATATGGCCTAAAATTAATATCACAGCGTTCTTTTTTATCACTGTATTATTTGACGGGGCGCTTCATCGCTCTGATCCATCTGTTCAGTGAGCAGAGTGACGACGCAGCTCATCAAACGGAGGGGGGGGCAACGCTGCCATCCGAAGAACGGGACTAGGTGAGAGGAGCTCTCCGCCTAGGGGACTACTTACGGGGCCGGCGAGCAGCAGTTTATAAGTTCATATCATCACCATCCCTGGGGGCAGGAGCGTCCCCTGGAGACAGTGAGGATAGAGATTTTATCCTATATATATATATATATATATATATATATAACGCTTTTCTAAGTATTATATAGGGTAAAAATCTGTACAAACTAACAGTTATGAAGTAACAGTATGGACTATACTGCATTGTCCAGTAAAATGTATAGATATTTAACAGCTGTCATAAATGTATATTCTAAATTCCACAGTATGGCATCTGTCACGGTCCTCTGTTAGGGCTTATTCACATTACGTTTGGGGAAAACGGGTCACTGCTGTATTCCCGCCATTCATTTGAATGAACCATATGGGGTCAGCTCATTTTTGAGCTGTATCCGGTTGGATGCTGGACTGAAAACCGTAGTCTGTTGCGATACAAAACCAGATAGGTTCGCAGAATGAGCTGAACGGAGTCACTAGCTGACTCATCTGGGTCATTGAAATGAATGGGGTGCAGCATGGGTACACGGAAGCTGCCGGTTTTCAAATTCGCCAGATCCCCAAAACATGGTGTAAATGCACCCTTACATGTATGCGTCAGGAAGCTCTGCTGACATCAGTGCCCATCCATGTACAGCTATTCCTGCCTTGTGCAGAGAGCTGTGTCTGGTCACAGGAGAGAGAAGCTCCTCTTATGCACCATGGCACGAAGAAATGCCCGACAGAGATCTGAACCTCTTAGGCCAGGTTTACACTACGGAATGTCTGCCCCCGGAAAAATCTGGTTGCACAGCAGCAGAATTCTGCTGTAAAATTTCATAGTGTTATCCCTGCCTTACAGAGGACAATGTCAGTAAAGTGCTGCTCCACACTTTCTTTCTCCACAATGTTACCTGCCATCCACTGTGCAGAAAACTACACCACATTAACAAGGTTAGACCATGCTGATATGGGCCAATAGGGTAAGGTACGCTCATTAGCATGTTACCTTTATGTTTATCCCATGTGCTCTTTTTGTGAATAATGCCATTGTATAAATATGCAAATTATGGCGCTTAGTGCACTGGGGGACATATTTTACACACATCTGCCCGCTCTTGTAACAATGCCTCCTTGTATGGTGTCCATATTAGGACATCATCCTAAACTCTGTCCTGCCTCACACCTGGGAGTTTTGCAACAGTTTAAGGCACCCTGGTTGGGAAACATTGCACTATACATTTATGCTCCTGTGTGGCCTCTCACAATCTGCAGACCTCTCTGCCTGAGGGTACGTTCACACGCTATTACTAGCAGCAGGTTATGCTACCGTTGATTTAAATGGTCTACAGAAAGTCTGCAATAGTGTCATATTTGCGGACTGTCCGCGGTCCCATTCAAATTAATGTTAGCATAACTCTCAGCGGGAAACCCATTGCTAGTTACTAGCGTGTGAACGCACCCTCAAGGAGGACAGAGTTTTGCCTGAGGGAGGACAGAGTTCAGGATGATGCCCGAGGATGTCCTAATATAGAGACCATATCCTTGTGATTATTTATCGCCCCCTCCCTGTAGTGACCTCCCTAACACCTGCTATGAAGTCTTGTGCTTGCATAGTCCTAATGCAAAGTTCTGTGAAGCATGAGACTTAAAGGGGTACTCCATTGGAAAACATTATTTTTCACTGGTGCCAGAAAGTTAAACCGATTTGTAAATTAATTCTATTTAAAAATCTTAATCATTCCAGTACTTATCAGCTGCTGTATGCTCCAGAGGAAGTTCTTTTCTTTTTGAATTTCCTTTGTCTTGCCACACTGCTCTGTGCTGACACCTCTGTTCATTTTAGGAACTGTCTAGAGCAGGAGAGGTTTGCTATGGGGATTTACTCCTGCTCTGGACAGTTCCTAAAATGAACAGAGGTGTCTGCACAGAGCAGTGTGTCTGGAACATACAGCAGCTGACAAGTACTGGAAGGATTAAGATTTTTAAATAGAAGTAATTTATAAATCAGTTTAACTTTCTGGCACCAGTTGATTAAAAAAAAAAAAAAAAAAGTTTTCCAGTGGAGTACCCCTTTAATAGAAGTTGTAAGACTAAAGCAGAGGGACAGATCAATATTTATAAGGGAGTGGTATTAAAGGGGTACTCCGGCGCTAAGACATCTTATCCCCTATCCAAAAGATAGGGGATAAGATGCCTGATCACGGGGGTCCCGCCGCTGGGGACCCCTGGGATCTTGCATGCAGCACCCCATTATCAGTCCCCGGAGCATGTTCGCTCCGGGTCTGATTACTGGCGATCACGGGGGCCGGCCCTGTCAATGCAAGCCTTTGGATAGGGGATAAGATGTCTTAGCGCCGGAGTACCCTTTTAAGAGTGTGCCTGATCTGTGCATCGATTGGGTAAAGTAACACCCCGCGATGCACCAATGGGTTTGCATGTATAAACATAATTTTTTTACAAAATCTGTGCATGAGAGGGACATAACAAAAGTAAGATGCTAATCAGTGTATCATAACATGTATTTAATCAATATAACAAAAATATTTAAGGTGATAATATAAAGTGTACTTACCTGTCCTGATCCCCTGCCATCTCTGTTCCAACATTAGCGATTTCTGCTTTTGTTTTGATATGTACAAAGTCTCAATCTCTAATGATACAAAGGGTGAGACTTATCACAACCTATAACTTACTCTTAATAGTGGGGAATCAGGGCAGGTGAACATACATTTCTTATTTGCTGTATACAGAAGCGCTGATTCTGGATCATTCAGAACAGTACAAATCCACAGAAGATATTTAGGGTATGTTCACACGACCGGATTCAGTGCGCATATTACGCTGTGGTTCCACCGCTGAAGGACCGCTGTATGCTGCCTTTACAGGTGCCTGCTCAGAGTGGTAATCGGCCGCTATGAGCAGACACACTGAGATGTGCGATTTGCCTCGCGCATGCACAGTATGCTTGCACATCGCGGCAACTCTTGGCCTAGCTCGTAGAGCCGCAATGTGTGCGAGTACACCGTGCATGCGCAGCGACTCGCACATCGCTTCAGTGTGTCTGCTTGTAGAGGCGTATTACCGCTCCGAGCAGGCAGCATACACCGGTCCTTCAGCAGCGCATCCGCGTGAACGTACCCTTAGCTAGGAAATTCCTTGCTGAATGTACCCTTAGGTCCAGATTTATCAAACTGTGTAAAAGAAAAATCACAGCTCAGCTTTCACTGTACAAAGATTGTTAAAATATAAAAGCTGAGCTGTGATTGGTTGCTATAGGAAACTTGTTTTCCTCACACAGTTCAATAAATCTGGGCCTAGTGCATTTAGCACTTTGAGCAGTGTTATAATGTTCTGCAGAAGTTGAGGTTTGTTTTAGGAGCTTCTGTGGTAGGTGAGGTGTGTCCTGTGAAATTTAGCAGTGTGTATTATGTGGATCTGCAGCAGCTGAGGTTTGCATTTTGATGTTCTACATTTATTTTAGAAAGGAATTGCCATCGATTTCTTCTGCCTGAGTGCTATCATATTCCCCCACCAGAGCAGGGATTGTCTGTGCACGCCCATGTGAAATAACTCTTACTTCATAGAATCAGGTTCGAGCGGGTCACCAAAAGCGGCACAGGAGAGCTTCATGATGGGTCGAGAAAACTGACCCAACACCAGCTGTCCCTGCGTTGAAGAGCATACATTGTTTTTAACAGGAAATAGGTGGAGATTTATCAAAACCTGTGCAGTCAAAAAGTTCAGCTTCATTAATTAAAAAAAAAAAGCCACTTCAAAATTAGGGAAGCGATCTGATTGGTTGCTATGGGAAACTTGTCAACTGACAGTCTACGGGGTCACTACTGTACAATCAGCAACCGTGCAAATCCCTGAGCTGTGTATAGAGAGAACACACTATTTGTAAAAGTGTCCATAACTCAGAGTATCAGAGCTGCGTTCTCAAGCATCAAAGGTATTTATTGTAGTAAGTGTAGGAACACACTAGGTTCTTGCCACCGTCAATCGTATCTGTCTGCATCCCGCCGAAAACAGGATGCTGATGTATACTGCTAACGGGAGCAGCTCACGACATTCACTTCGGAGTGTCTCTGTTCGGGACATATGCGCTATTTTAAGTGTAATCAAGACAGGGGCTGTTGCTAAAGGTGGGTGTTCCACATTATTAAGGCTCTCTCTGCTGCCAAAAAGAGTGAAATAGTTCAATCCCTTTGACAAGGTATGAAAACATTAGATATTTCACAAAAACTTAAGCGTAATCATCGCACTTTTAAGAGATTTGTGGCTGATTCAGAGCACAGACGGGTTTGTGCAGATAAAGGCACATTGAGATATTTGATGCTGCTGGTGCCTCTGGAGTACCAAGGACATCAAGGTGTAGAGTCCTCCGGAGTTTTGCAACTGTACATAAACCTTCTATTCGGCCGCCACTAACCAATGCTCACAAGCAGAAATGGCTGCGTTGGGCAGAAAGATACATGAAGAATTATTTTCAAACCGTCCTGTTCACTGATGAGTGCCGTGCAACCCTGGATAGTTTAGATGGATGGAGTAATGGATGGTTGGTGGACGGCCACCCTGTTCCAACAAGGCTGCAATGTCAGCAAGGCGGTGGAGGAGTCATGTTTTGAGCCGAAATCATGGAAAAAGAGCTAGTCGGCCCCTTTAGGGTCCCCAAAGGTGTAAAGTATGTGGAGTTTCTGACTGACCACTTTCTTCCCTGGTACAGAAGGAAGACTATGCTTTCCGTAATAAAATCATCTTCATACATGACAATGCACCATCTCATGCTGCAAAGAATATCTCTGCATCAATGGCTGCTATGGGGATAAAAGGAGAGAAAGTCATGGTATGGCCTCCAGAAAACTGTCCAAACAACTTGATAAATCCCCCCCCCCCCCCGTGTGTAAATCACCTCTTCTTTTGCTCCTTCTTAAATTGCAAATAGGTTCTTTAGCAGGTGAGGAATGTAGTTTTTGTACAACTGGTGGTGTAGAACATCGAAATGCAAACCTCAGCTGCTGCAGATCCTCATAATACACAATGCAAATGCTGCTAAATTTCACAGGACACACCTCACCTACCACAGAAGCTCTTAAAAAACACCTCTGCTTCTGCAAAACTTTATAATACACATCTCTGCTTCTGCAGAACATTATAACACACACCCCTGCTTCTGCAGAACATTATAATACACACCCCTGCTTCTGCAGAACATTATAATACACATCTCTGCTTCTGCAGAACATTATAATACACACCCCTGCTTCTGCAGAACATTATAATACACACCCCTGCTTCTGCAGAACATTATAATACACACCCCTGCTTCTGCAGAACATTATAATACACATCTCTGCTTCTGCAGAACATTATAATACACACCCCTGCTTCTGCAGAACATTATAATACACACCCCTGCTTCTGCAGAACATTATAATACACACCCCTGCTTCTGCAGAACATTATAATACACACCCCTGCTTCTGCAGAACATTATAATACACATCTCTGCTTCTGCAGAACATTATAATACACACCCCTGCTTCTGCAGAACATTATAATACACACCCCTGCTTCTGCAGAACATTATAATACACACCCCTGCTTCTGCAGAACATTATAAAACACACACCCCTGCTTCTGCAGAACATTATAAAACACACACCCCTGCTTCTGCAGAACATTATAATACACACCCCTGCTTCTGCAGAACATTATAATACACACCCCTGCTTCTGCAGAACATAATAATACACACCCCTGCTTCTGCAGAACATTATAATACACATCTCTGCTTCTGCAGAACATTATAATACACACCCCTGCTTCTGCAGAACATAATAATACACACCCCTGCTTCTGCAGAACATTATAATACACATCTCTGCTTCTGCAGAACATTATAATACACACCCCTGCTTCTGCAGAACATTATAATACACACCCCTGCTTCTGCAGAACATTATAATACACACCCCTGCTTCTGCAGAACATTATAGTACACATCTCTGCTTCTGCAGAACATTATAATACACACCCCTGCTTCTGCAGAACATTATAATACACATCCCTGCTTCTGCAGAACATTATAATACACATCTCTGCTTCTGCAGAACATTATAATACACACCCCTGCTTCTGCAGAACATTAAAAGGGTCTGTTCACATGGATTACCTGCAGAATTTCCTCAGCGTATCTGCTGCAGACAATTTGCAGCAGATCTTGCTACCATTAACTTCAATGGGTCCAAAGGAAAATCTGCCTCTACTGCGGATTTTCTGCTGACCCATTGAAGTCAATGGCAGCAAAATCCGCAGCAGGTTTTCCGCAGCAAATACGTTGCAGAAATTCCGCACGTAATCCACCCATGTGAGCAGACCCTTATACACACTTCGGCTTCTGCAGAAAATTATAATACACACCCATGCTTCTGCAGAACGTTATAATATATATCCCAGAGGCTGCATTACATCATTCTGAATAGAGTGAAGGTGTGTCATAATAATGGTGAATAAAAATCTTCGCTTTCCCCCTTCTATAAGACCCTCTTCAGCCTATGAGATGTGTATTATGAGGTATGCAGGAACTGCCCTGCTCAGCCAATCAGTGGGCATGGTGGTGCTCCGATTCAATAGCTGTTTTTTTTATTTATTTATTTTTAAAGGGGTAGTCCAGTGGTGAACAACCTATCCCCTATCCTAAGGATAGGGGATAAGTTTGAGATCGCGGGGGGTCCGACCGCTGGGGCCCCCTGCGATCTCTCTGTACGGAGCCCCGACAGCCCGCGGGAAGGGGGCGTGTCGACCTCCGCACGAAGCGGCGGCCGACACGCCCCCTCAATACAACTCTATGGCAGAGCCGAAGCGCTGCCTTCAGCAATCTCCGGCTCTACCATAGAGATGTATTGAGGGGGCGTGTCGGCCGCCGCCTCGTGCGGAGGTCAACACCCGCTATCTGGCCGGAGAGCCTGGCCCCCGTACAGAGAGATCGCAGGGGGCCCCAGCGGTCGGACCCCCCGCGAGCTCAAACTTATCCCCTATCCTTAGGATAGGGGATAAGTTTTTCACCACTGGACTACCCCTTTAAGTATACCTGTATGCAAATGAGCTTTCATCCAAAAAGAATTAAAGTATCTTATATTTGCCAAAACACAGTCACCTCCAAAAGAAAGCATCATCTACAGTGACCCCCCGACTTACGATGGCCCCGACATACGATAATTTCAACATATGATGGCCTCACAGAGGCCATCGCATGTTGAAGGCAGCATCAACATACGATGCTTTTGTATGTCGGGGCCATCGCATAAACGGCTATCCGACAGCTCAGACTGCTTCAGCTGTCACCGGATAGCCGTTTACGGTGCCCAGTGTGGTCCGCTGACGATCACTTACCTGTCCTCGGGGCTCCGGCGCGTCCTCTTCAGGATCCTCTGCATCATCGGCGCTCTCTATGGTCGTCATCACGCCGCTGCGCACGCCGTCCCCTCATCCAATAGGAGCGGCATGCGTAGCTACGTGATGGCGGCGACGGAGAGCGTGGATGCTGGGGAAGCAGAGGCCTTCCCGGAGCGTCGGGGACGCGGCGACAGCGATGGACGGTGACATCCAGGGCAGCGGTGACGAGCGGTGACGGTCCGGAGCGGCGGGGACAGGTGAGTACGACTTCCTCTAACAGTGGTCTACAACCTGCGGACCTCCAGATGTTACAAAACTACAACACCCAGCATGCCCGGACAGCCGTTGGCTGTCCGGGCATGCTGGGTGTTGTAGTTTTGCAACATCTGGAGGTCCGCAGGTTGTAGACCACTGTCCTATACCTTTACATTGCACGGATCCCTCAACATACGATGGTTTCCACAAACGATGGTCCGTTTGGAACAGATTACCATCGTATGTTGAGGAACCACTTTTTAGACTGGTTCTTGTCTCCGGACTAGTGTTTCCCAATCATGGTGGGCATGCTAGGAGTTGCAGTTTTGCAACAGCTGGAGGCCCCTGTTTGAGAGTCACTGCCCTGGACAATACAGAGCAGTGGATGTGAATACTTTTTTTCTATATAAAAAGCTCATAAATGTGCTACAATGATCTGCCCATACACAATAGAGAGACGTATGCATGGCGAATGGTAACGTTCTGTCTCTGTAATGGCCTAAAGGGGGAGTGTGCAAGAGATCACATTACTGCCTATGAGAAAACACCTGCAATGAATGCTGGGAAAGACTGCTATCCAGTGAGGCAGAGAGGAAAAAACAGGATTTGTCGTCTTATAACCACATACACCAGCTGTGCTCCAGGTATTGACATTCTGTCTCCTATTCTCTGATACAATGTCATATGCTGCAATGTAAAGTATTAACGTATGAATTGTATAACCATAATAGTGCACAAGATAACGTACGACTGACAGCAAGGAAGAGGAAACGAAATTACAAATAGGGCAAAGAGAACTGATACAGGAGAATAGTAGTTATTGTCTGGGCACAATAGGTCTTTCATGACCTATTGATATTGAAAGGTGTTGTAGTTTAGTACTAGGGTGACAATGTGGTATAGGGGGCTGCATGCAGCTCAGACGTATGGCTTTGACCACCCAGTTCCATTATAAGTGCCCAGGATAAAAAATAAAATGTCTACAGTTCAGCCCTGACTTGTTTCCTCTGGTGCGGATCTCTGACTGAATGCTGAAATGTAAGTTCTTGTCAGTGCAAAGTGCTATGCAGGAACATGGAGGCCGTAAGTGTCTTATTGGTAGTTACTGGTAAGGCATTGCTCATATTGGGGGAGATTTATCAAAACCTGTCCAGAGGAAAAGTTGCCCAGTTGCCCATAGCAACCAATCAGATCGCTTCTTTCATTTTACACAGGCCTTTTCAAAAATGAAAGAAGCGATCTGATTGGTTGCTATGGGCAACTGGGCAACTTTTCCTCTGGACAGGTTTTGATAAATCTCCCCAATTGACATAAACGGTGAACACTGCTGTGTGATTGCTGCTATTGTATACTATCTGGTTCGTATTATGGGCACTTCTATGCTGGTTTAAAGGGTTAGTTTCATTTTAAAAAAATGTTGACGTGTTCAGATATGTCAAAAGTTTTGATGGCACCAGGTCTCACTCCTGAGACCCGCTGCGATCGCTAGTTATAAGCCTGGGAAGTTTACGGCAGTGCACAGCTCTCCATGGCTGTCAATCTGATCTGACCTTTTTGCCCTTATAAGTTCATGCAGCGAAAAGGTCGGATCTTCCAGCCG
Organism: Hyla sarda; assembly: GCF_029499605.1. Lineage (NCBI taxonomy): Eukaryota > Metazoa > Chordata > Amphibia > Anura > Hylidae > Hyla > Hyla sarda. The sequence continues at coordinate 301,523,437 of NC_079193.1, forward strand.
GCGGGGAGACTGGTGAAATTATGTGCATTTCCCTGACTTATAACTAGCAAATTCAGCAGAGTCTCAGGAGTGAGATCTGGTGCGATCAAAACTTTAGACATGTCTGGGATACAAGTTACAAGTTGTGTCCCTTTAAATATTTTTTCTTCATGGGAACAGCAGTTGGCGATTGCTACAAGGTGGCTCCACTATGTAAATACTGTGACGTGAAGAAGTATACAGTATCCACACTGACAACTTTTATTCCAGAAATCTGATAGTGCTCCACAAAGTTTCAGTCCTGCCTGAACCTTTATCAAGTCAGATCTGGTACGGGAACAGTGTCTGGTTTGGACAGCAGGATAATTTGGCACCAGATCCGGGATTATACACATTAGATGTGGAATTTGTAAAGCAATGATAAGTTACAAGTTTAGCTGCAAATCAACAATGGATTGGCATTGAGATATTTAGCATAAAAAAATAAGACCACCCAAACATATATAACTATAGGGTTATTACAAATTGGCCTGGCTGTGCCATGCTTTTGCTTGATTTTAACCCCTGACAGGAAGTTTTGTACTTCTCTGATTTTCAGTATGGTGTTGTCTCCATCTCCTCCCTCTCTCCCAAGATAATGTATCATCCTCTGCTGTTTTAGGAGGTGTGGATGAATCTTGTCTCTGTTCTGGCCCCCACCCCTAAGTGATGTCACCACTTCTGACCATTTGGGAAAAATGAGGTGTTTTTACAGCATGCTGCATTGTACAGAACCATGCCACAGACAGAGGAGCAGACAGGAGATTGATACAGCAGCTATTGCAGACTTCTGTGTAGAGCAATGTTCTGCAGAAGCTATGGGCAGGAAAACAGCTGGAGTGCTGTGGGAGGGCTATGATGAACAGCTGAGGGAAACCATTGCATTCTGGGAATTTTAGTACTGAGCAACTTCTCAAACAGGAAGCACAGTGACCATCTGACAGAGGAGGAGACACAGAACAAATGGATTTTTCATGGGTTCAGAACTGGGGCAGATAGGTAAGTAATGTTCTATGCTTCTGCAGCATTTAAATTATTTTACTGGACCTCAGAGTACCCTTTAAATAATGAATAGTATCTGTATTGCAAATACTATAATATCCCTCGAAACCACAGTAGTGCTCCTACAATAGACAAATAGCATTGCAATGCTTTGTGGCAATTAAAAACTATCAGTATTGGTTGTATATGGATGGGGTTTGCTGTCTCTGCTGCTGGATAGTGATGACCATGAGGTGGAGGCCACCACTGCTGCTTCCTCACGGTCTTTTCACTGTCACAGTCTGGATCTGATTGAAGCCATATAAGCCAATAATTAAGTATACAGTATGGATTTTCAGCCCACCATACTTTATGCATAGTGGTCATTTTCTTTGAGAGGCCCACTCCCTTTTTCATGTTAGTTTGGGTTGTCTTCTCAAGAGGTTTTACTTTAAGCCCGTTGGGCTCTGCCTTTACCATTTAAATTTTTTTTATATAATGTAAGAAATAATAAACAGTTTTTGTTTTTATTTTGTTCTTGCTTTTAGTGACTCCCTTGTATACAGTAGAGTATACATCAGCCCTGCCTGTTAGATATAATGGCTGCTGGACGGGATAAAGTGATTCATCTCCTGAGACAACTGCACGGAGTATCGTAAGATTTTCACTTCAAACATGTATTATTATTTTATCAGTTACTGCAATATGAGTAATAAAAAATATACAGTATTTTCTGATGATTTTTGTGATGAAATTTGAATTAAAACCCATTTAAATGCATAGAAATGCCTAAAAAATTTGGATCTTTCGCACAGTGAACCTTAAGGGTACATTCACATGTACAGGATTTGCTGCATATTTTTCATGCATATTCTCTGCAGCTGATGTTGCTACCTATTGACGTTAAAGGGGTACTCCGGTAAAAAACATTTTTTTTTTTTAAATCAGCTGGTGCTAGAAAGTTAAACAGATTTGTAAATTAGAAGAAGAAAGCAGGTAGATGCCAGCGGATAAGAAACTTCACCTTTATTTTCCTCACGTTAAAAGCATAGACATGGAAAGACTAAATTACTTCTATTTAAAAATCTTAATCCTTCCAGTACTTATCAGCTGCTGTATGCTCCACCGGAAGTTCTTTTCTTTTTGAATTTCTTTTCTCTCTGACTACAGTGCTCACTGCTGACACCTGTCCATGTCAGGTACTGTTCAGAGCAGGATAGGTTTGCTATGGGGATTTGCTCCCACTCTGGACAGTTCCTGACATGGACAGAGGTGTCAGCAGAGAGCACAGTGGACAGACAGAAAATACATTCAAAAAGAAAAGTTTCCTGTGGAAGGATTAAGATTTTTAAATAGAAGTAATTTACAAATCTGTTTAACTTTCTGGCACCAGTTGATTTAAAAAAAAATATATATATTCCGCTAGTACTCCTTTTAATGGGTAGCAAAATTAGCTGCAAAAAATATGCAACACAAATATGCAGCAGATCCTGTACATGTGAACGTGTACCCTAAGTGTCCCTCTTTGACCATCCCAAAAGTTGGGAGACATGTAAAAGGATTGGAAAGTTGAAATCCAATATGAGTCAGAAGATCTCCATACGCGTTAGAGATTTAGCTGGTCCCTAATATGTATGGGGGCCCTAAAGGGCTTGTCCCAACTCACAAAGGGCCCACCTGTACAGCACAGCAGGAAGCGCTGTGTTATGCCTCCCGACCACGGGGATGGAGTATCCCAACATCACGACTCCGCCCCTGTGGGACATTACGCCCCGCCCCCTCGGATAGGGGATAAGATGTCTTGGGGCCGGAGTACCCTTTTAAAATTGAGGGATAAGGATAAGATGTGAAACGGTGAAAAGAGATTTTATGTTCTGTATTTATTCTCTTTTGCTTTATTTTGTAGGTGCAGATGTCCAGCCCATTCTCACACTTACTCCCAAGGTAGGGACTTGATAAATTAAGTCTACAGGCAAAACAAGTGTATGTATACATACTTATATGTGCGTGTGCTGCTTAAAGGGAAACTGACAGACAGTTCAACCGCACTAAACCCAGTATACTGGAACAGCTTTAAAATGAAGGGTCCCAATACACTGGGATACAGTGCGGGTGAACAGTAGACCAATGTGGGGTCTCTGACTAAGAAGGTCCGCTTCTTTCTTCGGTGAATTAGGCACAGGAGGCGGGACCACCAGCTGAATTTGAATATTCATGGGTGCTGGTCATGTGAGCGCTCACAAGACCTGCACCCATGAATATTGAAATATGATATTAAATATAATTCTGTATCTGAAAAATAAAAAGTATACTCATCTTCCTTTGTCTCCTGCCACCACTTGTCTGTCAACTATTCCCGCTGCTCAGCACTTCCTGGTTTCTGTGTTGGCACAAGGAATTCCCTACTCAGCCAATCAATATTCGTGCAGACACCAACACCAGGAAGTGAAGATCAGCAGAGGCAGGAGATGAGGGAAGGTAAGTATAATTGGGCTTTTTTCTATTTTACATGAGCTTAGGCAGAATTATAGAAAAACACTCCCCGGAATACCTTTTTAATAGCATTTTAGGACATTGTCTGAAAATGACTTATAAGATAACCCCTTCAAACTAGAGATTCTGACTTCCACTTATAAGATGCTTTGCCCTCTATAGAATAGTAACAGATTCTGTAAGCTTCTCTTATATGTGATGAACATTTAAATACACTGACTCCTTTTATATATACTTTCCTTATATATACTTTCCTTTTAGCTCCATCATCTCAGACAACAACAGAATATGCCTTTGAGGTGAGTTTGCTATTTGTGCTGCTTTTTAATATACCTTAAAGTGTCCCTTTCATTTAAAAAAACCTTTTGACATGTCACAGAGAAATGTCAGTTTTGATCAGTCAGGGTCTCAATTTATGCCCTGCTTCACAGGACAGCCCCATAATAAGGCTAGGGGGGCATTCAGTGAAGCAGAACAGAGATTGCTGCAGGCCAGGGAGTTTAACATGTTACTGTGCGCTTATCCTGCTCATGATGATGATCGGGGGGGTCTCAGCACAGACCAATGAACATTTCTGACATGTCTCTGTAATATGGCAAAAGTTTAAGGCATGGCCACAGAGTTTGCTATATGAAGTAGGGGTATTTTATTTTATTTTTACAAAGAACAGGGGCTCCAAGTGATGTTATGACCTTGGTGACAGAAAGTCTGTTATGAGTATTTGAGCCAGGCACACATGCCTGATGCCACAATGGACAGTGCCACTGTCTTTTGGTGCTTGAATGTTTACGCCATGTTTGTGTAGCCTTCCTCTTCACACATTCTTCCATAATCCAAATCTGCGAGTGTAAAATCCAAATGTGTATTCCTGATCCAAGAGTCAATGTGAGTGATCATATTCTTTGTTTATAGCAACTGGATATAGAAGGTAGGTCCTAGTAAATAAATACGTATACAGTGTCAGATTAGTTTGATGTCTATTCATGTGTGTACATACCATAGAGACAACCACTCTACCCTGTGAAAATTGGGTCTTGCTCATCTTTCTTTCTCCAAATAGAAGATGTACAATATAGACCTACATGGGCTTTCTGTGTCTACAGACACACATTAAAGGGGTATTCCAGGAAAAAACTTTATATATCAACTGGCTCCAGAAAGTTAAACAGATTTGTAAATTACTTCTATTAAAAAATCTTAATCCTTTCAGTACTTATGAGCTTCTGAAGTTAAGGTTGTTCTTTTCTGTCTAATTCCTCTCTGATGACACGTGTCTCGGGAAACGCCCAGTTTAGAAGCAAATCCCCATAGCAAACCTCTTCTAAACTGGGCGTTTCCCGAGACAGGTGTCATCAGAGAGGACTTAGACAGAAAAGAACAGCCTTAACTTCAGAAGCTCATAAATACTGAAAGGATTACGTTTTTTTAATAGAAGTAATTTACAAATCTGTTTAACATATATAAGTTTTTTCCTGGAATACCCCTTTAAGTTATGGGGACGTGACTTACCATCCCTGACCCTATCCATAAAGCACATTATATTCACGAGTATGTCTTTCTTCCTCTTAGATGGCTGTTTCTAACATCAGATATGGAGAAGGTGTAACAAAAGAAGTAGGAATGGTAAGAAAAATACATGAAACAGAAACAAAAAAATAGCAAAGTACTACAGTGGTCCCTCAAGTTACAATATTAATTGGTTCCAGGACGACCATTGTATGTTGAAACCATTGTATGTTGAGACCATAACTATATGGAAACCATGTAATTGGTTCTGAAGCCGCAAAATGTCATCCAAAAATAGGAAAAAGTGAGGATTAAAGAAAAATTAGTAATAACTAATACAGATAAAACAAGTCTTTACATATAAGAATAAGAAAGAGCTACTGGGATCTGTAAATCACTGTCTATTTCAGTGTTTTCCAACCAGGGTGCCTCCAGCTGTTGCAAAACTACAACTCCCAGCATTCCCGGACAGCCTTTGGCTGCCCGGGCATGCTGGGAGTTGTAGTTTTGCAACAGCTGGAGATGCCCTCGTTGGGAAACACTGGTCTATGTAGCAGACAGGAGCTTCTTCAATGTCCTGTAATGTACACGCAATGTCCTAAGAAAGTAAAATGCAGCCGTCCTTACTTGGTGTCCAAAGGAGCAGCTAACCATGGCATGGGTTAAAAGTAATACAGAACATCTAGTACCTCCCATTACTGTAGGGGGCGCTACCAGACAGGAATTCAGTGGATGCACTTCAGTAATACAGGTAAAGAGTAGTACAGAACATGTAATACCTCCCTGTACTGTAGGGGGCTCTACCAGACAGACAGTCAGTGCATACACTTCAGTAATACAGACGTTTTTACCAGTGAATTCCCATTCTGATTGATCGGTTCTTTCAGCCATTGACACGTTTTGCAGATTCCATATCATTGTATGTTGAGTCTGGTTTCAAGTTACAATGGTCCAATAAAGACCATTGTATGTTGAAACTATTGTATGTTGAGGCCAATGTAAGTTGAGGGATCACTGTATATGTAGTATCGTTGGGGAAGATGCTTCAAATGATCACATTCCATAAAGAAACACAGGTGCCGAGGGATTCAAAGATATTGGTTACACATATGTCCCAGGATATCGGCCAGTGTCAGGTTCAATTTCTCCCCACTGATCGCTATCTTAGTTGACGATTAAAATGTTAAAGGGGTACTCTGGTGGAATTATTTTATTTTATTTTATTAAATCTACTGGTTCCAGAAAGTTAAACAGATTTGTAAATTACTTCTATATAAAGATCTTAAGTCTTCCAGTACTTATCAGCTGCTGTATGCTCCAGAGGATGTTGGATAGTTGTTTCCAGTCTGACCACAGTGCTCTCTGCTGCCACCTCTGTCCTTGTGAGGGACTGTCCAGATCAGTTAAAGTTAAGTTCAGTCGTATTAGCTTAATACGATGTCTTGTAAAATTAGATGTTTTAAAATAAAGAGAATTATACAAAGCACCAACGCACTCCATAACCTGTAACATGCTCTGGATTTACTGAAGATGTCTCATTCTGTGGCATATTTTCATTAAAGGGGTATTCCGGGCAAAAACATTTTATCCCCTATATCCAAAGGATAGGGGATAAGATGTCTGATCACGGGGTGCCCGCTGCTGAGACCCCCCCGCAATCTCCCTGTAGCACCCGCAGTCTATGGCCGTCACGCCCCCTCCCATAGACATGAATGGAAGGGGCGTGGCCTGACGTCACATCCCCAGTCCCGGAAACCTGGAGGTTTCCAAAACTGGAGATTCAACACCCGCATAGAATGCAGGTGCTACAGGGAGATCGCGAGGGGTGATCAGACATCTTATCCCCTATCCTTTGGATAGGGGATAAAATGTTTTTGCCTGAAATACCCCTTTTAGTCCATGTTCTATGTTCTGGGACAGCTACCAACATTTCTGGTGTTTTTTTCTAAACATTAAACATCCATGTGCAATCCAACCTCAGTATGTGATACACTATGGGGGGAATTTATCATTAGCGTAGATTTTTGCGCAATACAAAACTTGCTGCACAAATGTATTCTGTTGCACATATTACTGCATACATTTGCGCAAATTACAGGGAGCGGCTGGATAATGCAGAAAAGGGTGAAAAGCTTATACACATTCCTAAGCCAGCTTGTCGCAGGGAGACATTTGTGATAAATTCAGTGCGACAACAAGTGCATCTGCTCACCTGGAAGTGTTCAACAACTAAATGAAGGAGCCAATGCAGACAACATAACAATAATGCAAAATTACAGGATGTATGACAGGTATTATGTCCGGTTTTCTTTTCCACTATTTCTTGTCTTCCATTCTACAAAGGATTTGCTGAATATGGGGGCAAGAAATGTTTGTGTGATGACAGACAAGAACCTTGCAAGTCTTCCTCCTGTTCAGACTGTAATAAATTCCCTGGCAAAGAATGGCATCAACTTCTGCTTGTATGACAAGGTCAGGGTGGAGCCCACAGATAAAAGGTAAATGCATGGTTATGGTACTGTAATATCATTCTAAAGGGTTTTCTGGGTGCCGATGAATGATCCTCAGGATAAGCCTTCAGTATATGTTCGCCAGGTTGCCCACATTCAGCACCCGCTGATCAGCTGTTTGACTGGCCCACTTGTCTGGATATAAACCATGAACAAAGCCAGAAGCCTTGATAAACTTAGATTAAAGTTGATAAAAGTTATTGATTTAAACATAATCGATTATATACAAAGTAGAGGAGGTGAGCTCTCAGGACACCCAACACGGCTGCAGACTCCAGCATAGAACAGAAATAGGTAGCCAGTGGTACGATGAAAAAAACTGTTCATTCGGATCCCATAAAACCGCATGCAAGCGGGACTCAGCCAGGCAACAAACAACCAATAATAAGCGTGGACGCACTGAGACAAAGGGTGTATACCCGAAACGCGTCCACGCTTATTAGTGGTTGTTTGTATAACTATGTATAAATATATCAGGGGACAGTAGAGAGATCTCTCCCATGATCTATTTATACCCAGGACTGTATCTATAACAAGGGGGCGTCCTCTACGTCTAGAGGAAAGAAGGTTTCTACACCAGCACAGACAGGGGTTCTTTACTGTAAGAGCAGTGAGACTGTGGAATTCTCTGCCTGAGTAGGTGGTCATGGTGAACTCTGTAAAAGAGTTCAAAAGGGGTCTGGATGCATTTTTGGAGAATAATAACATCACCAGTTATGTATACTAGATTTATAGGGACAGAACATTGATCCAGGGATTTATTCTGATCCCATATTGGAGTCGGGAAGGAATTTTTACCTCTAGTATGAGGGTTTTTTCCTTCCTCTGCATCAAGTCAGTAGGGACATAGGTTAACCTTGATGGACTCTGGTCTTTTTTTAACTTTATTAACTATATTCCTGCAAATAACAACTGATTCTAGGAACATAGATACATAAAAATATTACCAGTTTTTTTAAATCTTTTCAGTAATTCAAAAAGCTGCATAAAACACAAATGTACAGTTATTTCTGTTTAAAGGGGAACTCTGGTAGAATGATTATTATTATTATTATTATCATTATTTTTTTTTTTTTTTTTTTCAAATCAACTGGTGCCAGAAAGTTAAACACTGCAGATCTTTAAATTACTTCTATTTAAAAATCTTAACCCTTCCAGTACTTATCAGCTGCTGTATACTACAGATATACTATACAGAAATTTGTTCTTTCCAGATATACCATACAGAAATAAGTTCTTTCCAGTCTGACCCCAGTGCTCTCCGCTGACACCTCTGTCCGTGTCAGGAACTTTCCAGAGCCGGAGAAGTTTTCTATGGGTATTTGCTTCTAATATGGACAGTTCCTGACATGGACAGAGTTGTCAGACTGGAAAGAACTGCACGATTTTCTCTGTAGTATACAGCAGCTGATAAGTACTGGAAGGCTTCAGATTTTGAAATAGAAGTAATTTACAAATCTGTTTTCCGGCACCAGTTGATTTGAAAACATTTGTTTTCCACTTATTTCCACCGGAGTTCCCCTTTAAGCAGTGTGTTTTTGCCATAATCATATACAAAATACTGAAAAATTCAGATACATGTCCTGGTGCTATTCAGGGACCCCATCTATCTGTCCCCTACTGGGCCAGTCCAAGCCTGCCGGGCCAGAACACTGTAACATCAGAGCCCCAGATGACTGGAGTAAACTGCGCATGCGCGGACAATGCTCCATTTATTTAGGGCTCAGTGCTGCATTCAGAAAGCTTCTAGAAAATGAATGAATGCAGTGGCCATGATGGAATGATAACTTCCCTTTAAAAGACACATATCCTAAGATATAAAGAAAAAAAAAGTATGTAGGTAAAGTTTACACATAGGAAATATGTTTACATTGCCACATTTTCTCACTTCTGTAGTTTGAGATTGACTAATATTTGTACACTAAAATTCCCAATTTCAAGGCCTCAACTTTCTACAAATATTGTCATTAATACTGAACTTGGTTTATGGCAAGCAATAGGGCTGGGTGGTATACCGGTTCATACCGAATACCGAAATTTTTGTGCTGCATGATATGAATTTTAACCCATACCGCAATACCGGTTTGGCCCCTCCCCCTCGGGAATGAATGAATCAGCCCAGTAATCATATGTGACCCGCGAGCACTGTTCTGCCCCCCCCCACCCCCTCCCAAATTAATTAGTAGCCCAGCCCAGCGCTGTCCCCATCAGGGTACTACTCACATGTCACCCGCATGCGCTGCCCTCCTCGTCCTGTTTGTTGCGGCCGCCGGCGCTGACACTCTATACCAGTGGTCTCCAACCTGCGTACCTCCAGATGTTGCAAAACTACAACTCCCAGCATGCCCGGACAGCCAAAGGCTGTTCGGGCATGCTGGGAGTTGTAGTTTTGCAACAGCTGGAGGCGCCCTCTATGGGAAACACTGGTCTATGTAGCGGACAGGAGCTTTTTCAGGGTCCTGTAATGTACATGCAATGTCCTAAGAAAGTAAAATGGAGCCGTCCTTACTTGGTGTCCAAAGGAGCAGCTAACCATGGCATGGGTTAAAAGTAATACAGAACATGTAGTACCTCCCTTTACTGTAGGGGGCGCTACCAGACAGGAATTCAGTGGATGCACTTCAGTAGTACAGGTAAAGAGTAGTACAGAACATGTAATACCTCCCTGTACTGTAGGGGGCTCTACCAGACACAGTCAGTGCATACACTTCAGTAATACAGGGTTTTTTACAAGTGAATTCCCATTCTGATTGGTCGGTTCTTTCAGCCATTGACACGTTTTGCAGATTCCATATCATTGTATGTTGAGTCTGGTTTCAAGTTACAATGGTCCAAAAAAGACCTTTAACTTACCTTTAACTCACCTCCCGTTGGTCCGGTACCAGCCTCATCTGCTTCCTGGGGACGGGAACGTCTGAGAGCCGTCAGCCTATCACCGGCTGCAGCGATGTCCCGCCTCGGCCAGTGATAGGCTGAGCCCACTGTCATGTAATGAGCCAGCTTCTTACATGACAGTGGGCTCAGCCTATCACCGGCCGAGGCAAAACATCGCTGCGGCTGGTGATAGGCTGACAGCTCTCTGACGTTTCCGTCCCCAGCGTAAGGTCGACATAGGTGCGTTAAAGTTTATTTTGTTTACCTTTTGCAGCCCGGGCATAGGGATACCGCACAGTATAGAGTGTCAGCGCCGGCGGCCCGCAACAAACAGGACGAGGATGGCAGCGCATGCGGGTGACATATATGAGTAGTACCCCGGTGGGGATGTGGGCTGATAATTAATATGGGGGGGGGGTCTAGGAAATACCGTTATATACCGTGATACACACATTTGGTCATACCGCCCAGCCCTAAGCAAGCAACTACCCTAGAAGTGGTTATCAAAAAGTTAAATCAATAATAAAAGTAAAATTGTTGTTCTTGTATAATGTGTAAAGCTTCAAAGATGCAATACAGTTTTCGAAAAGTGGATCCTTTGATGCCTATGTCGCTGTTGGAGGTGGCTCTGTGATGGACACCTGTAAGGCGGCCAACCTCTATGCCTCTAGTCCTGATGCTGAATTTCTGGACTATGTCAATGCCCCTATTGGAAAAGGAAAACCAGTGACTGTGACACTAAAGCCCCTTATTGCAGGTAAATAGAAATATCAGACCTTACAATTTGTTTTGTTATTACTTATGTACAACTGGGATGGAGTGAGCGATAGACATGTGACATACAAAAGTACATTAGTGACCCCATTCAGACTGCAGTCTTGCAGGTTCTTTCACCATGCCATCATTGTCTGCCATTTTGCTTTACTGTATTTAAACTTAAAGGGGTACTACGGTGGAAAACCCTTTTTGTTTTTTTATCAACTGGTGCCAGAAAGTTAAACAGATTTGTAAATGACTTCTGTATAAAAATCTTAATCCTTCCTGTACTTATTAGCTGCTGAATACTACAGCGGAAATTCTTTTTGGAACACAGAGCTCTCTGCTGACATCACGAGCACAGTGCTCTCTGCTGACATCTCTGTCCATTTTAAGAACTGTCCAGAGCAGCATATGTTTGTTATGGGGATTTTCTCCTACTCTGGACAGTTCTTAAAATGGACAGAGATGTCAGCAGAGAGCACTGTGCTCATGATGTCAGCAGAGAGCTCTGTGTTCCAAAAAGAAATTAATTTCCTCTATAGTATTCAGCAGCTAATAAGTACTGGAAGCATTAAGATTTTTTTAATAGAAGGAATTTACAAATCTGTTTAACTTTCTGGCTTCAGTTGATTTAAAAAAAAAAAAAAAAAAAAAAGTTTTTCACCGGAGTACCCCTTTAAGAGATGACAAAATTATGCTCTGGCTATACATTGTAGGTATATGTCTGAACACCATCAAAAAGGTATCCTAGTGTACACAGTGGCTTAACCGTGGACCAAGTGTAGTCTACATGTGACTATATATAGTCTACTTTATGCTGATTTACATTTGTCTGTCCCTGCAATGAGAAAAAAATAAAAAAATAAAAATAAATGTGTGTGTGTGTATATATATTTTTATATATGTGTATATATTTACATATATGTGTGTATATATATATATATATATATATATATATATATATATATATATATAGAGCACCATAACGCAGACCCTACTTCTGTTCAAGCCAATGTCCACACTATGGGAAGACTGCTGTATATGTGAGAATACTTTTTTTAATAGTATTCTGACCTACAGTATACTCATGACATACAGCCAAATCGTGATGTGAATACCCCGGCAGAAAACACAGGGTTATCATTGATGGCATTAAAGGGATACTCCGCCCCCAGCCAGACATTTTATCCCCTATCCTTTCGGCTGACGGATCCCAAGTACGCACAGCCTGGATAAGTAAAACACTGCTTTAATGACCAAGATGCAACACGTTTCGCTGCTCATGCGCAGTGAAACGCATTGCATCTTGGTCATTAAAGGGGTACTCCTGTGGAAAACTTTATTGTTTTTTTTTTTTTTTTTTAAATCAACTGGTGCCAGAAAGTTAAACAGATTTGTAAATCAATTCTATTAAAAAATCTCAATCCTTCCAGTACTTTTTAGGGGCTGTATACTAAAGAGAAATCCAAAAAAGAAATGCATTTCCTCTGATATCATGACCTCAGTGCTCTCTGCTGTCCATTTTAGGAACTGTCCAGAGCAGCATATGTTTGCTATGGGGATTTTCTCCAGATCTGGACAATTCCTAAAATGGACAGCAGAGGTCAGCAGAGAGCACTGTGGTCATGACATCAGAGGAAATGCATTCCACAGGAGTACCCCTCTTAAAGCTGTGTTTAATTTATCCATGCTGTGCGTACTTGGGTTCTGGCAGCGTCTTGTTGACCCGGCTGTTCCTGCTGAAGCCTATTCTATTTACAAGAGACCTCTAAAAGCAGTTTACCTTATATCCTGGCTGAAAGAAATGATCATCTTGACCCTCAACAAGGCTGATTTTTATTTTCCATGATCTGCCTCTGGGCACTGTCAAGAAAACATTAATCTAATGTGTATGGGCAGCTTAAGGTTACATTCTTCTAGCTAGTCCCAATGGATTGCATGGTTGCTTATTCGCCTGCTGATTGGATCTTTTGTGATCATTTAAATTGCCGCTGACAATGAGGAATGTAGGGCCCCATGAATGATCCAAGAATTGTGAGGTCCAGCCTGCAACTGATCTAACCATGTACAAGTAATGGGCCTTTAAAGATCGCCCGTCTGCTAGATCAGAGCTCATTTACAGGCGTGGATTGGGCCTTTATTCTGATTAGGATATGGGAAGGATTTTTCCCCCATAAGATAAGGAAAGTTGGCTTCTTTCTAATGTTTTTTTTTTTTTTGTTTTTTGTTAGATCAACACTATACATACAACAATATTATAGATTGAACAGAAAGGTCTTTATTAACTTTATTACATTACCATGTTTGTTTTTTTAAAGTCCCAACAACCTCTGGAACCGGAAGTGAAACCACTGGGATTGCAATCTTTGACTTTGAAGAACTTAAAGCCAAAACTGGTAAGAGAAAATTCTATCTTCTATATTAATGTTTAAGGCTATGTTCACACATCATTTTTTAGCCTCATTCACAAAAGTGACACCTGTTTTGGTCCTTTTTTTCAACAGTTTTTCAGCCATATTTGTAGCAATTTTTTGGGGATAAATTTTTGGACAGCTAAAGTGCACGTTATGGCTATTTTAATTTAGGAAAAAAATGGCCAAAATAATGGACATGCTATCTAATTTTATGGCTTAAAAATCATGGATCTAAAATTAATGCGTTTGGGTACAAGGAGGTGGGGGCAATTACAGAATAAATTTATCATGAATATATACTATAAATGTCTGATTGCGGGTGGGGGTGGGGGGGGGGGGGTCCAACCTGTATCTCCTGTATGGGGCCCTGACTGAGCTGCTGTGTGTGAGGTTTTGCACACAGCAGGTCAGCTGGTACAAACACGTTCCTCCATTCATCTCCGTGTCTCCGCCTCTCCCATAGAGATGATTGGAGGAGGCATGTTTGGGTACGAAAGGCGCATAGCCGGAGCCCGGTACGGGAGATCGCAGGGAGTCCCAGCAGTCAGAAACCCCGCGATCAGCCATTTATTCTCTATCATGCGGATGGGGATAAACTTATTAGCACTGGACTTCTTCTTAATTATTCTCTGCATCAATCAGTGCAGAGTTGCAAAATTGCACAACTTTTGTTTGTCTTTTTTTGTGCAAACTCCAACTTTGCAAAATAAATTGGTGCAAAAACAGAGCTTGCTCAAAAATTTTGTGCAACTGGAGCTGGGAATGATTAATTTCTAACTACACCTCATTGATCATCGCATTAGAACAACCTATGTATTCCTGAATAGCTCCTATCATTGTCAGGTATTTGTGACAACAATGAAACAAATGTGTGGGAATGGTTTATAGCAGCGGCTGTTATAAAAACACTTTGGCCAGTATATAATTTTTTTTTTTTTCAGATCTATTGTTTAATTTTAATTTTGATTTTTTTTTTTCTTAAAAAAACTAATTTACATCTGCCCACATCTAACCCAGCGTTGGCAGTCCTGTAGTTTCCTGCCAGTCTTTTCTTACCTTGCTCCATAGCATGACTGGTCGCACCATTCAAGTGCTGTATATATTGACTCTCCCCTGGCTGTAGCTAGTCATTGACTGCAATGGTCGTGTTTTAATACAGCAATGTAAAGAGAGATTAGCAGAGACAGTGGAACATTTCTGAATAGGGACTCTGATATAGTCCCCAATGTGATATACTGTGGACTAACTATGTATAAATGTACATTCTGTATCCAGCCCCATACAGTATTTGGGTTTTCTATTTTGTAGGTATTGGATCAAGAGCCATAAAACCAACTCTAGGACTGATCGACCCGGAGCACACATTACACATGCCAGAGAGAGTAGTTGCAAATAGTGGATTTGATGTATTATGGTGGGTATCTTTATATTCCTGTAATTATGATAATGTGATACAATTGACTGTAAAATATCTAATATTTTTTGCAGCCATTCACTGGAATCCTACACTGCCATTCCATATAATATGCGCAGTCCTTGTCCTACCAATCCTATCAACCGCCCGGCCTACCAGGGTAGTAACCCCATCAGTGATGTGTGGGCCATACATGCATTGAGGATTGTTGCTAAGTACTTGAAACGGTGAGTAGGCTTTTCCTACATAAGCAAAGACAATCCCAGAGGTAATAAATTGTGGCACTCACCAATAATTCTTTCTTTGCAGGTAATGCTAACGGCAGGAGAGTGATGTGTGCGGTCATCATCTCCTGAACACCCCCGCACACATCACTCCCATGCCGTTGGCATTACCTGCAAAGAAAGATATGCTTTATCAATAAAGGTTTTTACTGCTTCTTAATGTTGAGTGCCACGATTTATTCCTTACCTCTGGGATTGTCTTTGCTATATGAATGCTATTTTAAATTATTGGAAGAGCACCGCTGATCCTGCGACAAGCGGGTTAATAGCTGTTATACAGTATGTCTGCATCCATAGTTTGAACATAGCATGCAGTTTAACTAAAGCAGTGCCAGAGACTGTGATAGACTGTATTGTTTTCCTATATAAGCTTCTATCTTATTATTACTATATAGTTCAATTCTATTAACTTATATTGCATTTTACTGTAATTAGAGCTGTTAACAATCCGGATGACCGCGAAGCCCGTTTCTCTATGCATCTGGCAAGTTCATTTGCTGGAATTGGCTTTGGGAATGCAGGGGTACATCTCTGGTGAGTCTTAGTGCATACATACTATATCACATTATTTTCTTCTTTGCAGCTGAAATGTTTTGTCTATCATCAGGAATATCCAGAACGCTTGTACATACTGTAACTTTTCCTAAAGTGGTTTCAGATAAATGTCAAATTTGTAGGGTTGAGCATTTTTCACAGCCCACCCCAAAAAAAAACAAAAAAAAAACACAAGTTTAGGTAAAACTATTAATTTCAAAAGAAAGTCACAAACAGCAACTGTAAAAAAGAAAGTTCCAAAGTGTGTATTTTATTCCTCCTGGGAATACAACAAGGGAAATACAGTGTGAAATGTAAACATATTCAAATACTACAACCATATACATTGCTTAACTACATGTAACACATGGGATCATAGCAATCCATGATTATATTCTTATGTTTCCAGCCATGGGATGTCATATCCAGTTGCAGGAATGGTGAAAAAGTACAAAGCCAAGGATTACAATGTGGATCACCCAATAGTGGTAACTATGTCTTCATCTTTATTTCCTACACTTGAGAAATAATGTCCCCATAGTAATCCTAAATATTATAGCTCATGCTTTTTTCTTGTAATGCAAACTTTTTTTTTTTTTTTTTGTAAACTAAAGGGGTTATCCCATCTCACTATTTCAGCTCCCTGCATCACTCTATCCCACTCTACTTCCTGGTTTGGGCAAGGCAGGGACATTCAGCTCACAGACCCAGTCCACTAAGCAGTTTTGGAGCGATGCAGGGAGCTATGACGGGAATGCGCTCCCCTGTCCAGCCATCTCCTGTGTGCGACAAGCTCATCACAGGTGACTTCAGGGCTTGTGTACTGTCCCTGGTGCCATCTCTGGGTCACTTGTCACGCACAGAAGGTGGCCAGCAGGGGGAAGCACTCCCAAGATCCCTACCACCCAGGCCTCTGCTGTTGTGCAGAGAGGGTGTGACATCTGCAGCCCAGCCATCCACTTCAACAGCAGAGCAGTGGTCAGTATCCTAGACAACGAGCTGTAAATTATTGCAAAAGATAATACAACATAAAAAGTAAGCAATTTTGTTAATAGGATGTGTTTGCAAAATTGCTTACTTTTGCATTATATATAAAATAAATGGTGATCTATAAGATTGGAAAGTCCTTTAATATATAAGAAAATTCTGTAATGCATTATGGACTTGTTTCTATTCAGTCTTGTGCATTTACTGTAGTTTTATGGAGCCCAAACAGCATTTTTAAGGACTTATAACAGGAATAACTTGAAGTTTTGTGTCAAGCTAGACAAGGTTCAGATGGTTTTTGGAGAAGCAATAGCAGAAATCCTTTTGTATGATTTGCAAATCCACAGCCTATCTGACCAGTGGGAAAGCCCTTTAAGGTTTAGTAAGTAAATGTTTTATTAATCTGGTTTTGAATAATGATTTGTCTTCCCCAGCCTCACGGACTTTCAGTAGTCCTCACATCCCCGGCAGTATTTTCCTTCACTGCAGCCATGTGCCCAGAGCGCCACCTGGAGGCAGCAGAGATACTGGGTAAGAAAATTTCACTTTTCAACTGAAGAGCAGGCCATGGTCACACACTATGTTTTCAGTCTGGTTCCTACACTCTTAAATGTCAAATTGGTTATTTTATTTATTTATTACTTTAAAGCCATGTTTCCTCTCCGAATCACATTTTTTTTAATTTTTTTTTTTTGGGGGGGGGGCACTATTTTCAGTCTTGAAAAAAATGGTAGTTAAAAAAAAAAAAAAAAAGACTGAAATTGATCCTGGATACACACATTTATATTATAGTCATAATGGAAGTTTTGGTCAACATTTAAAGCCTGAGGGTATTCCAGGATTTTTTTTTAGTTGACCATGCTGCAAGGGCTGTAAAGTTAGTGTAGTTCATAATATAGTGTCTGTACCTGTGTTTGATGATGGTCTCCCCATTCTTATGTGATCTTTGCCCCGATGTTTATTTTTAACAGCATACAAACTGAGTGTAGTCTGAGGTTTTCACAGGTTGCAGTGCGGCCCGAGACATTACATCTCTAGTCCATTGTTCAAAATGAACCTGTTTGTTTTAATGGCTGGAGTAACTGCAGGGCTGCAGGAAATTGTCCCAGGTGTGCTTTAATGGGTGGGTGACTGATGTGTGGCAGGGTGAAAAGTGACCTCACACTTACAAACAAGGGATCCACAAGGGGAAAAGAGAGAAAAAGGGATATGCGCCCCTAGTGTAATATGTCGAGGATAAATGACAATGCAATGATAAGCGATTTTACACTCACCATATAGGGTTGTGCTAAGAGCACAACATCTCAGTAGACGTCTGGTTTTATGATACTCCAATCTGCAGCCATAGCTTGTCCGGAATCAGGGACACTGGTCCGGTGGATACTGTTTGGAAAAGTAAAATTCAAGTTCTCAGGCGCTGATGCAGTTGATAAGTAGGGACCCAAGGTTATTGTCCAAAAAGCTGATTTAATAGCACAAACGTAACGTGTTTCAGGTCCGGAATGGACCCTTCATCAGACAGGTGCATACAGGGAGATAGCAGAGCACACAATAAATACCCTCATGGTATCCTTGCAAAGGGCACGTCAATTAGGGAATTCACAGAAAAATTGTGTATAACTTTGTGTTACATAATACATTTAAAATCACAAAATTTTAAAAGCACGAGCTTACTTTATTAAAGTAAGACAGCTTTTTGCTGTTTGGGCACGCTGGGATTTGTAGTTTTGTAACATCTGGAGGGCCACAGTTTGGAGATCACTCTGCGGCGGTTTCTAAACCGTGGCCCTCTAAATCTAACTCCCAGCATGCACGAACATTAAACGTCTGTCTCGCCATGCTGGGAGTTGTCGTTGCGTACCTCCAGCTGTTGTATAACTACATGCCCTTCGGTGATCAGTACATGCTGGGAATTGTAGTTTTGCACCAGCTGGAGGCACACTGGTGGGAAAATACTGAGTTAGGTAACAGAACCTAACTGAAGGTTTTCCAACCAGTGTACCTCCAGATGTTGCAAAATACTACACTACACTACCACATAATAAAGGGTAAAACACTACATATACACCCCCTTACACTGTCCCTCCTCAATAAAAATGAAAAACTCATCGTACGGCACTGTTTCCAAAACGGAGCCTCCAGCTTTTGCAAAACAAAAACTCCCAGCATTTCCGAACAGCCACTGACTGTCTAGGCATGCTGGGAGTTTAGCAACAGCTGGAGGCACCATGTTAGGGGTAATCTACGCCAGTCATTCCCAATGTCCACCCCTATGCAAACCCTAATATAGTCCTCAAATGCGCATGGAGCTCTCTCACTTCTGAGCCCTGTCGTATTTCAAGGAAACAGTTTAGGGCCACATATGGGATATTTCTGTACTCGGGAGCAATTGCGTTACAAATTTTGGGGGGCTTTTTCTCCTTTTACCCCATATGAAAAGGAAAAGTTGGGGTGTACACCAGCCTGTTGGTGTAAAAAAATAAACATTTTTACACTAACATGCTGGTGTTGCCCCATACTTTTTATTTTCACATGAGGTAAAAGGAAAAAAAGACCCCCCCAAATTTGTGTTTGAGTACGGAAATACCCCATATGTGGGAGTAAAATGCTCTGCGGACACACAACATGGCTCAGGAGTGAGAACGCACTCTTTATATTTGAAGCCTAAATTGGTGATTTGCACAGGGGTGGCTGATTTTACAGCAGTTCTGACATCAACGCAAAAAATAAATACCCACATGTGACCCCATTTTGGAAACTACACCCCTCATAGAATGTAACAAGGGGTATAGTGAGCCTTAACACCCCACAGGTGTTTGACGAATTTTCGTTAAAGTTGGATGGGGAAATGAAGAAAATTTTTTTTTAACTAAAATGCTGGTGTTACCCTAACTTTTTAATTTTCACAAGGGAAAATAGGAAAAAAAAGCCCCCCAAAATTTGTAACCCCATTTCTTCTGATTAAGAACATACCCCATATGTGGATGTAAAGTGCTCTGCGGGCGAACTACAATGCTCAGAAGAGAAGGAGCACCATTGGGATTTTGGAGAGAAAATTTGTCGGGAAATGAAGGCCATGTGTGTTTACAAGCCCCCATAGTGCCAGAGCAATGCACCCTCCCCCCCCAAATGTGACCCCCATTTTGAAAACTACACCCCTCACGGAATGTAATAAGGGGGGCAGTGAGCATTTACACCCCACAGGTGTCTGACAGATTTTTGGAACAGTGGTCCGTGAAAATGAAAAATAAAATTTTTCATTTGCACAGCCCACTGTTCCAAAGATCTGTCAAACGCCAGATTCTATGAGGGGTGTAGTTTCCAAAATGGGATCACATGTGATCGCTGTGCCGCGCGCTATTAACCCTTTAGCCGCGCGCTCAAAGCTGAGCCGCGCGGCTAAAAACGAAAGTAAAAGTGCCCGGCTAGCTCAGGGAGCTGTTCGGGATCGCCGCGGTATAATCGCGGCATCCCGAACAGCTGTAGCACAGGAGGAGGTCTTCTTACCTTCTCCTGCGCTGTCCGATCGCCGAATGAATGCTTCAAGCCTGAGATCCAGGCTTGAGCATTCAATCGCCGAAAACACTGATTGATCCATTCCTATGGAGATGGATCAATCAGTGTAAAAGATCAGTACATGCAATGTTATAGGCCCCTATAGGAGCTATAATATTGCATAAGAAAAGTGTAAAAAAATCATTAACCCTTTCAATGATCCCTTCCCCTAATAAAAGTTTGAATCACCCGGCATTTCCAAAAATAAAAAAAACATTATGTAAATAATAATAAAAATAAACATATGTGGTATCGCCGCGTGCGGAAATGTCCGATTTATAAAAATATACCGCTTTTTAAACCGCTCGTTCAATGGCATACGCGCAAAAAAATTCCAAAGTCCAAAATAGCGCATTTTTGATCACTTTTTATACCACAAAAAAGTGAATAAAAAGTGATCAAAAAGTCTGATCAGAACAAAAATGGTACCGCTAAAAACTTCAGATGACGGCGCAAAAAATGAGTCCTCAAAGCGCCCTGAACACAGAAAAGTAAAAATGTTATAGGGGTCAAAAGATGACCATTTTAAACGTATAAATTTTCCTGCATGTATTCATGATTTTTTTCGGAAGTGATACAAATTCAAATCTATACAAGTAGGGTATCATTTTAACCGTATGGACCTACAGAATAAACATAAGGTATCATTTTTGACAAAAAATGTACTGCGTAAAAATAGAAGCCCCCAAAACTTACAAAATAGTGTTTTTTCATCAATTTTGTCGCACATTGATTTTTTTTCCCGTTTCACCGTAGATTTTTGGGTAAAATGACTAATGTCATTACAAAGTAGAATTAGTGACGCAAAAATTAAGCCATTATATATAATTTTAGGTGAAAATTTTTAAGAGTTATGATTTTTTAAAGTTAAGGAGGAAAAATTGAAAATGAAAAAACTGAAAAAGCCCGGGTCCTTAAGGGGTTAAGGGGTTAAAGAGGTACTCCACTGGAAAACTTTTTTTTTTTTTAATCAACTGGTGCCAGAAAGTTAAACAGATTTTTGTAAATTTCTTCTATTAAAAAATCTTAATCCTTCCAGTACTTATCACCTCTGTCCATGTTAGGAACTGTCCAGAGCAGGAGAGATTTGCTATGGGTATTTTCTCCTACTCTGGACAGTTCCGAAAATGGACAGAGGTGTCAGCAGAGAGCACTGTGGTCAGATAGAAAGGAAAATAAAAAAGAAAATAACTTCCTCTGGAACCTACAGCAGCTGATAAGTACTGGAAGGATTAAGATTTTAAATGGAAGTCATTTACAAATATGTTTAACTTTCTGTCACCAGTTCATTTGGAAAAAAATGATTTTCCACTGGAGTCCCCCTTTAAGGTTGTAAATGCTGACCTAAACAAATGTGTGTATCCACAAAAGAGTCATTTTACTATTGACTTTAAAGGAGTACTGCAGTCTTAGACACTTATCCTTTAACGGATGGGATCTTCCACGATCTCCCGAATGGTGACCCGGCATTGCCGCGGCTCTGTGTGGCTAATGCGTGTGTCGTAGTTCTCGCTGAAGTCAACGTCATGCCCCCTCCATACAGGCCTTTGGGATAAATGTCTAGGGCTGCAGATCTCCTTTAACAAAAATTCACAAGGAAAAAAACTGCAATTTTATGGGTGAAAAAAAACTGACCAAAATACAAAGTGTGAACATAGCTTGACCCTTTAAAGGGGTATTCCAGGAAAAAAAACTTTTTTATATATATATATATATATATATATATATATATATCTCAACTGGCTCCAGATTTGTAAATTACTTTTATTAAAAAGTCTTAATCCTTTCAGTACTTATGAGCTTCTGAAGTTAAGGTTGTTCTTTTCTGTCTAAGTGCTCTCTGATGACACATGCTCGGGAACCGCCCAGTTTAACCCCTTAAGGACGCAGCCCTTTTTCACCTTAAGGACTGAGCCCTTTTTCGCAATTCTGACCACCTTCACTTTACAAATTAATAACGTGAAAACGCTTTTACCGAATATTCTGATTCTGAGATTGTTTTTTCGTGACATATTCTACTTTATTTTGGTGGTAAATTTTCGGCGTTAATTGCATCCTTTTTTGGTGAAAAATCCCAAAATGTCATGAAAATTTTGAAAATTTTGCATTTTTCTAACATTGAAGCTTTTATTTTTCTTCACAAATACAATATGTCCACTTTATGTTGGCATCATAAAATGGACATACTTTTGCTTTTTGAAAAAATTTGAGGGCTTCAAAGTAGAGCAGCAATTTTCAAAAATGTCATGAAAATTGCTAAATCTGAAGGGACAGATGTTACAGAACTACAACTCCCAGCATGCCTGGGCAGTCGAGGCATGCTGAGAGTTGTAGTTTGGCAACATCTGGAGGGCTACTGTTTGGGCACCACTGTAACAGTGGTCTCCAAACTGTGACCCTCCAGATGTTGCAAAACTACAACTCCCAGCATGCCCAGACAGCCTTTGGCTGTCTGGGCATGCTGGGAGTTGCAGTTTGGCCCCCCTAGTGGTTGCCACAGTAAAGATCGATTTACTTTCACTCCCTCCCCCCCCCCCCCCCCCCCCACTGTCGATTCCCTACCTTATCAGGATCCTGCAGGCTCCAGCGAAGATCCCAGGTCCCCAGGCATCTTCTCCGCAGGTACGGCCTCCATCTTCTTCCCAGAGCCCCTCGACATCCAGGGGAGGGCAGAACGGGGGGTTGCCATGGCAACCCCCTGTCCTGCGCTGCCATTGGTCAGAACTCCGTTTGCGACCTCACTCCTATCCTTTAGGCTGATTGGGGTTGTTGCTGACAACTCCGATCAGCCCTATTTTCCGGGTGATCGGGTCACCAGAGACCCGATCAGCCCGGAATTGGAGAAAATCGCATGTCTGAATTGACATGCGATTTTCTCCGATCGCCGACATGGGGGGGTCTCAGGACCCCCCTGGGCGATGTGCCAGGGTGCCTGCTGAATGATTTCAGCAGGCATCCAGCTCCGGTCCCCAACCGGCTAGCGGTGGGGACCGGAATTCCCACGGGCGTATGGATACGCCCTGCGTCCTTAAGGACTCGGAATGCAGGGTGTATCCATACGCCCTGCGTCCTTAAGAGGTTAGAAGAGGTTTGCTATGGGGATTTGCTTCTAAACTGGGCGGTTCCCGAGACACGTGTCATCAGAGAGCACTTAGACAGAAAAGAACAACCTTAACTTCAGAATCTCATAAGTACTGAAAGGATTAAGATTTTTTAATAGAAGTAATTTACAAATCTGTTTAACTTTCTGGAGCCAGTTGATATATATATAAAAAGTGTTTTTTTCCTGGAATACCCCTTTAATTGTTCAAGTGCCCAGTTAATGGTTGCGTGCCCAGCTTCTGGAGCCCCCAGTGAACGGCGACTCCTCCCTGTCTATGAGTTGTTTACTATGATACTGAATTGTTTACTAATATTAGAATGTTTTAAACCTTTATATTGTTGTAAAGCACAAATATTTTCACACTGGTTGGCATCAGTTCTATCCATTACCTTGCATCACCACTAGGTGTCACTGTATAGCCACAATCTTCTCTTGAAAGTAGTAAAATACAGTACTAGCACGAAAGGGAATGTGGCAGATGTACTGATCAGTGGTTTTCAAACAGCATGTCTCCAGCTGTTGCAAAACTACAACTCTCAGCATGCCTTTGGCTGTCCGGGCATGCTGAGAGTAGTAGTTTTGCAACAGCTGGAGACACACTGTTTGGAAAACACTGCATTATTTGATCATTTTAGCAATTTATGGCACATAATTATGAAATGTTGTATGGATCGTGATCAATGATGAATTTTCAAAAACAGGCCTGTTGGGGGGTATTTATCGGGCTGTCTTTTCTTTGTTGCCCATTGCAACCATATTACTCTGGTAAAATGAAAGCCGAGCTGTGATTGGTTGCTATGGGCAACAGAGATAATCTTACTATAAGGCCACACGATAAATCTCCCTCAGGATCTGTACATTTATCCAACTGCAGCAAGAGAAATATTTGCCAAGACTTTGGCGCACAGCTTGACCTTACGCGCCGCTCCCGCTGCTACACCTCTTTAGAAAGGCAAAACTTTTCTAGGTACCTTAGGTACCCCAAGTAGGGTTGTCAACTTTTTCCCGACCAAAAATACAGCCACATTAAGGTGTATTTACACTTTTTACTTTTCTTCAATTGCGGCGCAAAAAATGCCCCAACATGGCTAAAAATTGGGTAAGGTTTTGGCAGTGTGACGGCATGGGACGGATAGACAATGTAGCAGGTTTACTACATTTACTATGCGTTAAAGGGATACTCCGGTGAAAAACTATTTTTTTCATATCAACTGGCTGCAGAAAGTCAAACAGATTTGTAAATTACTTCTATTAAAAAAATCTTAATCCTTCCAGTTCTTATCCGCTGCTGAAGTTGAGTTGTTCTTTTCTGTCTGACAACAGTGCTCTCTGCTGACACCTCTGTCTGTCTCAACAACTGACAAGAGCAGGAGAAGTTTGCTGTGAGGATTTGCTCCTACTCCAGGAAAATCTCAGGATTAAGCTGGCGCATGAGTCTCATTCAACGGTAGGATAGTTTATTACCCACAATGCAACGCGTTTTGTGGAAGACCGCTCCATCAGGCATTGACCGCTTCATCAGGCATTGACCGCTTCATCAGTGATTGATGCATGATGAAGCGGTCTTCAGCGAAACGCGTTGTATTGTGGGTAATAAACTATCCTACCGTTGAATAAGATTCATGCGCCTGCTTGATCCTGAGATTTTCCTGGAAGTGTTTCCTTGGCTGCTGTATTTGCCTCAGGAGCAGCTGCTGGATCCTGGTCATCACGACTCTATTTGCGTCTACCATTGTTATACGTGGCCCAGTACAACCATCGCTGGTGAGCACCATAACCTCTGGTTCACATATATACTTTGGTTTACGTCATCACTATGGAGCGCTTTCCTTTGTTATAGTTCCTGAGACAGACAGAGGTGTCAGCAGAGAGCACTGTTGTCAGACAGAAAAGAATAAATAAACTTTAGCAGCTGATAAGTACTGGAAGGATTAAGATTTTTTTTTTTATAAAAGTAATTTACAAATCTGTTTAACTTTCTGGAGCCAGTTGATGTAAAAAAAAAAATATTTGCTTTCACCGGAGTACCCTTTTAAGGTGTGGCATAGTAGAAAAGGGGCATGTCTTTCCTGAAGGGGGGGCTTTTGTGCATCTTCAGGCTCCAAAAAATAGTGCTAAAATTCAGATGCATATTCTTTACATAAAGTAAGCAAGCTAAGTTGGCCAAAACTTAGACTAGATAGTCTAAAGAGTGATAAACCTGCCTTAGGGTATGTCCACACTGAGAAATTGACGAGGAATCATTATGGTCACGATATTCAGCAGATCTGCCATCTTCTGCTTGGCACGGAATTGGCACGGAATTTGAAGAAGAAAACTAGGAGATGAATCAGGAAATGCTATGGAGGAAATTCCTCTCCAAACTCATTTAGTCAGGAAAAATAACATTAAAGGGGTTCTCCACCATAACGTGATTTTAGTGCGTACCTGGCAGACAGTAATGGACATGCTTAGGAAGGATCTGCACTTGTCTTGCGGATAAATGGCTATGTTGTGAGATTACCATAATACTGTGGCTAGCTTTTTGTGAACTGGTATTTCCTGTTTGACTTTTCTTTTTTTTTACTACAAATCCCACAATTCCATTTTCCTCCCTCCCACACATCAGCCACCCCACCCTTTGAAACATATATGAGCTGCATCCATTCAAAAGACCTGTGGTTTTCAATCAGGGTGCCTCCAGCTGTTGCATTGGTTACAGATTAATCTCTCTCCCGCCAAGCGATCGCTCCACCCATTGAAGCAGACAGGCTCCCTGTCATCAGCTGATTAGTGAGTCAGGTCTCGGCCGCATTGCAACCTGGGAAAAATCCGAGACAGCAGTCATTTTGTATGCTGGTAAAAATAAATATTGGGGTGAAAATCACAGAAGAATTGTGAGAAAACCGTCACACACAGGTACAGACACTATATTATGAACTACACTAACTTTACAGCTCCTGTAGCATAGTAAAAAAAAATCCTGGAATACCCCTTTAACATTGACTATAATGGGCTCTTACCTAAGGATACTGCCAGAAAAATGAACATGTTCAGAATTTCATCAAATTCCTCAGTGTGAACAGAGCAGCGGAAAGACCATTAAAGTCAATGGAACTTTCATTCAATGCAGAATTACACAAGTAAAAAATCATACCCATACTGAACCACTTTGAGAAATCTCTTTATGCCCGTGTCTGGCCACTCATTGGGGGAGATTTATCAAAATCTGTCCTGAGGAAAAGTTGCCCATAGCAACCAATCAGATCGCTTCTTTCATTTTTAACAAGGCCTATGCAAAATTAAAGAAGCAATGGGATTGGTTGCTATGGGCAACTGGGCAACTTTTCCTTTGCTCGGGTTTTGTTAAATCTCCCCCATTGTATCTCTGTTGCCTTGCCTGCTGCAGTTTCTATTAGTGCCAATCCCATAATTGACCTAGTCCTGAAGTCGATGCAGAAGAGACTGATCTGAGGAAAGGGGTGGCTCCCCCGAAACGCGTCATCCCGGTACTTTTTATAGTTTATTGGCTCAATAAACCATTTCAGTGTTTGAAAATATCCCTGGCTTGGATTTTGCTTCTCACTACACCGGCAGTTCCATCATAAGGGTCATTTTTCGCTCTTCTGCATCGACTTCCATCAGGATTGGTTCACTCCTTCTCCTGGGACCCGGGCTCAGCAGCTGGCTCTCCTCTTCTTGGTAACCCACTTGTTGGGTTTAAATGCGAATTTCCTATTCGCTCATGGTAAGCGGCCACTACCTAAGGGCGACTTCAGCTTAGCCACGGTACCCGTCACACTACTGCCATCTGTTTTTAGTGATAACGCACAAGGTGCCCCCCTTTGGTCCTTTTTCTTTTATTCTCAGCTAGTCCTGAAGTAGCTGTCAATTCTAGGACCGGGTAGACTTGGCTAAGGGCGCGCGCGCACCGGCTCTATGAAATTTAAAGGGCCAGTGCACCATTAATTGGTGCCTGGCCCAATTAGTTTAATCACTCCTATTTCCCGTATAAACCCACTTCTCCTTCCTGTCCTTGCCGGATCTTGTTGCCTTGTGCCCTGAGAAAGCGTTTCTGTGTGTTCCCTTGCCTGTGTATCCAGACCCCTTGCCGTTGCCCCTGACTACGAACCTTGCCGCCTGCCTTGACCTTCTGCTACGTCTGACCTCACCTTGCCTTGTCCTTGTGTACCGCGCCTGTCTCAGCTGTCAGTAAGGTTGAGTCCCTATCGGGTGGAACGACCTGGGGGTTACCTGCCGCAGCAAGTCCATCCCGCTTTGCGGCGGGCTCTGGTGAAAACCAGTAACCTCTTAGATTCCGTTCCCCTGGTACGGCCCACGCCATCACCCCACTGACACAGAGGATCTACTCCAGTGCCCTTCCTGCATACCAGTCCGGATCCTGACAACATTCTATATGTAGGCAAATCTTACCAGCACTTGCTGCTTCCCCAGTATTAGTCCTGGTTGGGACAGTAATTCCTATCAACATAAAGACATCTGTAGTCACAGACATCAGGATCAGTTTCCTTTACTTATTCTTCACATATGATATATTAGAAATTATACTTTACATATTTTCTTAAATGATAAAATACTTTTTATATATATTTTCTTACTGTCTCTGTGTCCTTAAGAGAACATGTTGCAGTAAGCTTATGCATGTATTGTAATTAGAGTTGCCACCCGGCCGGTATTTTACCGGCACAGCCATTATTTTGACCGTTATTTTAAAAATACCAGCAATGCTATGGCCGGTATTTATCCAACCTATCCTCCAACTCCTGGAATGTTGCACCATAACCTATACCAGTGTTTCCCAACCAGAGTGCCTCCACCTGCTGCAAAACTACAACTCCCAGCATGCCTGGACAGGCAACGGCTGTCCGGGCATGCTGGGAGCTGTAGTTTTTCAACAGGTGGAGGCGCTCTGGTTGGGAAACACTGACCTATACTATATACTACTATATAGTCCAACATGCTGAGAGTTGTAGTTTTGCATCAGCTGAAGGCACCCCTGGTAGGGATACACTGACCTATACTATATACTACTATATAGTCCAACATGCTGAGAGTTGTAGTTTTGCATCAGCTGGAGGCACCCCTGGTAGGGATACACTGACCTATACTATATAGTCCAACATGCTGGGAGTTGTAGTTTTGCATCAGCTGG
Source organism: Hyla sarda (assembly GCF_029499605.1). Lineage (NCBI taxonomy): Eukaryota > Metazoa > Chordata > Amphibia > Anura > Hylidae > Hyla > Hyla sarda. The sequence goes on from NC_079193.1 coordinate 301,552,021, forward strand.
AGGCACCTCTGGTAGGGAAACACTGACCTATACTATATACTACTATATATTCCAACATGCTGGGAGTTGTAGTTTTGCATCAGCTGGAGGCGCCCCTGGTAGGGATACACTGACCTATACTATATAGTCCAACATGCTGGGAGTTGTAGTTTTGCATCAGCTGGAGGCACCTCTGGTTGGGAAACACTGACCTATACTATATACTACTATATATTCCAACATGCTGAGAGTTGTAGTTTTGCATCAGCTGGAGGCACCCCTGGTAGGGATACACTGACCTATACTATATAGTCCAACATGCTGGGAGTTGTAGTTTTGCATCAGCTGGAGGCACCCCTGGTTGGTAAACACTGACCTATACTATATACTACTATATATTACAACATGCTGGGAGTTGTAGTTTTGCATCAGCTGGAGGCACCCCTGGTATGGATACACTGACCTATACTATATACTACTATATAGTCCAACATGCTAAGAGTTGTAGTTTTGCATCAGCTGGAGGCACCCCTGGTTGGGAAACACTGACCTATACTATATACTACTATATATTCCAACATGCTGGGAGTTGTAGTTTTGCATCAGCTGGAGGCGCCCCTGGTAGGGATACACTGACCTATACTATATAGTCCAACATGCTGGGAGTTGTAGTTTTGCATCAGCTGGAGGCACCTCTGGTTGGGAAACACTGACCTATACTATATACTACTATATATTCCAACATGCTGAGAGTTGTAGTTTTGCATCAGCTGGAGGCACCCCTGGTAGGGATACACTGACCTATACTATATAGTCCAACATGCTGGGAGTTGTAGTTTTGCATCAGCTGGAGGCACCTCTGGTTGGGAAACACTGACCTATACTATATACTACTATATAGTCCAACATGCTGAGAGTTGTAGTTTTGCATCAGCTGGAGGCACCCCTGGTAGGGATACACTGACCTATACTATATACTACTATATAGTCCAACATGCTGAGAGTTGTAGTTTTGCATCAGCTGGAGGCACCCCTGGTTGGGAAACACTGACCTATACTATATACTACTATATATTCCAACATGCTGGGAGTTGTAGTTTTGCATCAGCTGGAGGCGCCCCTGGTAGGGATACACTGACCTATACTATATAGTCCAACATGCTGGGAGTTGTAGTTTTGCATCAGCTGGAGGCACCTCTGGTTGGGAAACACTGACCTATACTATATACTACTATATATTACAACATGCTGAGAGTTGTAGTTTTGCATCAGCTGGAGGCACCCCTGGTAGGGATACACTGACCTATACTATATAGTCCAACATGCTGGGAGTTGTAGTTTTCGATTGGAGCAGCTGCTGAGCCACAGGCTGTATCATGGAATACTGGGAGTTGTAGTTAGTAACTAACTGCAACTCACCTCACAAATTTAATTAAAAAAAAAAAGCGACCAAAAAGTCTCATTAAAACAAAAATGGTACTGTTAAAAACTACAGATCGGGGCGCAAAAAGGAATAATAAAATGGTTATAGGGGTCAGAATAGGACAAAATTTCCCCCCATATATGTGTATCCTGTGATGGTACACATGTATAATTAATTATGCTAATTAGCATGGCTGGTATTTATTTATTTTTTTGCAAGAAAGGTGGCAACCCTAATTATAATGGCAGCTTGCAGTAAGATTCAGTGTCCATAACATTTTTTCATTTATGTTTTCGTTTAGGGGCTGACGTCCGGACCGCCAAAATGAAAGACGCTGGGCTTATCTTGGCAGACACTTTACGCAAATTTCTCTTTGACTTGAATGTAGATGATGGCTTGGCAGCCGTGGGGTACAGTACGGCAGATATTCCTGCATTAGTCAAAGGGACTTTGCCTCAGGTATGATATCCTAATGCAGTGCTATAAGCTGAAACAGGTATAAAGTCTTCTTTGTTCCAATGCTTTTAGGGAACCGACCACAGAAATTTCCGGACTTCCTGGGCCTCTGACCTTTTTCATTTCAATTGTAGAGCGCATATTCTCATTGCCTGACCTATGATGTAGAAGACTAGTACTGGTCCAGCTAAACCTAGAAAAATCAGACCATGTGACCTGAACCGAAATCACAATAATACAACCTACAAAAATCTTTACTCCTAATTCTTCATGGAAAGACAGTAAAACATACAATAAAAATATATAGTGGGGATAGGGTTGCCACCTTTCTTGCAACAAAAAAACGGCTATGCTAATTATGATGCGTAACATCACAGGATACACATATGAGGGGGGGGCAATTTTGTCCTATTCGGACCCCATACATTTTTTATTTCTCCTTATACGGGTACTGTATGAGGGCTCATTTTTTGCGCCCCGATCTCTAGTATTTAACAGTACCATTTTTGTTTTGATGTGACTTTTTGATCGCTTTTTTTTATTAAATTCGGCAGATGCAGTTAGTTACTAACTACTACTCCCAGCATGTCCTGATACAGCCTGTGGCTCAGCAGCTGTCCCAAACGAGAACTACAACTCCCAGCATGTTGGACTATATAGTAGTATATAGTGTAGGTCAGTGTTTCCCAATCAGGGATGCCTCCAGCTGTTGCAAAACTACAACTCCCAGCATGTCCTGATACAGCCTGTGGCTCAGCAGCTGTCCCAAACGAGAACTACAACTCCCAGCATGTTGGACTATATAGTAGTATATAGTATAAGTCAGTGTTTCCCAACCAGGGATGCCTCCAGCTAATGCAAAACTACAACTCCCAGCATGTTGGACTATATAGTAGTATATAGTGTAGGTCAGTGTTTCCCAATCAGGGATGCCTCCAGCTGTTGCAAAACTACAACTCCCAGCATGTTGGACTATATAGTAGTATATAGTGTAGGTCAGTGTTTCCCAACCAGGGTGCTTCCAGCTGTTCCAAAACTACAACTCCCAGCGTGTTGGACTATATAGTAGTATATTGCATAGGTCAGTGTTTCCCAACCAGGGTGCCTCCAGCTGTTGCAAAACTACATCTCCCAGCATGTTGGACTATATAGTAGTATATAGTATAGGTCAGTGTTTCCCAACCAGGGTGCCTCCAGCTGTTGCAAAACTACACCTCCCAGCATGTTGGACTATATAGTAGTATATAGTATAGGTCAGTGTATCTCAACCAGGGTGCCTCCAGCTGTTGCAAAACTACAACTCCCAGCATGTTGGACTATATAGTAGTATATTGCATAGGTCAGTGTTTCCCAACCAGGGTGCCTTCAGCTGTTGCAAAACTACATCTCCCAGCATGTTGGACTATATAGTAGTATATAGTATAGGTCAGTGTTTCCCAATCCGGGATGCCTCCAGCTGTTGCAAAACTACATCTCCCAGCATGTTGGACTATATAGTAGTATATAGTATAGGTCAGTGTTTCCCAACCAGGGTGCCTCCAGCTGTTGCAAAACTACAACTCCCAGCATGTTGGACTATATAGTAGTATATAGTATAGGTCAGTGTTTCCCAACCAGGGTGCCTCCAGCTGTTGCAAAACTACATCTCCCAGCATGTTGGACTATATAGTAGTATATTGTATAGGTCAGTCTTTCCCAACCCGGGATGCCTCCAGCTGTTGCAAAACGACACCTCCCAGCATGTTGGACTATATAGTAGTATATAGTATAGGTCAGTGCATCCCAACCAGGGTGCCTCCAGCTGTTGCAAAACTACACCTCCCAGAATGTTGGACTATATAGTAGCATATAGTATAGGTCAGTGTATCCCAACCAGGGTGCCTCCAGCTGTTGCAAAACTACATCTCCCAGCATGTTGGACTATATAGTAGTATATTGTATAGGTCAGTGTTTCCCAACCCGGGATGCCTCCAGCTGTTGCAAAACGACACCTCCCAGCATGTTGGACTATATAGTAGTATATAGTATAGGTCAGTGCATCCCAACCAGGGTGCCTCCAGCTGTTGCAAAACTACACCTCCCAGCATGTTGGACTATATAGTAGCATATAGTATAGGTCAGTGTATCCCAACCAGGGTGCCTCCAGCTGTTGCAAAACTACATCTCCCAGCATGCCCGGACAGCCGTTGGCTGTCCGGGCATGCTGGGAGTTGTAGTTTTGAAACAGGTGGAGGCGCTCTGGTAGGGAAATGCTGGTATAGTATATTCCGAGAGTTTGAGGATTGGTTGGATAAATACCGGCCATTGCATTGCCGGTATTTTTAATATAAAAATTCCGGCATGGAGGCCAAAATACCAGCTGTGCTGGTAAAATTCCTGCCAGGTGGCCACCCTAAGTGGGGAGTATGACCCAATGAATGAACAAATAGGAATGTACACCAAACTTGTAGTCATAGGTAAATATCCTTTGGGGCTTGTAGTCAGTGCACGGTATACAGTGATGTACTAACTGTATTATTATCAACTGTATCATCATAAAATTACTGTCCAAAACCATACTAAAGAATACAAAACACTGAAGCATCTTAAAGGGGTACTCCGGTGAAAAACTTTTTTTATTTTTATTTTTTTGAACTGGTGCCAGAAAGTTAGACAGATTAGTAAATTACTTATATTAAAAAAAATCTTAACCCTTTCAGTACTTTTTAGCAGCTGGAAATTCTTTACTTTTTACATTTCTTTTTTGTCTTGTTCACAATGCCCTCTGCTGACACCTCTGTCCGTGTCAGGAACTGTCCAGAGCAGCATAGGTTTGCTATGGGGAATTTCTCCTGCTCTGGACAGTTCCTGATACGGGCATCAGGTCTCAGCAGAGAGCACTGTGGACAAGACAAAAAAGAAATGTAAAAAGGAAAGAATTTCCTCTGTAGAATACAGCTGCTAAAAAGTACTAAAAGGATTAAGATTTTTTAAAGGGGTACTCCGGCCTGAGACATCTTATCCCCAATCCAAGGTATAGGGGATAAGATGTCTCACCGCTGGGGACCCCCGCAATCTTGTATTTGCCACCCACCTGTTTGAGCTTGACGCCGCGGTGCTAGCTCACAAACAGCCGGGTGGCGACCACGGGGCCGGAGTATCGTGACATCACGACTCCGCCCCCATGTGACGTCACCCCCCGCTATGCAAGTCTATGGGAGGGGGCGTGACGGCCGTCACGCCCCCTCCCATAGACTTGCATAGCGGGGGTGGGGCGTGACGTCACGATACTCCGGCACCGTGGTCGCCACCCGGCTGTTTGTGAGCTGGCACCGCGGCGTCCAGCTCAAACAGGTGGGTGGCGAATACAAGATTGCGGGGGTCCCCAGCGGCGGACAGGATAGGGGGTAAGATGTCTCAGGGCCGGAGTACCCCTTTAAAAGAAGTAATTTACAAATCTGTTTAACTTTCTGGCACCAGTTAATATAAAATAAAAAAATACGTTTTTCACCGGAGTACCCCTTTAAAAATGAAACCAATGAGAAAAATAGTGAACTGTATAAATAAGGTAAGCTTGGGTGGTCTCAAAAGCTTCACTAAGTGAAGTGAGTGATAGATAATGAAGAATAGGGGGTTTAGTTACATCAAGTAGCCTATCTACATTGAACATACATATATCAATTCAGACACGGGTAGGAGGAGCGCACAGGATGAGCTCTGTGCTTGACTGGTGCTTCTTTAGGAAACAGCTGTCAATGTGCTGGGATCCTGTTTGCAGTAGATGTCTGATGATTTGCATCTCTTATGAGAAGTCTGAAAATACCGCACATCTGTCACTATTTACCAAGGAACTGACGTATTCCCTTTTATTTCTCATGAAGAGCTTGTGTTAAAATGTCACGCATACAGTACATATCGTCACCCTATTTCCCAGTAGCCCTAATACAACTTTTGGTTTTTTCCACCAGCTTGTAACCTATGGAAGGTTACCAGTATTTTAGGGGTTGTAGGTTATATAGCCTACATTAGGTTATACAGCCAGAATGCATCATGATATTTAAAATAGACCTCTACTCATTATATTTTGCCTGTAAAAAAATAGTTATGGCCTCTGTATCAAGAGAGGCATGGACTCGAGGGACAGGGACATAATACTCCCCCTTTATAAAGCATTGGTACGGCCTCACCTGGAATATGCTGTTCAGTTTTGGGCACCTGTCCATAAAAGGGACACTGCGGAGTTGGAAAGGGTGCAGAGACGCGCGACTAAACTAATATGGGGCATGGAACATCTTAGCTACGAGGAACAATTAAAGGAGTTACAATTGTTTAGTCTTGAGAAGAGACGTTTGAGGGGGGATATGATAAATGTATATAAGTATATTAATGGCCCATACAAAAAATATGGAGAAAAACTGTTCCAGGTTAAACCCCCCCAAAGGACGAGGGGGCACTCCCTCCGTCTGGAGAAGAAAAAGTTTAGTCTCAAGGGGCGACACGCCTTCTTTACCATGAGAACTGTGAATTTATGGAACGGTCTACCTCAGGAACTGGTCACAGAAGGAACAATTAACAGCTTTAAAACAGGATTAGATACATTCCTGGAACAAAATAACATTAATGCTTATGAAGAAATATAAAATCTCATCCCTTCCCCAATATCGCGCCACACCCCTACCCCTTAATTCCCTGGTTGAACTTGATGGGCATATGTCTTTTTTCGACCGTACTAACTATGTAAAATTCGACTTTTATTCACAAATGTTTTTATTAGACTTTATTTAACCCCTTAAGGACCGGAGGTTTTTCCGTTTTTGCATTTTCGTTTTTTGCTCCTTGCCTTTAAAAAATAACTCATAACTCTTTCAAATTTACACCTAAAAATCCATATGATGGCTTATTTTTTGCGCCACCAATTCTACTTTGTAATGACATCAGTCATTTTGCCCAAAAATCTATGGTGAAGCGGGAAAAAAAATCATTGTGCGACAAATTGAAAAAAAAAACGCTGTTTTGTAACTTTTGGGGGCTTCCGTTTCTACGTAGTACATTTTTCGGTAAAAATTACACCTGATATGTATTCTGTAGGTCCATACGATTAAAATGATACCCTACTTATATAGGTTTGATTTTGTCGGACTTCTGGAAAAAATCATAACTACATGCAGGAAAATTAATACGTTTAAAATTGTCATCTTCTGACCCCTATAACTTTTTTATTTTTCCGTGTATGGGGCGGTATGAGGGCTCATTTTTTGCGCCGTGATCTGAAGTTTTTAACGGTACCATTTTTGCATTGATAGGACTTATTGATCACTTTTTATTCATTTTTAAATGATATAAAAAGTGACCAAAAATGCACTATTTTGGACTTTGGAATTTTTTTGCGCGCACGCCATTGACCGAGCGGTTTAATTAATGATATATTTTTATAATTCGGACATTTCCGCACGCGGTGATACCACATATGTTTATTTTTATTTTTATTTACACTGTGTTTTTTTTTTTATTGGAAAAGGGGGGTGATTCAAACTTTTAATAGGGGAGGAGTTAAATGATCTTTATTAACTTTTTTTTCCACTTTTTTTTTTGCAGTGTTATAGGTCCCATAGGGACCTATAACACTGCACACACTGACCTCCTATGCTGATCACTGGTTTCTCATAAGAAACCAGTGATCAACGATTCTGCCGCATGACTGCTCATGCCTGGATCTCAGGCACTGAGCAGTCATTCGGCGATCGGACAGCGAGGAGGCAGGAAGGGGCCCTCCCGCTGTCCTGTCAGCTGTTCGGGATGCCGCGATTAGCCGCGGCTATCCCGAACAGCTCGACTGAGCTAGTCGGGAACTTTCACTTTCACTTTTAGCCGCGCGGCTCAGCTCTGAGCGCGCGGCTAAAGGGTTAATAGCGCGCGGCGCCGCGATCGGCGCTGCGCGCTATTAGAGGCGGGTCCCGGCTTCACTATGACGCCGGGCCGCCATGATATGACGCGGGGTTACTGTGTAACCCCGCGTTATATCAGAAGAGCAGGACCAAGGACGTACCGGTACGTCCTTGGTCCTTAAGGGGTTAAATATTTTCATTAAAGGGGTATTCCAGGAAAAAACTTTTTTATATATATATCAACTGGCTCCAGAAAGTTAAACAGATTTGTAAATTACTTCTATTAAAAAATCTTAATCCTTTTAGTACTTATGAGCTTCTGAAGTTAAGGTTGTTCTTTTCTGTCTAAGTGCTCTCTGATGACACCTGTCTCGGGAAACGCCCAGTTTAGAAGAGGTTTGCTATGGGGATTTGCTTCTAAACTGGGCATTTCCCGAGACACGCGTCATCAGAGAGCACTTAGACAGAAAAGAACAACCTTAACTTCAGAAGCTCATAAGTACTGAAAGGATTAAGAGTTTTTAATAGAAGTAATTTACAAATCTGTTTAACTTTCTGGAGCCAGTTGATATATCATAACCCCTTTAACAATGCCCTCCCGTACATGTCTGTATTATGGATTTGTGTTGTGTAAAGGCTAGGAACACACATTGCAGAAATGCAGCAGGTTTTTGACAGTAAAAGAAAATTTGCTTAAGTCAAAGGATGGTCCAGCAGGAAGGAGACGAAGAAGTCCTTCCTCCCTATTTCCCATTCCTTTTGAATCTTCTTTTGAAGCTGTGACTCTAGTTGGGTCATTTTCCAACCGTATACATTTTTGGCCCGGATGGAAAACTGCGGCGGATCATGGTTTTCAATCTGGACCAAAACCTGGATGTGGTCAGAAAATAACCGGAGTCATTAGCAATGAATGGAGCCAGACACAAGCCCTGCAGGGATATGGCAGTAGGCGGTTTTACTATTCACCCCGATGCAGCCTAACAGAGATGTTCTTCCCTGGAAGCATTTCTGCAGGAGGACAATACATTAATGCACCATTGAAGTGCTACACAAATGCACACAGAGTGGGGTATTCATTATTGTATTTTATTTTTTTTTGTGTTAAAAAATTGCAAATGACTGTGCAGTGTGTAAAAAGTGGCAAAATATTTGCGCAAATCATCTAGACTCATTCAAGAAAATATCTTTAATGTAGTGTTGATGAGTGATTAATCAATTATGACTATTTTCAATTGTTGCGACATTTATATGCACTCAAGTTTTTGCGCAATCTTACGCCAGCTTGGACCACACTTGTCTACATGGATGGTACTTTGCTATTTATGAAGATCGTGCACCTCTTTGATAAATCTGGGGGAAGTACACATGACGTTCACCCAGGCAAAAGAATGTGAAAAGGAACTTGATTTACACCCACAATGACAAGTTCCCCCCCCCCCCCCCCCCCCAGAGTGCCTACAGGATTGAGATGATCACCCATAGGGGCTCTGTGTGCGGCTACGACAACGTCAAGTGCCTGGACCCTAAAGTATTATTCTTTGGATTTTTATAAATGCAAATAGTTTAGACAAAGGTATTTTTAAAAGAAAATAAACCTCAGTGGGAAACAGCTTATGAAGTGACAAAGACAAAAAGAGCCAGTCTACAAACTAACTGTGTGATCCAATGGTTGATTTCGTGTTTAAAGGGGTAGTCCAGTGGTGAAAAACGTATCCCCTATCCTAAGGATAGGGGATAAGTTTGAGCACGCGGGGGGTCCGACCGCTGGGGCCCCCTGTGATCTCTCTGTACGGGGGCCAGGCTCTCCGGCCAGATAGCGGGTGTCTACCTCCGCACGAAGCGGCGGCCGACACGCCCCCTCAATACATCTCTATGGCAGAGCCGGAGATTGCTGAAGGCAGCGCTTCGGCTCTGCCATAGAGTTGTATTGAGGGGGCGTGTCGGCCGCCGCTTCGTGCGGAGGTCGACACGCCCCCTTCCCGTGGGCTGTCGGGGCTCCGTACAGGAGATCGCAGGGGGCCCCAGCGGTCGGACCCCCCCCACGATCTCAAACTTATCCCCTATCCTAAGGATAGGGGATAAGTTGTTCCCCACTGGGTCACCACTGGACTACTCCTTTAAAAAGAAATGTAAAGAATTCCGGTAAAATCTCCTTGTTTTCTTTGTTTGATTGTGTATAGCAAAGAGGTGCTCAGCGTTTGGAACAAATTGTTACAAACGCTGGAACCGGCGCCGGGAGCTCGTGGCATCATAGCCCGCCCCCTCATGACGTCACGCTCCACCCCCTCAATGCAAGTCTATTGGAGGGGGCGTGACAGCGCCACGCCCCCTCCCATAGACTTGCATTGAGGGGGCGGGCTATGACGTCACAAGCTCCCGGCGCCGGCTCCAGCGTTCGGAACAGTTTGTTCCAAACGCTGAGCAGCGGAGTACCCCTTTACCTCTTTGTGAACACTTTGGGGAGGATTTATCAAAACCTGATGAGAAGAAAAGCTGACCAGTTGCCCATAGAAACCAATCAGATCACTTCATTTATCTTTCAGAGGCCTTTTTAAAAATTAAAGAAGCGATCCGTGCCGTGTTTTCTTTCAGTTTTTGACAAGTGATTTGTAATACATATCAACAAAAAGCAATGGTTGCAGCTCAGCTCACTCACCGGTCTTTATGCTGTGTAACAGGCATCCATGGAGTATGCAGCGCTGGAGCACGGACAATGCGGGCCGCTTCCCGTGTTGATTAGCAGAAAGGAAAGGTGGTCAAGCTCACACGCCTCAAGGTTTCTAGGTTAAAACTTGACTTTTAATAAATCCTTTAAAACATGGTGCAAAAAACCACAAAACAAAGTGTATAAAAACACACGCGCCGACGCGTTTTGGGCTTCAGATCAGCCCTTAGTCATGACTAAGGATTTGTAATACACATCTCTTCAATACATTTCTTTTTCCATTTTAGGAAAGGGTTACAAAGTTATCCCCCAGACAACACACTGAAGAAGACCTTTCAAAGTTGTTTGAAGCTTCAATGAAACTTTATTGATTTGGAGTGTAAAAGTCAATGTAAGAGGTTTTTCGAGAAATTTATGAATAAAGCTTATTAAAGTTGGAATAACAATCCTGTATTTGCACATAAACTTAAAGAGAATCTTCCATCACTTTAAAGCTGCCTGAACCAGTAGTCATCTGAGTGGTCCTCTATGGCTTCTGTCTACCCCACCAGCATTAAAGGGGTTATCCAGGAAAAAACTTTTTTTTTTATATATCAACTGGCTCCAGAAAGTTAAACAGATCTGTAAATTACTTCTATTAAAAAATTGTAATACTTTCAGTACTTATGAGCTTCTGAAGTTCAGGTTGTTCTTTTCTGTTCTTTTCTGTCCAACTGCTCTCTGATGACACGTGTCTCGGGAACCGCCCAATTTAGAAGAGGTTTGCTATGGGGATTTGCTTCTAATCTGTTCCCGAGACACGTGTCATCATAGAGCACTTGGACAGAAAAGAACAACATTAACTTCAGAAGCTCATAAGTACTGAAAGGATTAAGATTTTTTGATTGAAGTAATTTACAAATCTGTTTCTGGAGCCAGTTGATATATATATATATAAAAAGAAAAAGTTTTTTTCCTGGATAACCCCTTTAATTGATAGGTCTCTGTTTAGATATAGAAAGAAATCTATCAATCAAGGCTGATGGAGCTGGGACATCCACTGGAAATCTTTCCCTTGACACATGATCAGGCAGCATGAAAACAATGGCAGGTTCCCTTTAATATACCTATCTTATTATTGTGAAGCAAATGGGAGCTGAGTTGCAGTAACCTACCATGGCCAGTACACAATGTACGGAGCTGTCGGCTTCTAGTTCCATTTACCATGTACTGTGCATGCTCAAGATGGCAGATTGGCGGGGTGCTGGGTGTCAGCACCCCACTAATCAGATATGGATAGCCTATTCTAACCCATTGGTAAAAAAAAAAAAAAAAAAAACAAGGAAAACTCCCTTTAAGTATGTGAAAATACAATAAGCATTTCAATGAAATGTATTTATTAAAACCCTTTAACTATGCAGAAAAGTAATGTGTGAGTGTTGATAAAACTGCTGTGTAAATCGTGTCATCGCATTGACTTTCTAAAGCTGCGAATTGTAACCTACAGTAATTTCCATGTGAATTGCTGTGAATTGTACAGTAAAATACTGTATTTATTAAAGGGTAAACAAAACGTATGCACTGTCTTATTATTGTGGAAAATGTACAGTATATCATAGAATTATAACTGCTGCAATATTTACAGCAATGATATAGAGGCTGTTATTATTGTAGGTTTATATGATGCTTCATCAGGTTTATATGGCGCTTGATCACTTTTGTTGATCAACCCGTTCCCTAGTACAGTACTGGGCTCAAATCTCTAATACTCCCTTTAGCATTGGAAGTCTTCTGACTACAGGCAGAGCTAATATCTTCCATAACAGCACCACACTTGTCATCAGGTTGTGTGTGGTATTACAACTTGGCTTTATTCACTTTAAAGGGGTATTCCAGGAAAAAACTATTTTTTTTTTGTATCAACTGGCTCCAGAAAGTTAAACAGATTTGTAAATTACTTCTATTAAAAAAAATCTTAATCCTTTCAATAATTATCAGATGCTGAAGTTGAGTTGTTGTTTTCTGTCTGACAACAGTGCTCTCTGCTGACATCTCTGCTTGTCTCGGGAACTGCACAGAGTAGAAGAGGTTGCTATGGGGATTTGCTTCTAAACTGGGCGGTTCCCGAGACACGTGTCATCAGAGAGCACTTAGAAAAAACAACTCAACTTCAGCAGCTCATAAGTACTGAAGGATTAAGATTTTTTTAATAGAAGTAATTTACAAATCTGTTTAACTTTCTGGAGCCAGTTGATATATAAAAAAAAAGTTTTTTCCTGGATAACCCCTTTAATGTTACTGAGCTGCATTACCACACAAAACAAAACTATTTAAAGGGTTTTTTTTTTTTGTCAGAAAGTTAAACAGATTTGTAAATTACTTCTATTAAAAAATCTTAATCCTTCCAGTACTTATTAGCTGCTGAATACTACAAAAGAAATTATTTTGGCACAGTGCTCTCTGCTGACATCTCTGTCCATTTTAAGAACCGTCCAAAGTAGGAGAAAATCCCCATAGCAAACATATGCTGCTCTTGTCAGTTCCTAAAATGGACAGAGATGTCAGCAGAGAGCAATGTGCTCCAAAAAGAAAATAATTTCCTCTGTAGTATTCAGCAGCTAGTAAGTACTGGAAGAATTAAAATTTTTTTAATAGAAGTAATTTACAAATTTGTTTAACTTTCTGGCACCAGTTGATAAAAAAAAAAAAAAAAGTTTTCCACCGGAGTACCCCTTTAACTCCTTGGGGACGAAGGGCGTATGCATACGCCCTCGCGTCCCGTCACTTAAGGCTTAAGGACGGAGGGCGTATCCATACGCCCTCGGCATTTCCGATCACTGCCGCTCACCGGGCGGTGATCAGACCGGGATGCCTGCTGATATCTATCAGCAGGCATCCCGTGGCAATGCCTAGGGGGGTCCTGAGACCCCCCCATATCGGCGCTCGCAGCAAATCGCAGGTCAATTCAGCTCCGATCAGTCTACAGCATAGGAGCGAGGTGGCAATGTTGTCACCCCCTCCTATTCCCTGCCATTGGTCGGTCAGGCTGACCACCAATGGCAGGAGGGGGGCGGGGGGTTACAGTTCATTTCCCCCCGCTCTGCGCACCGATCGAAGTTGGTACAGAGCGGGGGGAACACGGACGGCAAGGGGGGGAACATGGCCCGGCTTACCCGGACCGGAGGAGGCAGCGGAGGCGACATCCCGTTGCAGCGGCGCGAGCAGGTGGAGCGGCGGCCGGAAAGTGCGGCGGAGAAGGCTGCAGTGAAGATCGCGATAAGTGATCTTCACTGTGGCCTTCTAAAAGCTGCAAAACTACAACTCCCAGCATGCCCACACAGCCAAAGGCTGTCTGGGCATGCTGGGAGTTGTAGTTTTGCAACATCTGGAGGGTCACAGTTTGGAGACCACTGTGTAGTGGTCTCTAAACTGTGGTCCTCCAGGTGTTGCAAAACTACAACTCCCAGCATGCACTGACTGTCTGGGCATGCTGGGAGTTGTAGTTTTGCAACATCTGAAGTCGCACAGTTTGGAGACCACTATATGGTGGTCTCCAAACTGTAGCCCTCCAGATGTTGAAAAAACTACAACTCCCAGCATGCCCAGACAGGGATGCTGGGCGTGTAGTTTTGCAATATCTGTCCCTTCAGATGTTGCAGAACTACAACTCCAAGCATGCCTGGACAGTCTGGGCATGCTTGGAGTTGTAGTTTTGCAACATCTGGAGGGCTACAGTTTGGAGGCCACTGTTCTTCCCTAGTTGTTGCATAACTACAACTCCTAGCATGCCCAGACTGTCCAGGCATGCTGGGAATTGTAGTTCTGCAACATCTGAAGGGCCAGATATTGCAAAACTACACGCCCAGCATCCCTGTCTGGGCATGCTGGGAGTTGTAGTTTTGCAACAGCTGTAGGCACACTGGTTGGGAAACACTGAGCTAGAGTCTGTTTCCTAACTCAGTGGTTCCAACCCGTGTGCCTCCAGCTGTTGCAAAACTACAACTCCCATAGTGCACTGACAGACCGTACATGCTGTGAGTTGTAGTCTTGCAACAGCTGGAGGCACATTGGTTGGAATCACTGAGCTAGTCTGTTTTCTAACTCAGTGGTTCCCCACCAGTGTGCCTACAGCTGTTGTAAAACTACAACTCCCAGCATGTACGGTCTGTCAGTGCATTCTGGGAGTTGTCATTTTGCCACAGCTGAAGGTTTGGGGTGCCCCCCCCCCCTTGGGGCGCCCCCCACCCCCCCATGTGAATGTACAGGGTACATTCACACGGGCGGGTTTACAGTGGGTTTCCTTCAAGGAAACTTACTGTGAACCCCTGCCTGTGTGAATGTACCCTAAAAACACTACACTACCAAATAATAAAAAGTAAAACACTACACATACACCCCCTTACACGTCGCCCCAGATCCGCCCCCCCCCCCCCCACCCCCCGGCAGTGTTTCCTAAACGGCGCCTCCAGCTGTGGCAAAACCACAACTCCCAGTGTTGCCGGACAGCCATAGACTGTCCTGGCAGGCTGGAGGCACCCTGTGGGAGACACTGCTGTAGGGTTTTGGTGGAGACAAGCCCCATCCTTGTAACTGGGTCCACCCCTACTGCAAATTCCTTATTCAGGCCTTAAATGCGCATGTCGTTCTCTCACTTCAGAGCCCTGTCGTATTTCAAGGCAACAGTTTAGGGCCACATATGGGGTATCTCCGTACTCGGGAGAAATTGCGTTACAAATTTTGGGGGGATTTTTCTCCCATTACCCTTCGTAGAAATGGTAAATTTGGGGAAAAAACCTGCACTTTAGTGAAAAAATGTTTTTCATTTACACATCCGAATTTAACGAAAAGTCGTCAAACACCTGTGGGGTGTTAAGGCTCACCGGACCCCTTGTTACGTGCCTTGAGGGGTCTAGTTTCCAAAATAGTATGCCATGTGTTTTTTGTTTGCTGTTCTGGCACCATAGGGGCTTCCTAAATGCGACATGCCCCCAAAAACCATTTCAGCAAAACTTACTCTCCAAAATCCCATTGTCGCTCCTTCCCTTCTGAGCCCTCTACTGCGCCCGCCGAACACTTGACATACACATATGAGGTATTTCCTTACTCGAGAGAAATTGGGTTACAAATTTTGAGGGGCTTTTTCTCCTTTTACCCCTTGTAAAATTTCAAAAACTGGGTCTACAAGAACATGCGAGTGTAAAAAATTAAGATTTTGAATTTTCTCCTTCACTTTGCTGCGATTCCTGTGAAACACCTAAAGGGTTAACAAACTTACTGAATGTCATTTTGAATACTTTGAGGGGTGCAGTTTTTATAATGAGGTTATTTATGGGGTATTTCTAATATGAAGGCCCTTCAAATCCACTTCAAAACTGAACTGGCCCCTAAAAAATTCTGATTTTGAAAATTTTGTGAAAAATTGGAAAATTGCTGCTGAACTTTGAAGCCCTCTGATGTCTTCCAAAAGAAAAAACATGTCAACTTTATGATGCAAACATAAAGTAGACATATTGTATATGTGAATCAAAATATTATTTATTTAGAATGTTTATTTTCCTTACAAGCAGAGAGCTTCAAAGTTAGAAAAATGCAAAATTTTACATTTTTTCATAAAATTTTGGAATATTTCACCAAGAAATGATGCAAGTATCGACAAAATTTTACCACTAACATAATGTAGAATATGTCACGAAAACAATCTCGGAATCAGAATGAAAAGTAAAAGCATCCCAGAGTTATTAATGCTTAAACTGACAGTGGTCAGAATTGCAAAAAATGCTCCCGTCCTTAGGGTTATAATGGGCTCCGTCCCCAAGGAGTTAATATTTAAAGGGGTACTCCAGTGGAAAACATTTTCATTTTATTGTTTTCATATCAACTGGCTTTAGAAAGTTAAACAGATTTGTAAATTACTTCTATTAAAAAAGTCTTAATCCTTCCAGTACTTATCAGCTGCTGTATACTACAGAGGAAGTTGTATACTTCCTCTGTGTCAGGAACTGTCCAGAGTAGGAGCAAATCCCCATAGCAAACCTATCCTGCTCCGAACAGTTCCTGACAGACAGAGGCGGCAGCAGAGAGCACTGTGGTCAGACTGAAAAGAACAATTCAACTTCTTCTGTAGTATACAGCATCTGATACATACTGGAAGGATTAAGATTTATATATAGAAGTAATTTACAAATCTGTTTAACTTTCTGGAGCCAGTTGATATGAAAAAATGTCTTTGCACCAGAGTACCCCCTTAATAATGTGCCAATCTGAAATGCTGATACAAAATTCCAATAAAGTAATTGTTCATTAACCCCTTAAGGAAGCAGGACGTAAATGTACGTCCTGGTGCGGTGGTACTTAACGCACCAGGACGTACATTTACGTCCTATGCATAACCGCGGGCATCGGAGCGATGCCCGTGTCATGCGCGGCTGATCCCGGCTGCTGATCGCAACCAGGGACCCGCCGGCAATGGCCAACGCCCGTGATCTCGCGGGCGTCCGCCATTAACCCCTCAGGTGCCCGGATCAATACAGATCCAGGCATCTGCGGCAGTGCGCGATTTGAATTATCGGATCGCCTGCAGCGCTGCTGCGGGGATTCGATCATTCAGAACGCCGCACGGAGGTCCCCTCTCCTTCCTCTGTCCGGCTCCCGGCGTCTCCTGCTCTGGTCTGTGATCGAGCAGACCAGAGCAGAAGATCACCGAAAACACTGATCTGTTCTATGTCCTATACATAGAACAGATCAGTATTAGCAATCATGGTATTGCTATGAATAGTCTCCTATGGGGACTATTCAAGTGTAAAAAAAAATTAAAAAAAAATAAAAAAAAAATGTAAAAGAAAAAAAAAAGTGAAAAATCCCCTCCCCCAATAAAAAAGTAAAACGTCGTTTTTTTCCTATTTTACCCCCAAAAAGCGTAAAAAATAAATTTTATAGACATATTTGGTATCGCCGCGTGTGTAAATGTGCGAACTATTAAAATAAAATGTTAATGATCCCGTACGGTGAACGGCGTGAACGGGAAAAAAAATGTCCAAAATTGCTACTTTTTTAATACATTTTATTAAAAAAAATTATAAAAAATTAATTAAAAGTTTTTTTATATGCAAATGTGGTATAAAAAAAAAGTACAGATCATGGCGCAAAAAATGAGCCCCCATACCGCCGCTTATACGGAAAAATAAAAAAGTTAGAGGTCATCAAAATAAAGGGATTATAAACGTACTAATTTGGTTAAAAAGTTTGTGATTTTTTTTTAAGCACAACAATAATATAAAAGTATGTAATAATGGGTATCATTTTAATTGTATTGACCCTCAGAATAAAGAACACACATCATTTTTACCATAAATTGTACGGCGTAAAAAAGGAAACCTTCCAAAATTAGCAAAATTGCGTTTTTCTTTTTAATTTCCCCACAAAAATAGTGTTTTTTGGTTGCGCCATACATTTTATGATATAATGAGTTATGTCATTACAAAGGACAACTGGTCGCGCAAAAAACAAGCCCTCATACTAGTCTGTGGATGAAAATATAAAAGAGTTATGATTTTTAGAAGGCGAGCAGGAAAAAATGAAAACGTAAAAATTAAATTGTCTGAGTCCTTAAGGCCAAAATGGGCTGAGTCCTTAAGGGGTTAAGAGTTGTTTGAGATTAGAAAAATGGGTTGGTACTTTTACAGAACCAGTGCCACAATGTATTGACTGCGGGTTTTCGGGTACCTTTTGGGTAAAGAAGCCCCTTCTTTCTTATCCCACCTAACCCCCTTTAAGTCCAATCACTGACTACTTGTTTTTGAATGGAGGTCAGGCTTTTAAAGTGGTACTCCGGCCCTAATACATCTTATCCCCTATCCTTTGGATAGGGGATAAGATGTATTAGGGCCGGAGTACGCCTTTAAGTGGTAGTCGATGACTGAGTATCCACTACGCCCCAGGTCAAAGAAAAGGTTTTCTGTTGTCTTCATCATAAGTGAAAACACAGCCTGCCAAATTTGAGAAATTGAATTTAATTTCACTTCCCCATATCCATGTCTGGCCATATGGTGCTTTTTCTTCCATCTCATTTGAAACTAATTGTCTCCAATATCCCTACATAGGTGCTGGACTGCAGAAGATTAATATTAGTTGTCTGATGAATCCTGCGCTCACTATTCATGTGCTGTTCTTGTCATCCACACAAAGCCAAAAGGCCATCAGATTCTTCCTTTGTGTCTTTGTATAAGTCGGCAACAATTATTTATTGCCATGAAAATGAATACAATTGAATTTTCTGGTATTATTGGTGTCAGCTTCAATGTTTTGCTTTATCACAATGGGTCATATATGCTTGAAGCTGGTGTGAAACCATAACCATGTCGTTTTTTGGAGCCAGAGTACATAAAAAAAACTAACATGGAATTCTGTCTTTTTTTTATATTTTTTTAATAAACCTCTGTGTTTGTCTTAAAAACTGCAGCACACACAGCAAATGTGAATCCAGCCTAAATGTAATGCTTTTAATTCATTAAAGGGTGTCTATCACTGTAAAGAAACCTCTGACATGTGTAGAGCTATGTACTTAAAGGGGTACTCCACCACATCAGATGTCTGATCGCGGGGGTCCCTGGGGCCCTCCACGATCTCCCTGCTGCACCCGGCGTTCTTATAGAGCGTCAGGTGCAGCGCCGAAGGCTCATAATGTCAAGGCCGCGCCCCGCTCATGATGTCACGGCCACACCCCTCAATGCAAGTCTATGGGAGGAGACGTGACAGCCCCTCCCATAGACTTGCATTGAGGGGGTATGACCGTGACGTCACGAGCCTCCGCATCGCCATTCATCCGGCATGGAACACAGTTCGCCCCGTGCACCAGATGGGGTGCCACAGCTGAGATCAAGGGGGTCCCCATTGGATAGGGGATGAGATGTCTAGGGGTGAAGTACCCCTTTAAGAACCATTATCCCTATGTCTGAAAAAGCTAGGTTTTCTTTCACCCTCTATAAGAATTGCTTGAATAACCTGAAATGTTTCAGTTAACCCCTTCCTGCTATAGGACATATGCATACGTCCCAGCACTCGACATGTTCGCGCGCTGGGACGTATGCATACGTCCTAGCGATCTCCTGCACTGCCGTGGGCAGTGCAGGAGATCGGCAGCGGGACTCGGCTGTCAATCACAGCCGGGGACACGCGGCAGATGCTTGGGCCGCGTTCACGCCGGTCCCGGCTTCATTAACCCCATAGATGCCATGATCAGTCCTGATCACGGCATCTATGATGTTGACAGGGGGTGCGCGCTGATACCATTGCAGGTCGCCGTTGGTTGCTATGGTAGCAGGAGATCAGATGTTGACCTCCTGTATGCCTGCTACGGAAGCCTGTGAGGTCCAGCCACAGGCTGGATCGCACAGTCTGTAGTATCTGCAGCGGATCAGGTTATACTGTGCCACAGTACAAATGTATTGCAGCATAGTATAACCTGTAAAAAGTGATCAAGTAAAATAATAAAAGGTCGTTCAATACATGTACGAAGTGTAAAAAAAATAGAAAAATGGCCCTTTCCCAATAAAACCCTGTATTATCATCAAAAAAGATCAAAAACACAAATCATGTACATAATACGTATTGCCACGTCCGTAGTGATGTGTACTGTAAAACTAAAATGTAAATTCTCCTGCACGGTGAAAATAAAACAACAATAAAGCGCAAAATTTACAAATTTTGGTACAAATAGCGGAATGAAAAGATCAAAAGGTAGTATGTATGGCAAAAATGATATCAATGAAAACTACAACTCATTCTGCAAAAAAATAAGCCCTCACTCAATGGCGCCGGATGAAAAATAAAAAAGTTACGGCTGTTGGAAAATGAATGGCAGAAAAATAATTTTGCTCAAAAAAGGAAAAAGAACATAGAAAGCTATATAAAATGGGTATCGCCTTTATCATACTGACCCACAGCACAAATAAAACATCACTTTTACCGCACAGTGTACACCATCAATAATATTTAAAAAAGCCAGAAATTTTCCAGTTTTTCACAATATTTTGGAGTTTTTCACAAAAATTGCTGCATGTGTCAACAAAAATGCACCACTTATATAAAGAACAATATGTCACGATAAAGCAGTCTCAGAATCGCTCCGCTCAGAAAAAGCATTCTAAAGTTATTACCATTTAAAGAGACCCAGTCAAATAAAATAAAAAAAGAGCCTGGTCATTAGGGTAAAAAATGGGTCCATCCTTAAGCGTTAAAGAGTACCTGTTGTTTAAAAAAAAATTGTCAACATGTCAAAGCAATATATCAGAAGTTTTGATCAGTGGGGTCCTAGTGCTGAGACCCCACCAACCCCATGTTTCAAGATGAAATTGGTTGCGATATTCAGAAAAAGCATTTTAAAGGGGTACTCCACTGCTCAGGAGCGTCAGGAGCTTGTGCAGTCATAGCCCCGCCCCCTCATGACATCAGCCGTCACGCCCCCTCCCATAGACTTGCATCGAGGGGGCGGGGTGTGATGTCATGAGGAGACGGGGCTATGACGTCACGAGCTCCCAGCGCCGGCTCCAGCGTTCGTAACAGTTTGTTCCAAACGCTGAGCAGTGGAGTACCCCTTTAAAATGCTTTTTCTGAATATCGCAACCAATTTCATCTTGAAACATGTTTAATCTGAACCATTATGTGCTTATACAATGTAATACGGCTGTCACGCCCCCTCCCATAGACTTGCATTGAGGGGGAGGGGTGTGATGTCATGAGGGGGCGGGGCTATGACTGCACAAGCTCCTGACGCTCCTGAGCAGTGGAGTGCCCCTTTAAGCCAAAGTCAGTGGATCCAGTAGGAAGGAGAAGTATAAATCCTTCTTTTATATTTCCCATTCCAGTTTTTTGGCTTTGGCTAAAAAACTGCAGTGCCAGCTTTCCAAAAGTGTAAAATCAGCCTTAGGCTATGTTCCCACGGTGGAAAATTGTGAAATGTGCGCCTGGTAAAACACAGGCAGACATTCCGCAAATATGCAGGTTCCATTGGCGCTAGAACTGCTCGGAAATGTCCATAGATGGAAATGCATTTCTGAGCGGAACAGGTTCATTGTTTATGTAGATGCCGAAATCGGGATTTCCGCGGCAGAAACATATGCTGCGAAAATTTTGCCTGGTGCACGGTGCAGCAGAATGCCATTGAAATCAATAGGACCCTGCTGCAGCGGAATTTCCGAGTGGAGTATTTCAGCGGAATTGCACTCAGAAATTCCACTGTGTGAGCATGCCAGATGACAGCACAATACGAGCAATCATTAGGCCCATTTATTGGGAGTAACAGTCTTCCCAATATTCTGAATACTATAAATAGTCCCTGGCCCTATCTTATATGAAGGATAGCCTTATGCTTAACCAATAAATGATCGCTGGATTGTTTGTGCCGCTGATCACTTCGGGGACAAGCAGCGATTGGGTGACATCAGCCATCACTTTCCATACTATTCCATTATGGTATTATTACAATTTTGCCATGATTTTCTGAAAACAGACATTTTGGAAAATTTGCAGCAAACCTGTGAAGGAACCACAACGAAACAGTGAAAATACCAACTGAAGAAGACACAATTTAAAGGAAAACTGTCAGATGTTTTCTCTGCACTATCTACAGTACTGGTGGATAGTGCGCAAGACGCTGATTCCAACGAGCCCTACCTTGCCCGGATTTGCCCGGCCGTTCGCCCGCAATTGTAGTTTTATTCTATGTGTATATCTTGCTGTAACTGGCACGGACGGAGCTTCTGCAGGTAACTGGCACTGACGTCAGCGCCGCTTATGAATATTCATCCCCCCTCCCTCCAGTTAGGAGCGGCGAAGAGAGGGAGAACTGGAGGGATGAATATTCATAAGCGGTGCTGACGTCAGTGCCAGTTAACCTGCAGAAACCCCGCCCGTGCCAGTTACAGCAAGATAAACACATAGAATAAAACTAAAATTGCGGGCGAACGGTCGGGCGGATCCGGGTAAGGTAGAGCTCGTTTTAATCAGTGTCTCCCGCACTATCCCCCAGTACTGTGGATAGTGCGGAGAAAATATCTGACATTTTTCCTTTAATATTACTGGTTGTATATATTTTTTTCATTCCACACAGAGGTATAAACCCTCTCTCTACGGACCCTTTCACACTACAGGTATCATCCTGTAAAAAAAAAAACCTCCGTTATTACTCCCGGTAAAAAGTCCTGAAAATGTATGGCAAAAAATCCCATTCATGTCAATAGGACTTTTTGAACATCCTTTCGCATCAGGCATGTCCGCTTTTACTAATGTCAGTTATTTTTGCCGACACCAAAGACGGTGCGTGCACTAATTTTTGGTCCAGCAAAAAAAAAGTGGTGAAAAACCGGACGTTAAAATTTAACATTGAAGTCTATGGGAACTGGATGTTCAAAAAAAAAAAAACAACTGTTATCATCAGTTATTGTCAGGTTTTTTGACATCCATTTTTTGTACTAAGCATGTACTAAGCATGCTCAGTACAGCAAAAAAAAGGGTTAAAACCCTGATAAAAAAACGGATGTAACTGGTAATAACGGATGATAACAGATGAACAACATCAGGTTTTTTTAAGAAAAAAAACCATAAAAAATAACGGATGATGGTCATCAGTTATCATCAGTTATTAACAGTTATTGCATCAGTTTTTCTTTATCATCCGTTATTGTAAAATAACGGCAGTAAAAAAGCAGGATGATACCTGTAGTGTGAAAGGGGCCTACCACGTGCCACACATCATACTAGTGTCTGGTATCAAGTCCTGGATGGGACTTGTACCTTTACACCCCTGACTGAACATCTAGAACAGTGGTCTTCAACCTGCGGACCTCCAGATGTTGCAAAACTACAACTCCCAGCATGCCCGGACAGCGAACGGCTGTCCGGGCATGCTGGGAATTGTAGTTTTGCAACATCTGGAGGTCTGCAGGTTGGAGACCACTGATCTAGAATATTTGTATTAAAGTAACTTATTCAATCTTCCCAGACCTGCTAGATTTTTCCAGGAATGGCAAATTGATAATTCTGAACATGCTGATTAGAGATGAGCGAACTTATAGTAAATTTGATTCGTCACCAACTTCTCAGCTCGGCAGTTCGTGACTTATCCTGCATAAATTAGTTCAGCTTTCAGGTGCTCCGGTGGTCTGGAAAAGGGGGATACAGTCCTAGGAAAGAGTCTCCTAGGACTGTATCCACCTTTTCCAGCCCACGGGAGCACCTGAAAGCTGAACTAATTTATGCAGGATAAGTCATCAACTGCCGAGCCGAGAAGTTCGTGACGAATCGAATTAACTGTAAATTTGTTCATCTCTAATGCTGATCCTTTAGCACTATACCCATGGACAGATTATTGAATCATACCCATACGCCATTCAATAGAACAATTGACTGCGCCCACAGCCCACAATCGCCGAACACAATAGGCGGACACATGGAGCCGATTTTTACACAATATTATGTTTCATACAGAATTAGCCCGACCTTCTGCACATAGCATATTAAGGGCACATATTGCCACTAGGATTTAGTGACACTCTAAACCACAGACATGGAGCTCTGGGTCCCCTTATTAACCAACTTCATACCAGATGTTAGCTGAAAATGATGATACCGGGTTATATTAGTTTACCTATTATGCTCATATTTATTTTGTCTACAAAGGTTTTTTTTATGTCTATAGCTGTGATATTTTAGAACACACTGAACACTTATCTATTAAAGGGTTAAAGGGGTACTCCGGTGGAATTATATATTTTTTTAATGAACTGGTGCCAGAAAGTTAAACAGATTTGTAAATTACTTCTATTAAAAAAAAACTTTATCCTTCCAGTACTTATTAGCGGCTGTATGCTACAGAGGAAATTCTTTGCTTTTTTTTATTTCTTTTTTTGTCTTGTCCACAGTTATCTCTGCTGACACCTCTGTCCATGTCAGGAACTGTCCAGAGTAGCACAGGTTTGCTATGAGGATTTTCTCCTGCTCTGGACAGTTCCTGACATGGACAGAGGTGTCAGCAGAGAGCACTGTGGACAAGACAAAAAAGAAATTCAAAAAGAAAATAATTTCCTCTGCAGCATACAGCTGCTAAAAAAATATATATCTATAGCTGTGATATTTTAGAACACACTGAGCACTTATCTATTAAAGGGTTAAAGGAGTACTCCGGTGGAAAAAAAAAAATTTTTAAATGAACTGGTGCCAGAAAGTTAAAAAGATTTGTAAATTACTTCTATTAAAAAAACTTTATCCTTCCAGTACTTATTAGCGGCTGTATTCTACAGAGGAAATTCTTTGCTTTTTTTTATTTCTTTTTTTGTCTTGTCCACAGTTATCTCTGCTGACACCTCTGTCCATGTCAGGAACTGTCCAGAGTAGCACAGGTTTGCTATGAGGATTTTCTCCTGCTCTGGACAGTTCCTGACATGGACAGAGGTGTCAGCAGAGAGCACTGTGGACAAGACAAAAAAGAAATTCAAAAAGAAAATAATTTCCTCTGCAGCATACAGCTGCTAAAAAAATATATATCTATAGCTGTGATATTTTAGAACACACTGAGCACTTATCTATTAAAGGGTTAAAGGAGTACTCCGGTGGAAAAAAAAATTTTTTTAAATGAACTGGTGCCAGAAAGTTAAAAAGATTTGTAAATTACTTCTATTAAAAAAACTTTATCCTTCCAGTACTTATTAGCGGCTGTATGCTACAGAGGAAATTCTTTGCTTTTTTTATTTCTTTTTTTGTCTTGTCCACAGTGCTCTCTGCTGACACTAGAGATGAGCGAACTTACAGTAAATTTGATTCGTCACGAACTTCTCGGCTCGGCAGTTGATGACTTTTCCTGCATAAATTAGTTCAGCTTTCAGGTGCTCCCGTGGGCTGGAAAAGGTGGTTACAGTCCTAGGAGAGTCTTTCCTAGGAATATATCCTCCTTTTCCAGCCCACCAGAGCACTTGAAGGCTGAACTAATTTATGCAGGAAAAGTAATCAACTGCCGAGCCGAGAAGTTCGTGACGAATCGAATTTACTGTAAGTTCGCTCATCTCTAGCTGACACCTCTGTCCGTGTCAGGAACTATCCAGAGTAGCACAGGTTTGCTATGAGGATCTTCTCCTGCTCTGGACAGTTCCTGACATGGACAGAGGTGTCAGCAGAGAGCACTGTGGAAAAGACAAAAAAGAAATTAAAAAAGAAAATAATTTCCTCTGCAGCATACAGCTGCTAAAAGTACTGGAAGGATAAAGATTTTTTAATAGAAGTAATTGACAAATCTGTTTAACTTTCTGGCACTAGTTGATTTAAAATAAATAAATAAATACATGTTTTCCACCAGAGTACCCCCTTTAAGACCATGAATAGAGCTTTTGCCACCTCCACTTAAAGGGGTTATCCAGGAAAAAACTTTTTTTTATATATCAACTGGCTTCAGAATGTTAAACAGATTTATAAATTACTTAATCTTAATCCTTTCAGTACTTATGAGCTGCTGAAGTTGAGTTGTTCTTTTCTGTCTCTCTGATCTCTGATGACACCTGTCTCGGGAACTGTCCAGAGTAGAAGCAAATCCCCATAGCAAACCTCTTCTACTCAGTGCAGTTCCTGAGACAGACAGAGGTGTCAGCAGAGAGCACTGTTGTCAGGCAGAAAAGAACAACTCAGCTTCAGCAGCTGATAAATATTGGAAGGATTAAGTTTTTTTAATAGAAGTAATTTACAAATCTGTTTAACTTTCTGGAGCCAGTTGATAGATAAAAAAAACATTTTTTTTTTGCCTGGAATACCCCTTTAATGTATTAATGTGTTTTGAATATCAGTGCGTAGTGTTGTTATATATATATGTTTTATTTTTTCGATGAATAAACAAAAAACACAAATCCATTCACTAGTTTTCTATGTATAAATATAGCGGTTTAAAACTTAAAAATTATTTTAAAATAATAAAACGCTCTATTCATGTGTCTTACCCTTCTTCCTTCCATGGCTCTCAGTATATAATTCATCAGCGGGATGTGTAATTCTATGGTTCCTGCTAAAGGTTTTTTTGGCCAGAATATGGAATGCTTTGTCCGCCTCAATATTCCTCTTCTGTACAGGGTATATAGATTCTCCTTTGAAAAGAGGACCTACAACCGTGTTTTCAAAACAGTGTGCCTCCAGCTGTTGCAAAACTATAACTCCCAGCATGCCCGGACAGCCAACGGCTGTCCGGGCATGCTGAGAGTTGTAGTTTTGGAACAGCTGGAGACACGCTGTTTGGAAAACACTGATCTACAGTCAGTCCAAAACAAAATTAGATTAATATAGTTTATAGTTTTCTTACTTTCTTGCTAGGTCCCACGGTTTCTAAGATACAGTCATTTAAAGGGGTACTCTGGAGGGAAAAAAAAAACCTTTTTCAAATCAACTGGTGCCACAAAGATATACAGATTTGCAATTTACTTCTATTTAAAAAGCCTTTCAGTTTTTATCAGCTGCTGTATGCTCCAGAGGAAGTTTTTTCCAGTCTGACCACAGTGCTCTCTGCTGACACCGCTGTCAATGTCAGGAACTGTCCAGAGCAGAAGACATTTGCTTTGGGGATGTGCTTCTGCTCTGGACCGTTTCTGACACTGACAGAGGTGGCAGCATAGAGCACTGTGGTAAGACTGGAAATAACTACACAACTTCCTCTAGAGCATACAGCAGCTGATAAGTACTAAAAGGCTTTAGATTTTTAAAGAGAAGTAATTTACAATTTACTGGCACCAACTGATTAAAAAAAATTTTTTTTTACCCTCCTGAGTACCCCTTTAACTACTTGAACAGTCAGATGGGTGGGAACTTTGGTTCATTGCAACTAGAGATGAGCGAACTTACAGTAAATTTGATTCGTCACAAACTTCTCGGCTCGGCAGTTGATGACTTATCCTGCATAAATTAGTTCAGCTTTCAGGTGCTCCGGTGGGCTGGAAAAGGTGGATACAGTCCTAGGAGACTCTTTCCTAGGACTGTATCCACCTTTTCCAGCCCACCGGAGCACCGGAAAGCTGAATTAATTTATGCAGGATGAGTCATCAACTGCCGAGCCGAAAAGTTTGTGACGAATCGAATTTACTGTAAGTTTGCTCATCTCTAATAGCAACCAATCAGTGCACAGCTTTCATTTCTAATTTTGCTCTGGTAAAATGAAAGCAGTGATTGGTTGCTATAGGCAACGGAGAGAATCTTTGCCTAGAATTCACACCCAATCATGGGATGAAGTTTCCACCCAGGTGACACTTTATTAAAAAGTACAGATAGTCAACCAAATAGTAAAACACCTATATCTATAGTGTAGCAAAAAATAAAAAATAAAGAATTTATTAGAACACATTGGGCTACAAACACTTTATCTATCTATCCATCTATCTATATACAGTATATACTTAATATATACTCTACTATAAATGTATATACTATATATTTTTGGGCTGACCACCTGTTTTCAATATATATGTTTCTGCACAAATTATATGTATATGTTTATGTTTTTCTCTGAAAAAAATATTTATTTTTTATTTTTTGCATACATCCACATAAGAGGTGAGCGCGCATCATACCCAGTGGGTACCGGTTGCTGTAAGCAACCAGGACCCACGGTAATGCCGGACATCGCCGATCAGGCTGATGTCCGTCATTAACTCTTTAGACGCGGCGATCAAAGTTGAACGCCGCGTCTAAAAGGGAAAGTAAAAGCATCCTGGCTGCTCGGTCGGGCTGATCTGGACCATCGCGATAAAATCGCGATGTCCCGATCAGCTAGGAAGCAGCAGAAGGGTGGCTTACCTGCCTCCTGTGCGTCCAATCGTCGATTGATTGCTGCAAGCCTGAAATCCAGGCTTGAGCAATCAACCGCCAAAAACACTTATCAGTGCAAAGCTATGGATTTGCAGTGATCTGTGTAAAAGATCAGTGTGTGCAGTGTTATAGCCCCCTATGGGAGCTATAACACTGCAAAAAAAAAGTGAAAAATAGTTAATAAAGATCATTTAACCCCTTCCCTAATAAAAGTTTGAATCACCCCCCTTTTCCCATAAAAAAACCTGTGTAAATAAAAATAGACATATGTGGTAAATGTCTGAACTATAAAAATATATCATTAATTAAACCGCACGGTCAATGGCGTACGCGCAAAAAAATTCCAAAGTCCAAAATAGCGTATTTTTGGTCACTTTTTATACCATAAAAAAATGAATAAAAAGCGATCAAAAAGTCTGATTAAAACTAAATGGTACCACTAAAAGCTTCAGATCACGGCGCAAAAAATGAGTCCTCATACCGCCCTGTACGTGGAAAAATAAAAAAGTTATAGGGGTCAGAAGATGACCATTTTAAACGTATAAATTATCCTGCATGTAGTTATGATTTTTTTCAGAAGTGCGACAAAATCAAACCTATATAAGTAGGGTATCATTTTAACCGTATGGACCTACAGAATAAACATAAGGTGTCATTTTTACCCAAAAATGCACTGCGTAGAAACGAAAGCCCCCAAAAGTTACAAAATGGCGTTTTTTCTTCCATTTTGTCGCACAATGTTTTTTTCCCCGTATCGCTGTAGATTTTTGGGTAAAATGACTGACGTCATTACACAGTAGAATTGGTGGCACAAAAAACAAGCCCTCATATGGATTTTTAGGTGCAAAATTTTAAGTGTTATTTATTTTTAGAAGGTGATGAGGAAAAAATTGTTTGCATCCAATAATAATATTAAACTAAATAATCATGTGTTATACTGGATCAGGTCAGATCTACTCTCAATCATAGACCCAGCCTAATCCTCTGACAAACTTTTGGGTCTTGAGCTGTAATTTTACAAGTTTTGTGCTTGGGCGACATCTTCCCCAAATCTTCCCTGTCACATTAAATACCTTTATTTGGAGCAGATTTCAGTGACAGTGCGTATTATGCTTATGACTATTAAAGCATTAAATCCCTGCTGTATTACACAGGTCCCATTCACTCCCGGATAGATGGGCTACTGATCTTTTTATGCGTGGGTAATGGATTTGTTGTGATCACTTGAGTGAGCATCAATGGGAGGATAAACAATTCCTTTCTAGAACGTGCAATTCCCCATCTGCTGAGAGTGTTTAGTGCTGGGGAGAGTCAAGCCTGAAGCAGATGAGCACGCCGGCCAATCTCATGCTAATGACATGCAATGCGAAAAGCTGGACGCGTGGCTCAATAAATCACACTGTAATTGGGTCACGTTTCACAACCCCTGTCAGTTGTGTGATATCATAGGAGACAAAAGCGATGGATTTCAGAGCTTTGTACTTCATAAATAATTCACTTCTTGGGTCATATCTAATTCCGCTCAACACTTTTTTTTTTTAATGATGATTTTGATATGTATATTGAATTTGCAACATTAATCTGCAGCGCAAGGCGAATACCCCAGAATATCTTAGACGGTACTCATTCACACATAATAACAATTGATTTGTATTTATCGGACTATTCTGACAAAATATGAATTGTATCAAAACTGACTTTCTGTCTTGTTTTTTTTTTTAAAGTGGTAGTCCGCTGCTCAGCATTTGGAACAAACTGTTCTAAACGCTGGAGCCGGTGCCCTGCTGCTCAGCATTTGGAACAAACTGTTCTGAACGCTGGAGCCGGTGCCCTGCTGCTCAGTGTTTGGAGCAAACTGTTTCGAACCTTGGAGTCGGTGCCCTGCTGCTCAGCGTTTGGAACAAACTATTTCGAATGCTGGAGCCGGAGCCGGGAGCTTGTGATGTCATAGCTCCGCCTCCTCATGGTGCCACACCCCGCCCCCTCAATGCAAGTCTATGAGAGGGGGCGTGACGGCCGTCACGCCCCCTCCCATAGACTTGCATTGAGGGAGCGGGGCATGACATCAAGAGGGGGTGAGGCTATGATGTCACGAGCTCCCGGTGCCGGCTCCAGCGTTCGGAACACTTTGTTCCAAACGCTGAGCAGCAGTATACCCCTTTAAGCTGTATAACAAAGGAATGTCCAGCGTCAAGTGCGGTAAAACGACAGGTACTTTATTGTAGGATCAGCAGATACAAACTTGCATCAGGCAGGAGCCAACGCGTTTCGGACCATTACAGGTCCTTAGTCATGGCATGCTTTAGGACCTGTAATGGTCCGAAACACGTCAGCTCCTGCCTGATGCAAGTTTGTATCCGCTGATCCTACAATAAAGTACCTGTCGTTTTACCGCACTTGGCGCTGGACATTCCTTTGTTATACTATTGATCCGGTCCGGTGACGCTGCTGGCTAGCCCGTGCGCTGGTGCTGGAAACATTGGAGAGAGCTGTCCACACACAGTGTTGCGTTTAGACTTTAAGCTCTCGGAATGTTCTGAAACAAATTGATGGGTGTAGGCAGATATAGCAGAGCTCATTTGTAATAGTTTGTGACTCCATTGTTTCCTGCGTGATGATCAGTTTTTCATAATGTACTATGGAAGACCACAGACAACGCATCTTGATATTATGGAAATGTGTGCAAAATGACGAACACAGCTCAGCAGCTTCTGTATGTCATCTATAACTATATATCATATAGATTCATATCATAACTTTATCTTATTTATATACCTTAGAATTCTGTGAACGTCTTAGAAATTCCAAAAATATGACTAGACTCAGCAAGTTATGAGAGACGCTACCTTACAGCCAATCAGTCCACTTGCCCTATGGGTAAGTCTTGTGTCTGCGAGGTGTGACACTTAGTACATTAATTTTCCAAACTGTATGTCTTAGAATGTATACTTACTTAGCTGTACGGACGCTACTGAGTACATCATAAACTGACACATTTTGGGGGAAAAAAACATATTTTTCTTCTTATCTTAATGAAGATTATTATACGTATTATTATTATTATTTTTAGAACTTAGAATATTCGCATTTGGAAAAATTAAAACATAAGCAATACACCACACATTGCAGAGCACAGGACAGACTTTACCATCTTGTTTAATAATCAAATGACAACTGAACCATTGTATGTTTGACAAAAACATCATAAATGTATCAGCCTAAGATTGGTCAGCAATTAACATATTTGGCAAGACAAAATGTAGGAATGGTTATAAAGACGTCAAAATATACAGTTTAACATAAAATCATTTTGGGCTATATTCATGAAGGTAGCATAATTCAGTAAACACTTTTTTTTTTAAATTTCAGTAAACAGAAGTTTTCAAATTCTGAGACAAGAAGAACCTCCTTCCCATCCATTTATATGTATAGAATTTTTGAAAATCTATTTATAAAACCTAAAAGAGTTAAAGGGGTACTCGGGTGGAAAACATAGTTTTTTTTTTTTTTTTTTTTTTTTAAATCAACTGGTGCCAGAAAGTTAAACAGATTTGTAAATGACTTCTATAAAAAAAAATCATAATCCTTACAGTACTTTTTAGGGGCTGTATACTACAGAGGAAATGCTTTTCTTTTTGGATTTCTCTTATGTCACGACCACAGTGCTCTCTGCTGACACCTCTATCTATTTTAGGAACTGTCCAGAGCAGCATATGTTTGCTATGGGAATTTTCTCCTACTCTGGACAGTTCCTAAAATGGACAGCAGAGGTCAGCAGAGAGCACTGTGGTCATGACAGAAGAGAAATAAAAAAAAGAAAAGTATTTCATCTGTGGTATAAAAAGTACTGGAAATTTTTTTAATAGAAGTAATTTACAAATCCTGTAGAAAAATAGAAAAAGTCTAAGCTCACCTGGGACTTGCACGGCTACCTCTGGAGATGTAGAAAAACTGTAGAAAAGCCAGCAAGTAGAAGTAAAAAAAAATTATAAATCTTTATTCAGGTATCTTCTTTTAAAAAAAAAACCTTCACGGTGGCAGACAAACAATGGACATATCAAAATATAAAATATTGCACAAAAAATATGAGGGTCCCAAATAGAGCTGACGCGTTTCCGATCTATTGATCCTTGCTCATAGGCTATGAGTAAGGATCAATAGATTGGAAACGCGTCAGCTCTATTTGAGACCCTCATCTTTTTTGTGCAATAATTTAAATGTTGATATGTCCGTTGTTTGTCTGCCACCGCGAAGGTTTTTTAAAGAAGATACCTGAATAAAGATTTATAATTTTTTTGCTTCTACTTGCTGGCTTTTCTACAGTTTTTCTAATTTACAAATCTGTTTAACTTTCTGGCACCAGTTGATATAAAACGTTTTCCACTGGAGTACCCCTTTAACACTTCTTTTTATTGAACAAAATTAGACAGAATAACTAATTAAAATGCTCTAGAATTCTGTCTCAAACTGTGACAACCAACTGGCAATGCCACATTTATTGTTTGTTTTAGACACTTTGCGCCTCACTAGACAGTTATAAAAAGTAACTAGAAAAGGAATAAAAATACTTAATGGTGTGTGAAATGTTTTTGCAGCAAAATATTAATGCAAATGAAAGAAACCAAGAGAAGGTGTAAGGAAGTCAAAAGTGTGTAATACATTTTGTGTATCTTCTGCCTGTCTCATCTACATTTATGCTGTCTACATTTAACACAGTCCGTCCCAAAGTTTCCCCAACAAGGGCTTATAGTGTTTTGCGTCTTCCAACAGATGAAAAATAATATTCTCAACACAGTTTTTCAATACAAAACATAAATTATGGAACGTGGATCTGCTGCAGATCAGTTGCAGGGAATCCACAGCAGATCCACTTTGTGTGAACATACCCCTATACAATCAGATACAAAAAATGAGAAAAACATTGGCGCTGTTGGACAAGAGTGACCGTGTATAGCTGCTCAGGTACTAAAAAATGGGTTGCCGTCACACCATTAATAGATAAGACTTCTATAGATAAAATGATTTAGTACCAGCGCTCCATTTGTTCCGAAACAGTCATGAATTGAGCATTAAAGGGGTACTCCGGCCCTAAGACATCTTATCCCCTATCCAAAGAATAGGGGATAAAATGTCTAACCGCGGGGGTCCCGCCGATGGAGACCCTCGCAATCTTAAATTCGGCACTCTGCACCTCTTTGAGTTGCACGCCGCGCTTCCAGCTCACAAGCTTCCAGGTGCAGACCACGAGGCCGGAGTATCGTGACGTCACGATTCCGCCCACTTGTGGCATCAGACCCCGCCCCCGCTATGCAAGTCTATGGGAGGGGGCGTGATGGCCGTCACGCCCCCTCCCATAGACTTGCATAGCGGGGGCGGAGCATGACGTCACACGGGGGCAGAGTTGTGAAATCACCATACTCCAGCCCTGTGGTCGACACCTGGCAGTTTGTGAGCTGCCAGCGTGGCGTGCAACTCAAAGAGGTGAGTGCCGCATGCAAGATTGCGGGGGTCCCCAGTGGCGGGACTCCCGCGTTCAGACATTTTATCTCCTATCCAAAGGATAAGATGTCTTAGGGCCGGAGTACCCCTTTAAGGACAGGCAAATAAGTGTTTCTATGTATCTATAGATATGGATACCTAGAAACACTGATTTCCCTGTCATTAATGCTAAATTCATGACTGTTTTGGAACAAATGGAGCACTGATATTAAATAATTTAATCTATACCCCTATACAATGTTTGGAGTAAAATTTGCAGAACCCATGAAGCTTCTACCTATTTACAGCTCTATAGAGCGCAAATTACTGTCTGCCAAAGCATAACTCACTCAAATTTGTGACACACTCATCCCGTCAAAGAAGTGTGCCGGAGTGATGTACAAAGCCTTAAAGAGACAATGCAGGAAACTGCCCTGGGGTGTTTACTATTCACGTTGGCAACAAACCCTTGTATGAATGGAATTCTTGGCAAGACAGATGGGAGTAAATAATGTTACAATGTGGAATAAGGAATGAGATGAGATCACAGCTCCAGCCTGGCCATCCTTTGTAAACCTGGACAATGATCAGGGGTGCCGAATTCTGCAACCTATTTATGAGAGGCTCAGATCAGTTCTATCAAGCTGCTGGACACACCATACTACCTCAGTCAAAATGAGCACAATATGCAGCCGCAAGGACGACACTTTACAGACCTTTAACACGTCTTTCTCAACCAAAGGTAAGGGACCGAATAGGTTTTCTGTACCGGCCAGACATGTCATTGTAGATAATAGGCTTCACTTTGATTGTTTTCTCTTTTTAATACGTAGTTATCTTAAATAGTGTACGGTTTCTTATGTGTTATTTTTCTAAGTTGAATATTTGGTGTAATAGTGTTGACTAGACTATGACCTGCGTTTGTATAATTTTACTAAATGTGATGCTGACATTGTGCCGACAAGTTATGAGAAGAAAAGCCGACGGACGACAAAATATATATGTATATTTATAGTGTGCACATAAAGGAGTGTGAAAAATTGCCTTCGTAACACAAAATTTCGTTTCATGTAGTAACCTCTTGTGGCCTGCAAGTGACACTAGAAAGAGAGAGTCTGCAAATGCTAAATTAAAAATTATATTGTTTTGGTTTGAATCCTATATAAATAAATAAAAATATCTTACATTATATATATACATCCTGTATGAAAAGTGCCTGCTGATCCTTCAAACCCCCCGCCCACAAGTAGATTATATAGCGTCTGCGCTGACATCACATCCAGGGGTCATGTGACATGGTCAGGTGAGGTGACCACTTGGTTCAGTGCTCTTGCATTGTACGCTTTAAACAAAACTTTAACAGGGTTGTCTGTCTGGGGCCACAAGAGGTGGTCGGAAACAGCAATATTGGAGAAGTTACGCAATTTACGTAACTCCTATTGACTTTAATGGGGGTTGGGTAAACATTGTAGCGCCGTGAGCTACGCTATTTACATAGCTGCGGAAGTTACAGAAACAGCTTAGCTCAATGAGCTACGCCATTTGTCCAATTACCATTATAGTCAATAGGAGTTATGCAAATTGCACCGAAAAACTTAAATGGCGAGACGGGACAACCCCTTTTGAGGAATTTTTCCTTGAGAAATGATGTTGCTCCTATTTTAGTATTAAATGTTCTGTTCTGTTATATAACATGGCCGATAATTTACATTATCATTCATAAACAATGAAAAGTTTGTTCTCAAGTGCTAAACAATGATCAGTATGTCTATGTGTTCTAGAGAGAGAGAATTTGATCTTCTATCCCATCTATGTGGATACAGTTACAGGGAAGCACTATACATATTGACAACACAGAATTTTAGGTTATAAAATTAGATTGGAAATAGAAAAATGTGTATACTGTAAATGTATGTATACAGTAAAATCATATGAAGCTGTTTCATCACTGTATAGAACCAGTCTCAGATTCTAGATACATGATTTTCTAGTGTAACAATCTGCAGAGATATGGCTTTAAATATTAACCTTTCTCATATACTTCATAAGAAAATTTTATTTCATTTTAAAGGGTTACTCCACTGGACAACATTTCTTTTTTAATCAACTGGTGCCAGAAAGTTAAACAGATTTGTAAATGACATCGATTTAAAAATCTTAACCCTCCCAGTACTTATCAGCTGCTGTATACTACAAATTAAGTTTTGAACTTCCTTTCTGTCTGACCACAAGAGCTCTCTGCTGACACCTCTGTCCATTTTAGGAACTGTCCAGAGTAGGCGTTAATCCACAGAGCAAGCCTATCCTGCTCTAGACAGTTCCTGACATGGGCAGGGGCGTCAGCAGAGAACACTTGTGGTCAGACAGAAAGGAAGTTCAAAAAAGAGAAGCACTTCCTCTGTAGTATTCAGCAGCTGATACATACTAGAAGGGTTAAGATTTTTAAATAGAAGTAATTTACAAATCTGTTTAACTTCTGGCATCAGTTGATTAAAAAAAAATGTTTTCCAGTGGAGTACCCCTTTAATAGAAATCATGGCTTTATCCACGCTGAAGCACAGACATGGGCAAAGTCCAGTTAGTGAGGATGGGCTAGCACTCCTCTGTGCTCTCTCCTGTCTGATAGGACTCCTCTGTGCTCTCTCCTGTCTGATAGTACTCCTCAGTGCTCTCTCCTGATAGGACTCCTCTGTGCTATCTCCTGTCTGATAGCACTCCTCTGTGCTCTCTCCTGTCTGATAGTACTTCTCTGTGCTCTCTGCTGTCTGATGACACTCCTCTG
This sequence comes from Hyla sarda, assembly GCF_029499605.1. Classification (NCBI taxonomy): domain Eukaryota; kingdom Metazoa; phylum Chordata; class Amphibia; order Anura; family Hylidae; genus Hyla; species Hyla sarda. The sequence goes on from NC_079193.1 coordinate 301,588,473, forward strand.
TGCTCTCTCCTGTCTGACAGGACTCCTCTGTGCTCTATCCTGTCTGATAGTACTCCTCTGTGCTCTCTCCTGTCTGATAGGACTCCTCTGTGCTCTCTCCTGTCTGATAGGACTCCTCTGTGCTCTCTCCTGTCTAATAGCACTCCTCTGTGCTCTCTGCTGTCTGATAGCATTCCTCTGTGCTCTCTCCTGTCTGATAGCACTCCTGTGTTCTCTCCTGTCTGATAGTACTACTCTGTGCTCTCTCCTGTCTGACTGCATTCCTATGTACTCTCTCCTGTCTGATAGGACTCCTCTGTGCTCTCTCCTGTCCGATAGTACTCCTCTGTGCTCTCTCCGGTCTGATAGTACTCCTCTATGCTCTCTCCTGTCTGATAGCAATCCTCTGTGCTCTCTCCTGTCTGATAGCACTCCTCTGTGCTCTCTCCTGTCTGATAGCACTCCTCTGTGCTCTCTCCTGTCTGATAGCACTCCTCCGTGCTCTCTCCTGTCCGATAGTACTCCTCTGTGCTCTCTCCGGTCTGATAGTACTCCTCTATGCTCTCTCCTGTCTGATAGCAATCCTCTGTGCTCTCTCCTGTCTGACAGCACTCCTCTGTGCTCTCTCCTGTCTGATAGCACTCCTCTGTGCTCTCTCCTGTCTGATAGCACTCCTTTGTGCTCTCCTGTCTGATAGCACTCCTCTGTGCTCTCTCCTGTCTGACTGCATTCCTATGTACTCTCTCCTGTCTGATAGGACTCCTACGTGCTCTCTCCTGTCCGATAGTACTCCTCTGTGCTCTCTCCGGTCCGATAGTACTCCTCTGTGCTCTCTCCTGTCTGATAGCAGTCCTCTGTGCTCTCTCCTGTCTGATAGCACTCCTCTGTGCTCTCTCCTGTCTGATAGCACTCCTCTGTGCTTTCTCCTGTCAGATAGCACTCCTCTGTGCTTTCTCCTGTCTGATAGTACTCCTCTGTGCTCTCTCCTGTCTGACAGCACTCCTCTGTGCTCTCTCCTGTCTGATAGTACTCCTCTGTGCTCTCTCCTGTCTGATAGCACTCCTCTGTGTTGTCTCCTGTCTGATAGCACTACTTTGTATTCTCTTCTGTCTGATAGCACTCCTCTGTGCTCTCTCCCTGTCTGATAGGACTCCTCTGTGCTCTCTCCTGTCTGATAGCACTCCTCTGTGCTCTCTCCTGTCTGATAGCACTCCTCTGTGCTCTCTCCTGTCTGATAGTACTCATCTGTGCTCTCTCCTGTCTGATAGGACTCCTCTGTGCTCTCTAATGACTGATAGGACTCCTCTGTGCTCTCTCCTGTCTGATAGTACTCATCTGTGCTCTCTCCTGTCTGATAGGACTCCTCTGCGCTCTCTAATGTCTGATAGGACTCCTCTGTGCTCTCTCCTGTCTGACAGCACTCCTCTGTGCTCTCTCCTGTCTGATAGGACTCCTCTGTGCTCTCTTCTGCCTGATAGGACTCCTGTGCCCTCTCCTGTCTGATAGCACTCCTCTGTGCTCTCTCCTGTCTGATAGCACTCCTCTGTGCTCTCTACTGTCTGATAGTACTCCTCTGTGCTCTCTCCTGTCTGACAGCACTCCTCTATGCTCTCTTCTGTCTGATAGAACTCCTCTGTGCTCTCTCCTGTCTGATAGTACTCATCTGTGCTCTCTCATGTCTGATAGGACTCCTCTGTGATCTCTCCTGTCTGATAGTACTCATCTGTGCTCTCTCCTGTCTGATAGGACTCCTCTGTGCTCTCTCCTGTCTGACAGCACTCCTCTATGCTCTCTCCTGTCTGATAGAACTCCACTGTGCTCTTTCCTGTCTGGTAGTACTCCTCTGTGCTCTCTCCTGTCTGGTAGCACTCCTCTGTGTTTTCTCCTGTCTGATAGCATTCCTCTGTGCTCTCTCCTGTCTGATAGGATTCCTTTGTGTTCTCTCCTGTCTGATAGTACTCTTCTGTGCTCTCCCCTGTCTGACAGCACTCCTCTGTGCTCTCTCCTGTCTGATAGCACTCCTCTGTGCTCTCTCCTGTCTGATAGCACTCCTCTGTGCTCTCTCCTGTCTGATAGTACTCCTCTGTGCTCTCTCCTGTCTGATAGTACTCCTCTGTGCTCTCTCCTGTCTGACAGCACTTCTCTGTGCTCTCTCCTGTCTGATAGCCCTCCTCTGTGCTCTCTCCTGTCTGATAGCACTCATCTGTGCTCTCTCCTGTCTGACAGCACTCCTCTGTGCTCTCTCCTGTCTGATAGCACTCCTCTGTGCTCTCTCCTGTCTGATAGCACTCCTCTGTGATCTCTCCTGTCTGATAGCACTCCTCTGTGCTCTCTCCTGTCTGATAGTACTCCTCTGTGCTCTCTCCTGTCTGACAGCACTTCTCTGTGCTCTCTCCTGTCTGATAGTCCTCCTCTGTGCTCTCTCCTGTCTGATAGCACTCTTCTGTGCTCTCTCCTGTCTGATAGCACTCCTCTGTGATCTCTCCTATCTGATAGCACTCCTCTGTGCAGACTCATGGACTTTGTCTGTGCCTGTGTTTCAGCTTGGACAAAGCCATGATTTTATAAGCCATGATTTCTATAAGGGTGCGTTCACACTGAGTAATTCAAGAGGAATTTACTAACGTAATTCCTCTTGAATTATCCGCTCGAAATAAATGCACATCTTCTCTGCCCATTGGCTTTAATGTTTTTTCTGCTGTCCTATTCACACATCGGAAATTCTGCTAGCGGAATTCCGACGCTGAATTCCTTTCCGCTTGAAGAAAGAACATGTTCATTTTTCAAGCGGAATCCGCAAGCAGAAATCTATAGAAGTCAATGGTAAAACAAAATTCACTTCTTTCTCCCCCCTTTCCGCGCGCAATTCCATGCACATTCCACGCGAATTTCGTGCGAAAAGAAAATTATTATTTCCGCCTGTAAATTTTTCGGCGTGAATTCCTCTTGATTTGCTCAGTGTGAACCCACCCTAAAAAGGAAATAGAATTTTCTTATGAAGTATATTAGAAGGTTAATGTTTTGTCAAGATGTTCAACATATAAAATGTTTTTGAATCTGACAGTTTTATCTGACAGCATTATTGACTAATACAGTGTTTCCCATCCAGGGTGCCTCTAGCTGTTGCAAAACTACAACTCCCAGCATGCCCGGACAGCCTTTCGTCCGGACATGCAAGGAGTTGCAGCTTTGCAACAGCTGGAGGCACCCTGATTGGGAAACACTGGACTAATAACTAATAGCAAGGGATCAAATGTATTTTGTTTGAGAAACCTCCTGGTAATGTTCCTCAGATAGGGTGTCGTCAGAAGTAGTGTTCTCCAAATGATTTTCTTTAATCTGGCTTATTGCAGTTGTTCTTGATCAAATAATGCCAGGTCCAGAGGCAGTGGATCATTTTGCATGAAACTCATGGCAAATCGGCAATAAACCCATGGCATTTGTGGATTTAGCAACAGATTTTTCCATAGATTGAACCTTATACATTTTGAAAATCTGCTGTGAAAATCCACAAGAATGAGAATCCACAAGAATGATTTGAAAATCCGCAGCACACACTCATTTTTCTATTCCTTGGAAAAGGTCTTAGTTTGTAGGGCCAAAACTTTTACATCTCTCTATGCACAAAATATTGGCATAAATAAATATCTGCAATGTCAGTTCTGACGCTGTGACTTATGCTAAATTATTGGAGTACTTGAAATAAGGTTACGTTGGTAAGAAACCACACACTTGCCTTACTTGTGTCTATGACTAAAATACAGCTAGTCTAAATAAATTCTTCACACTGTGGATTATGGGTATTCCAAGGGATAGACTAAGAACCTAAAGTCTATCATCCAGCTATATAGAAAAAGTGATTTTTTTAAATAATAATAATAATAATATAGTATGCTATGTTGTTATCATTGCACCCAGGATAGGATCTAGATTGAATGGTGCCCTGCTCAGTACCTTGTATTGATGCATCCCCATTGTTGTGTTTTCTATCTTTTTTTAGACAATACAGTCCCCAAATAACACTACTTAATCAATAAACTAGGGAACATAGTTTCATCATGAGCAGCTGCATTTCCATATGTTTGATACAAACTCTGGATGTAAAGGCCAGTGGATCCCCAGTTTAGGTGATGGGCCTTGTTTCACTCCTCTAAGGCCAACTTTGACTGCACATAAGCCATATCATTTGTAAGGTTAAAGGGGTACTCCGGTGGAAAACTTTTTTTTAAATGAACTGGTGCCAGAAAGTTTACCAGATTTGTAAATTACTTCTATTAAAAAATCTTAATCCTTCCAGTACTTTTTAGCAGCTGTATGCTACAGAGGAAATTCTTTTCATTTTGAATTTCTTTTTTGTCTTGTCCACAGTGCTCTCTGCTGACACCTCTGTCCGTGTCAGGAACTGTCCAGAGCAGCATAGGTTTGCTATGGGGATTGTCTCCTGCTCTGGACAGTTCCTGATACAGGCATCGGGTGTCAGCAGAGAGCACTGTGGACAACACAAAAAAGAAATTAAAAAAGAGAAGAATTTCCTATGTAGCATACAGCTGCTAATAAGTACTGGAAGGATTAAGAGTTTTTTAATAGAAGTAATTTTCAAATCTGTTTAACTTTTTGGCACCAGGTGATTAAAAAAAAATGTTTTCCACCGGAGTACCCCTTTAACGAGGGATTTATCAAATTTATGCACCAAATTTATTACAGTAGATCAGGCTGTTTGATAAGTCTGATGCATCTGTAGACTGTCTAGTTTAAAGGGGCACTCAAGAGTAAAAATTTCAAATACACTGGTACCAGAAAGTTAGACAGATTTGAAAAAAAATTCTATTTAACCCCTTAAGGACCAGGGTTTTTTTCCGTTTTTGTACTTTCGTTTTTTCCTCCTCACCTTTTAAAAATCATAACCCTTTCAATTTTGCACCTAAAAATCCATATTATGGCTTATTTTTTGCACCACCAATTCTACTTTGCAGTGACATTAGTCATTTTACCCCAAAATCCACGGCGAAACGGAAAAAAAAAATCATTGTGCGACGAAATTGAAGAAAAAACACCACTTTGTAACTTTTGGGGGCTACCGTTTCTACGCAGTACATTTTTCGGTAAAAATGATACCTTATCTTTATTCTGTAGGTCCATACGGTTAAAATTATACCCTACTTATATAGGTTTGATTTTGTTGTACTTCTGTAAAAAATCATAACTACATGCAGGAAAATGTATACGTTTAAAATTGTCATATTCTGACCCCTATAACTTTTTTATTTTTCCGCATTTGGGGTGGTATGAGGGCTAATTTTTTGCTCCGTGATCTGAAGTTTTTATCGGTACCATCTTTGTATTGATCTGACTTTTTGATCGCTTTTTATTAATTTTTTCATGATATAAAAAGCGACCAAAAATACGTTATTTTGGACTTTGGAATTTTTTTGCGCGTACGCCATTGACCGTGCGGTTTAATTAATTATATATTTTTATAGTTCGGACATTTACTCACGCGGCGATACCACATATGTTTATATTTTTATATTATATTTTTATTTACATGGTTTTTTTTTTATGGGAAAAGGGCGGTGATTTGAACTTTTGTTAAGGAAAGGGTTAAATCACATTCATGAACTTTTTTTTTAACCCTTTTTTTTTGCAGTGTTATAGCCCCCATAGGGACCTATAACACTGCACACACTGATTGCCAGCACTGTTCACTGCAAAGCCATAGCTTTGCAATGATCAGCGTTATCAGCGGTCGATTGCTCAAGCCTGAATCTCAGGCTTGGAGCAATCAATCGCCGAGGGGACACGCCGGAGGCATGTAAGAGGACCTCCGCTCGTGTCCCAGCTTATTGGGACACCACATTTTAACTGCGGTGGTCCCGATCAGCCCCGCTGAGCAGCCGGGCAGCTTTCACTTTCGGTTTAGATGCGGCGTTAAACTTTGAACGCTGCATCTAAAGGGTTAATAGCGCGCGGCACCGCGATCGCTGCCGCGCGCTATTAGCCCCGGGTCCCGCCATCAGATACATGCGGGAACCGACCCGATCTGATGCGGGGTCACCGCGTGACCCCGCGTTATATCGCGGGAGCCGGCCAAGGACTTAAATATACGTCCTTGGTGGTTAAGGGGGTTAAAAAATCTTAATCCTTCCAGTACTTATCAGCTGCTGTATGCTCCACAGGAAGTTGTGTAGTTCTTTCCTGTCTGACTACAGTGCTCTCTGCTGCCACCTCTATCCATGTCAGGAACTGTCCAGAGTAGGAGCAAATCCCAATAGCAAACCTGTCCTGCTACGAACAGTTCCTGACAGGGACAGAGGTGGCAACAGAGAGCACAGGTTGTCAAAACCTTATTTATAGAAAGAAAAATCAATTTCTACAAAAATTATTTACCGTAAGTGCTTCATATTTGTAGAGCTTATTTGTTATTTTATTTGCTATACATATAAATATATATATACTTCATTTTTATTTCATATTTTTCATTCATTTATTATTTCTTCGTTTCAGTCTACAGCATCCCCAGAAGAAGATTGTCTAGTAGTCAGAGGATACCATCAAATATTGTAAGAGCAAATGATTGTTACACTAATAGAACTTTCCATGTTAGTAACGTATGTACTGTCATACATCTGATAGTACACTGGGTACAATATCTGTAACAAGCTCACTATAGAATTGTACATATGTGCAAAGTGGCCTGGGGGCAACTTCCTCCACTGCACCCTCAAAAGTTAGGCCCCAGTCAACCTGACAATTCAAAGACATTAAAAAGCTAAGTTCTGAGCTTTCTAAAACCTCATAGTGTCACATAGGATAATGCCAGAGGGCTGTGGCACAACTGAGCATACCATCTCCTTCCTTAAAGGGGTACTCCAGTGGAAAACATTATTTTTTTTTAAATCAATTGGTGCCAGAAAGTTAAACAGATATGGAAATTACTTCTATTTAAAAATCTTAATCCTTCCAGGACTTATCAGCTGCTGTATGTTCCACAGGAAGTTCTTTTTTTTTTAATTTCCTTTCTGTCTGACCACAGTGCTCTCTGCTGACACCTTTGTCCATTTTAGGAACTGTCCAGAGCAGGATAGGATTGCTATGGGGATTTGCTCCTACTCTGGACAGTTCCTAAAATGGACAGAGGTGGCAGCAGAGAGCGCTGTTGTCAGACAGAAAGAAAATTAAAAAAGAAAAGAACTTCCTCTAGAACATAAAGCAGCTGATAAGTACTGGAAGGATTGAGATTTTTAAATAGAAGTCATTTATAAATCTGTTTAACTTTCCAGCACCAGTTGATTTAAGAAAATGTTTTTCCAGTGGAGAACCCCTTTAACCATGTGAGTGCTAGTGGGGGGGGGTCAGATATTGGAGACTTTGATTCCATACTATTATAAAGTGAGCGTGGCTATTTGTAAACCATAGTTGTCACATCAATTATTTGTCATCCCATGCTGCCATTATTATTAGTAACTGATGTGAGCAGAGCTTGATTTTAAGCTACTCATAAACAATTTGGACAAGTGCCTACGTTTTGCATTGCAATGACCATTCATTATCCCTTATTTCGTTCTGCAGGTAATCGATCCACACTGGACAAAGAGGTACTTGCCCCAGGAAACTGATCTTCTACATGTCCTATGCAAAACTGAAGACGTTTGGAGACTTCCTCCACCAGAACCATTTCGGCATCGCCGCTCTACTAAACATAGTAAGCCAGACCTAAAGATTACTATAGTCCAAATTCACTCACTGGGCCAGATCAACTATTGCGCAAGAATTGTGCCAAAACTGTTCTACAGGACATTTATTATGTGTTTTGGACACTTTTAGCAAATATGTCCCAAGGTTTCTCAAAACTGTCCAATTCTTATACAGTGGAGACTTCATGCAGAAGATTTATTAAAGGCACATTGCACATTTTAGGCACATTGAGGCCAACCCCCTCTTTATGACACAATCATGCCCATTGAACTGACCCCTTTTGTCAGATGTTGTGGAAAAGTGTCTAAAAAGTGTTTAAATGTGATGCAAGTATTGTAGGTTGGCAGAAGGAAACTCTGTGTCCGTGCCCATTACGTGTCCTGCCATTGTCAGCCAGCCACCAACACCTTTGTTTGCAGTTGTGTCATGAACAAGAAACCGGGACTACTACGGACTGGACCCATATGTTCTTTAGTGATGGATCCAGTTTCTATTTGGGATCCAGTAATAGTCCGGTTTGAGTATGGAGACCTCATGGTGAGCTCTTCTGTCCGGCCTTTCCTGTGGAATGACACACTTTCCCAACTGCTGGTGTCGTGATCTGGAGAACCATCACATACAGAAGTCGTAACATGGAGAAACGAAGAAAGAATAGTAACGCACTCACCTGGGATTTGCTTGCTGGAAAACTGTTATTCCTTCATGGATGTCAGGAACAAGGGGTCAGGCAGGGAAGAAAAAACAGGAGCTCAGCCGGGCTTGCGGCGCGACGGTTCCGTTTGGCAGGTTGCCCGCTTGGTCACGCCCTTGTCAAGGTATAATAAGATAGAAATGCGTATAGCATTTATACCTTGACAAAGGACTTAATGAAACGCGTCGGTGTTTTTTTTATCCATCTTTCTGTTACATGCTTTTTATCTCTTATATTATTATTTATCTCTTATACTTTTAACACTCTGGATGTGCTGGATATTTTTCTCATGGGACTTCTCCTAGAGGTGGATCTTTCCTATCTGTGGGCAAACGTTTTGCAGGATGCCATACAGAACCTGTGTGCCTTCATGTTCAGCCATAACTCATCTGGTATCCAGGCTAGAGGTGGCCTACCAGGGTACTAGAGCCTCCTTTTTAATGTACAGATTGCCCCAATCGGCTTATCATTCCGCTCTAATATTGTAGTCACTTTCACATATCATTATTACATTGATAAATATAGGGGGAGATTTATCAAAACCTGTGCAAAGGAAAAGTTGCCAGTTGCCCATAGCAACCAATCAGATCGCTTCTTTCATTTTGCAGAGGCCTTGTTAAAAATGAAAGAAGCGATCTGATTGGTTGCTATGGGCAACTGGGCAACTTTTCCTCTTGGCAGGTTTTGATAAATGTCCCCCATAATGTTTAATTTGTTTCCAACAACTCCTTCTTGGTGCGTTATGTTATTGTCAATGAGGGAGATTTATCAAAACCTGTGCAGAGGAAGAGTGGTGCAGTTGCCCATAGCAACCAATCAGATTGCTTCTTTCATTTTCCACAGGCCTCTTTAGAGGCCTGCGGAAAATGAAAGAAGCGATCTGATTGGTTGCTATGGGCAACTGCACCACTCTTCCTCTGCACAGGTTTTGATAAATCTCCCCCAATCAGTGTATATTACAGTGTAAGCACGTGATGGTTCAGATTAAACATGTTTCAAGATGAAATTGGTTGCGATATTCAGAAAAAGCATTTTAAAGGGGTACTCCGCTGCTCAGCTTTTGGAGCAAACTGTTCAGAACACTGGAGCCGACGCCGGGAGCTCGTAATGTCATAGCCCCGCCCCCTCATGATGTAACATCCCGCCCCCTCAATCCAAGTCTATGGGAGGGGGCGTGATGGCTGTCACGCCCCCCTCCCATAGACTTGCATTGAGGAGGCAGGGCGTGACATCATGAGGGGGCGGGGCTATGACGTAACGAGCTCCAGGTGCCAGCTCCAGCGTTCGGAACAGTTTGTTCCAAACGCTGAGCAGCGGAGTACCCCTTTAATAAAAAGGGGATGTCATGTGAAAGGAAACTGGACTAGGCTTATATTAGATAACAGTTAATGAAATAAATAATAGTGACATGCTGGGCTGCAGCTCTATGTTGACACTATATGGGGAGATTTATCAAAACTTGTGCAAAGGAAAAGTGGTGTAGTTGCCCATAGCAACCAATCCGATCGCTTCTTGCATCTTTCAAGAAAATTTTTTAAATAAAAGAAGTAATCTGATTTGTTGCTACGGGCAACTGCACCACTTTTACTCTACACAGGTTTTGATAAATCTCCCCCTATGACTCCACAAATAATACGCAAAAATGAAAATAAAAAGTATTAATTCACTTATATTTTGCAGGTGTATGTATGGAAATCAAGACACCAAAACTTGCCAAGGCTAAGCAGAATGTGCCATTACAAAATGTAAGACTGCACTGAATTTCTATATAGTAAACATATTTTAGGCTCCTTTCACACTATATGTTGCTCCATTTTAAAGACCCGTTACAAGGGCCCATTAAGAAAACCCTTAAAAACAGGCGTTAAAAAATCCCATTTTTTGATTATCCCTTATAACCTGTTATAGCCCGTTATGAATAACGGACATTATTTTTGACGGGAGAAAAATTAGTGCATGTAACGTTTTTCTCCTGCCACAAATAACGTCCTTTATTCATAACGGGTGATAACGGATAATCAAAAAATCCCATAGACTTGAATGGGATTTTTTAATGGCCGCTTTTAAGGGTTTTCTTAACGGTACATTGTAACAGGTCTTTAACCACTTAAGGACATAGGGCGTATGGGTACGGCCTGATGTTCTGGTAGTTGAGGACACAGGGCATACCAGTACGCCCTTGGAAATTCCGGTTCCCGCTGTGCGCCGGGCATGCCTTTGGCTGTCTGGGCATGCTGAGAGTTGTAGTTTTTCAAAATCTGAATGGCCACAGTTTGATGACTACTGTGCAGTGGTCTCCAAACTGTGCCCTTCTACATGTTGCAAAACTACAACTCTCAGCATGCCCAGACAGTTCAGGAATGCTGGGAGTTGTAGTTCTGTAACATCTGGCCCTTTCGATGTTGCATAACTACAACTCCCAATATGCCCTTCAGCTGTCTGGGCATGCTGGGAATTGTAGAGGCACACTGGTTAGGAAACATTATCTGTTTCCAAACTCAGTGTTTCCCAGCCCGTGTGCCTCCAGCTTTTGCAAAACTATAACTCCAAGCATGCAATCGCATACCAAACTCTGTGTTTTGCAACCAGTGTGCCTCCAGCTGTTGCATAACTACAACCCCCAGCATGCACGGAAAACCAAAGGGCATACTGGGAGTTGTAGTTTTGCAACAGCTGGAGGTTATACAGGGTACATTCACATGGGCGGGGGTTTACAGCAAGTTTCTCGCTGCAAATTTGAGATGCAGCAAATTTTCACTGCAGCTCAAACTCCCAATAAACTCAAAACTCAAAATAAACCTCTGCCCATGTGAAGGTACCCTAAAAACACTACACTACACTACACCTACACAATTTAAAAAGTAAAACACTACACTACACTATAACACAAAATAAAAAGTAAAACACTAGATATATATTTGCACAGCCCACTGTTCCAAAGATCTGTCAAACACCACTGAGGTGTAAATGGTCACTGTACCCCTTATTAAATTCTGTGAGGGGTGTAGTTTCCAAAATGGGGTCACATGTGGGGGGGGGGGGTTCACTGTTCTGGTAGCATGGGGGCTTTGTAAAAGCACATGGCCCCCAACTTCCATTCCAAACAAATTCTCTCTTCAAAAGTCCAATGGCGCTCCTTCTCTTCTGAGCATTGTAGTTCGCCCGCAGAGCACTTTACATCCACATATGGGGTATTTCCATACTCTGAAGAAAAGGGGTTAAACATTTTGGGTGGAATTTTCTCCTATTACCCCTAGTGAAAATGAAAAATTTGGGGTAACACCAGCATTTTAGTGAAAAAAATCAAATTTTTCATTTTCACGTGCAACTTTAGCGGAAATTTGTCAAACACCTGTTGGGTGTAAAGGTTCACTGTACCCCTTGTTACGTTCCTTGAGGGGTGTTGTTTCCCAAATAGTATGCCATGTGGGGCTTTTTTTTGCTGTTCTGGCACCGTAGGAACTTCCTAAATGCGACATGCCTCCCAAAAACCACTTCAGCAAAATTTGCTTTCAAAAAGCCAAATGTAACTTCTTCTCTTCTGAGCATTGTAGTTCGCCAGCAGAGCACTTGATTGTCCACACATGGGGTATTTTCATACTCAGAAGAAATGTGGTTACAAATTTTGGGGGGCTTCTTTTGGGAAAATCCAGCATTTTTGTGAAAAAAAAAATCATTTACACATCCAACGTTAACGAAAAGTCATCAAACTACTCTGGGGTGTTAAGCCTCACTGTACCCCTTGTTACATTCCTTGACGGGTGTAGTTCCCAAAATAGTATGCCATGTGTTTTGTTTTTTTTGTTTTTTTGCTCTTCTGGCACCATAGGGGCTTCCTAAATGCGACATGCCCCCCAAAAACCATTTCAGCAAAATTTGCTTTCAAAAAGCCAAATGTGGCTCCTTCTCTTCTGGGCATTGTAGTTCACCCACAGAACACTTTACATCCACACATGAGGTGTTTCCATACTCAGAAGCAATTGGGTTACAACTTTTTGGGGGCATTTTCTCCTATTACCTCTTGTAAAATGGTAAATTTGGGGAAAAAACTGCATTTAAGTGAAAAAAAAAATGTATTTACACATCCGACTTTACCGAAAAGTTGTTAAACACCTGTGGGGTGTTAAGGCTCACTGTACACCCCTCATGGCACGTAACAAGGTGTAGTTTCCAAAATAGGATGCCATGTGTTTTTTTTTTTTTTTTTTGCTGTTATGACATCATAACAGCTTCCTAAATGTGACATGCCCCCCAAAAACTATTTCAGCAAAATTGACTCTCCAAAATCCCATTGTCGCTCCTTCCCTTCTGAGCCCTCTAGTGCACCCACAGAGCACTTTACGTTCACATATAAGGTATTTCCTTACTCGAGAGAAATTGGGTTACATATTTTGGGGGGATTTTTCTCCTTTTACCCCTTGTAAAAATTCAAAAACTGGGTCTACAAGAACATGTTAGTGTAAAAAATTGAGATTTTTAATTTTCGCCTTCACTTTGCTTCTATTCCTGTGAAACACCTAAAGGGTTAACAAACTTTTTTAATGTAATTTTGAATACTTTGAGGGGTGCAGTTTCTATATTGGGGTCCTTTATGGGGTATTTCTAATATGAAGGCCCCTCAAATCCACTTCAAAACTGAACTGGTCCCTGAAAAATTCTGATTTAGAAAATGTTGTGAAAAATTGGAAAATTGCTGCTGAACTTTGAAGCACTCTGATGTCTTCCAAAAGTAAAAAAAAAATGTAAACTTTATGATGCAGATATAAAGTAGACCTATTGTATATGTGAATCAATATATCATTTATTTGTATGTCTATTTTCCTCACAAGCTTCAAAGTTAGAAAAATGCTAAATTTAAAAAAAGTATCGACGTTAAAGTAGAATATGTCATGAAAAAACTATCTCGGAATCAAATTCATAAGTGATAGCATCCCAGAGTTATTAATGCTTAAATTGACAGTGGTCAGATGTGCAAAAAATGCTCTGGTCCTTAAAGGGATACTCAGGTGGAAAACTTTTTTTTTTTTTTTTTTTTTAAATCAACTGGTGCCAGAAAGTTAAACAGGTTGGTAAATTACTTCGGTTAAAAAATCTTAATCCTTCCAGTACTTATTAGCTGCTGAATACTACAGAAGAAATTATTTTATTTTTGGAACACAATGCTCTCTGCTGACATCACAAGTACAGTGCTCTCTGCTGACATCTCTGTCCATTTTAAAAACTGTGCAGAGTAGGAGAAAATCCCCATAGCAAACATATGCTGCTCTGGACAGTTCCTAAAATGGACAGAGGTGTCGGCAGAGAGCACTGTGCTCGTGATGTCAGCAGAGAGCACTGTGTTCCAAAAAGAAAAGAATTTCCTCTGTAGTATTCAGCAGCTAATCATTTTTTAATAGAAGTAATTTACAAATCTGTTTAGCTTTCTGGCACCAGTTGATTTAAAAAAAATAAAAAATAAAAAAAGAAAGTTTTCCACTGGAGTACCCCTTTAAGGTGAAAATGGGCTTGGTCCTTAAGGGGTTAAAATGGAGCAACATATAGTGTGAAAGGAGGCTTATTAGTATTACAGTATATTTGTTCTGTAACTGGAGCACTCTCTCTTTCTCAACAAAAAGAATAGAAATGAATGAATGGGTAACATATCAACATTCTATATGAACCCGTTTGGTCATACAATGTCTTTTCATGCAAGAACATACTTGGTACAGTGACACACATATACATGTCCATTAACAACAAACTTTGCAATGGGATTCTTCCAAGTCATGCCATGCGAACTCACCCACCTGCTGCCCCTAATGATGCCCCCAGCCAATAAATGACAATGGATGATTAGTTCTCAGCTGCGTGCCATGGTTAAACATGCCATAAACCGCATGCAACTCATAATACCCGTCATTGTCTTTCATGAGAAATTGTTCTGCAGAATATTAATATAAACAGATGACACAAAATGTAAAATATCTTTGTGAATTGTTTTGTTTTTGTCTGTTGTGTTATTCCTGCACATAAAACAGATTTTCATATTGGTGTTAATCTACATAAACATTTATTTTATTATATTTTAAACAATTGTTTCCTAATATTATTATATATTTTGATCTAATTTCCCACAGTGGAGATGGTACGAGGCGCATTGTTTTGGTGCTAAATGCTACAGAGGATGATTGATAGAAATGACAAGTCACTTTTGTTTTAATCTTGTCTTTTAGAAACCTCTTCCGTCACCAGTCCTCAGTGTGCCCAAACAGATTGCCAGCACTTTGCCAACCCCGACCGTCACTCCTGTCACAGTAGGGTAAGTCCCCTCCCCAGCTAACTCTAACTAAGCAGCTGCTGCTTGTGTGACAATAGCTGCGCTGTGTAATTGAAGTAGGTCAGGTCCCTAATGTCCCCTGGACTTAAGAGAATAACAGGTGGCTTGGGTGAGGGGTCAACTATTTACCATAAAACACAGGCAACTACAAATGATCTAATTAGAAACTTCAGTCGGCGGAATCATAATCATATATTGCCTGCTGATTGCAAGCGCCAGAACATTTCAATGACAATGAACGCCGGAGAAAAAGTACAGCGCCCGTGTCCTAAAAATAGAATCCACACCACAAACCATTGTACTAGATGAGTCCAGGTCGCCTCTATATTCATGACTTGTCCCATTCAAAATTGAACATTCTAATAAGAAGTCTTAAATATGCGAGACGTACATTGTTTTAAAATAACTTTATCGACTCTCCATATAATAACTGCACTTTTTAGGTGCACAAATAAGGACACTTAAAGTAATTATTCTTAGCAGGTGCACATTTGCCTATATTACAGTTCTACCCGTTCATCTTGGCATGCGTTTGGGCACAGCCTAATATACAAAGCCTTTAATTATACAGTCGATGGGGATATGTTAACTCCATTAGATGATTGTACCCTTTTAGAGGAGATTTACAAAGGTTCTAAATAAGATACACATTGAGAGATGAAGGGCACAGGAAGTCACTTCCACGACGCCTGCAAAGTAAGAACACTTCACGCAGTATGTACTCTATAGTACAGATGCTATTTGTCCAACTGCATCTTCAATCTACGTCTTATGTATAAAAAAGAAATTGCTTCTTATTGTTCTGTTGCAGGTGCAATGACCCGAGGCTCGTTGACTTAGAAGAGGACATTATCTACGAAAATGAGGCCTCTTTGCCTCTAACAGCTCCCTGCGCACCAAAAAAATCACCAAGCTTACTCCAGAAAATGGGTCTAAAATTCAGGAAGTCTGTGGAGTATATTGGTGCGTCAAACTGTGCCTTTGAGGAGGACTGAAGAAAGCAATGATGTAACATGGGTAGCACGGTTCTCATGACTGCGCTCGTGTTTACCAAGCCAAAAAGGACCCGTTTGCTTTACTATTTATTTTTTAACAAATGCACTTGACTAATGTTTGACTAAAAACATATGTACCCAGCAAGATTGAGAAATATGACATAAGAATGGATTTTTTGCAAGGGAAGAAAGTAACTTGTGGGTTTCACATCATTTAAAGGGGTACTCCACTGGAAAACATTTTTTTTTTAATCCACTGGTCCCAAAAAGTTAAACAGATTTGTAAATTACTT